>NC_072441.2:130684318-130987348 GCF_028878055.3 Symphalangus syndactylus | reverse complement strand
GGATTAGAAAACCCATTTAATAAAATAGTAGATGACAACTTCATAAGTCTACTAAGAGATTTACACGTCCACAAACTGGAAGCTTAAAAATCCCCAAATAGATACAATTCAAAAGGTCTTCTCTACAGCATATTACAGTCAAACTGTCAAAAGTCAAAGATGAAGAGAAAATGCTAAAAACAACAAGAGAACAGTGTCTAGTCACTAGTCACTTATAAAGAAACCTCCATTAGGCTAACAGTAGATTTCTCAGCAGAAGCCTTACAGGCCAGGAGAGAATGGGATGATACATTTGAAGTGCTGAAAGAAAGCAATGGTTAGTCAAGGATACTATTCCCAGCAAATTTATCTTTCATAAATGAAGGAGAAACAAGCAGAAGCTGAGGGAATTCATCACCACTGGCCTTAACCTATGAGAAAGGCTCAAGGGAGTCCTACACCCAGAAGTAAAAGAATGATAACTGCCATAATGAAAATACTTGAAAATATAAAAACCACTGGTAGAACTAACACACAAACAAGACAGAGAAAAAGCTCAAATGTTACCACTATAGAATACAACCTAACCACAATGCTAAATGATGGGAGAAAGAAAAGAACAAAGGATATACAAAACAACCAGAAATCAATTAATAAAATGACAGGAATATGCCATCACATATCAGTAATAACCCTGAATGTAATGGAATTAAAATTTCCACTTAAAAGGTATACATTGGCTGAATGGATTAAAAAACATGACCCAACTATATGCTGTATACAAGAAGCTCATCTCACCTGTAAAGACACATATAGACTGAAAGTAAAGCAATGGAAAAAGATATTCCATGCAAACAGAAACCAAAAATGAGTAGGAAGAGCTATGTTTGTATCAGAGAAAAAGTAAAAAATAGTAAAAAAGACATAGAAAGTTATTATATAATGATAAAGGGATCAGTTTAGCAAGAGGCTATAACAATCTAAACATGTACGCATCCAACATTGGAGGACCCAGATATATAAAGCAAATATTGTTAGATCTAAAGAGATACACTTTAATACAATAACCGTTGGAGACATCAGCTGCCTACTCTCAGTTTTATTCAAGTCATCTAGACAAATTTCTTTATAAATTTATTAATTTCTTTATAAATTTATTAATTGGATTTAAATTGCACATTGGACTAAATGTACCTCCCAGACATTTACAGAATGTTTTGTCCAATAGGTGAAGAATACATATTTTTCTTATCAGCACATGCAATATTTTCCAGGATAGACTGTATGTTAGAACACAAAAGAAGTCTCAACACATTTTTAAAAAATTAAAATCATATGAAGTGTCTTCTTAGACCACAAAGGACTAAAATTAGAAATCAATAATAAGAGGAACTCTAGAAACTGTACAAATACATGGAAATTAAACAACATTCTCCTGAACAACAATTGGGTCAAGAAAAATTAAAGAGGAAATAAAAAAATTTCTTGAAACAAATGAAAGTTGAAACACAACACACCAAAACCTATGACATACAGTAAAAGCAGTGCTAAGATGGAAATTATAGTTATAAGTGCCTACAGCAAAAACCTAGAAAGATTTCAAATAAGCAATCTAATGAGGCACCTCTAGGAAGCAGAAAAACAGGAACAAGCCAAACCCCAAATTAGTAGAAGGAAAGAAATAATAAAGATCAGAGCAGAACAGAACTAAATGAAACAGAGGCTAAAAGAACAATGCAAGGATCAATAAAATGAAAGTTGGTTTTTGAAAGATAAGTAAAATCAATAAACCACTGTTAGACTGACAAAGAGAAAAAGAGAGAAGATCCAAATAAAATCAGAAATGAAAAAGAAGACATTCAACTGATACCACAGAAATAAAAAAGGTCACTAGAGACTGTTATGAACAGCTATACACTAACAAACTAGAAAACTTAGAAGAAATGGATAAATTCCTGGAAACGTTCAACCTACCCAGATTGAACTGGGAAGAAACAGAAAACCTGAACAGACCAATATGAGTAGTGAGATTGAATCAGTAACAAAAAGTCTTCCAACAAAGAAAATTCCAGGACTGGATGGTTGTTCTTAAAAGCATTATTTATACAGTAGTACCCACTTATCTGTGAGGAATACGCTCCAAAACCCCCAGTGGATGCCTGAAACCATGGATAGTACTGAACCTTGTATATACTGTTTTTTCATATACATAAATTCTTATGATAAAGTTTAATTTATAAATTAGGCACAGTAAGAGATTAATAACAATAACTAATAATAAAATAGAACAATTTATAACAATACACCAGCATAGATGCTTTTTGTGCTTTTAGGCCATTATTAAGTAAAATAAGAGTTACTTGAACACAAGCACTGTGATACCATGACAACTGATTGGATAACCAAGACCAACTGTGACCAACTGGCAGGTAGCATATACAGTGTGGATACGCTGGACAAAGAAACGCTTCACATCTTGGATGGGACAGAGTGAGATGGCAGGAGATTTCATCGTGCTACTCAGAATGGCATCAATTTAAAACTTATAAATTGTTGTTTATGGCATTTTTCATTTAATATTTTTGGACCGCTGTTGACTGTGGATAATGAAATCATGGAAAGTGAAATCACAGACAAGAGGGAGCTATTGTAATAGCAAAATCAAAACAAAACCTGAGAATAGCCTAAATGTTCATCAACACTAGAATGGATATAGGATTCATGATTTATACATAACGAAGTTCCACAGAGGAATGAAAATGACCGAAAAGAAACTCCTCTACAAAATGAGTGAATCCTGTGCAAAAGAAGCCAAACAAAAGAATGTATGATTTTATTCATATGTACTTCAAACAGAAGATAAACTAAACTCTAGTATTTAAAGTTGCATGCTTAGGCAACAAAACTATAAACAAAAACAAAGAATGAATGTTATTAAAGTCAGGAAAACATTTACATCTTGGAGAAAGACGGGATTTGTGATGGGAAAGCAGGCACAAGGTTTTTAGCAGTGCTGGTAACGTGCAATTTTTCTTTTAAAACAGGGTTACAACTATATGGCTGTTTGTTAGACAACATTTTAAGCTGTACATCTGTTCCCTGTACTTTTTGAATGTGTTCTATGTTTCACCATTTTAAAAGTTTTTAAAACATGATCAGTTTGGTTTTATTAACACCATGAAATACCCAGCAGCTCAAGGTTAACCGTAATTGTAGGCTGGCAGTGTTTAAGGTTCAGAGATGGTGATAAGGAAGAGGGGTGTGAATTCTCTTTCACGTCAAGTGATTGAACATCTTACTTGGGCAATCTAAGGTGGTAAAAGCTGGAGTCCTAAGAAGTCCATTTACATCTTGGAGAAAGAGGGGTTTGTTATATTCCTGCCTTCCGTGACATAAAAATGTTAGGCAGACTATTCCTTCCGCAATTGTACCAGTGCCTGAAGTGAGGAAAGTAATAAAATAGGGCGTAATGAATACTGTCTGATTGACACAATGTTTTTCTATATAAAAACTAGTGATAATCTGTAAATAACATAGGACTCTAGCCTGCATCCTTACCCTTCCAAATGCATACAGACTATCTCAATGCACAATAACTCACTGATACCAGAAGAGAGAAATAATCAAATTTATAAGGAGGAAATTCAGGATGAAATAGGAATACAGATCTTACCAGGTAATAGAAGACCCATCCCCTAGGAGTTCCTTGATTTCATCTCGGCATCTCTGCTGATGCTCAGGGTACTTTGCCAAGCAGTAAAGGATCCAGGAGATAGCACTGGATGTGGTGTCATGTCCTGCAAACATGAACGTTTTCACTTCAGCCTGGAGATCTGCTTCAGAGAAGTCTTTGGTGTTTTCACTCTAAAAAATACAGTGATGATCTTTATCCAAAGCTGGCTATGGATTGTTATCTTTTTCAATTGTAGCAATGATAACACAAAAAGATTAATGTTGTAAAATTCAAAATTAATACAACTAATTTGGCGTATATTTTTCTATTTTACTTTTTTCAAACCTTAACAGAACACCAGGCAATGTAAAAAGAAATGACTCAACAGAATTCAACTGGGCAGAATAAATCGAGAGCCCTATGGACGTTCATATTTTATGATTTATTAATTATACTTAAAGGAATAAACACTAAGAAAGTGTTTATTATGTACAAGAATGTTTAATACCATAGTCAAAAGAAGGAAAGACCATAAGTGGCCAAAAATAGGGAAAGGTAAAATAAATTATGGACAATCCATAAAATGGGACATTATGTAGTAACTGAAATTATGTCTCTGAATAACTTCTTAATGATAAAGGGAAAGCTCATGATTTATTATTAGGTGAAAAGGGCAGTATTAGAAATGTATTACATATGAATATGTGAGTTAATAGTAATTTAAAAATACACAAGCTGAATAGACAAAATATTGAAGGAAAATAGTAGTATTACCAAATGGGATTTCAGGCAGTTTTAATTTTCTTTAGTGTCTATTTAATTTTGTTTAACAATTAATGTGTACTATTTTTCCACCAACAACAGGTAATCCAAGAGCCAAATCATGAATGAACTCCCATTCACAATTGCCACAAAAGAATAAAACATGTAGGAATACATCTAACAGGGAAGTGAAGGACCTTTTCGAGAAGAACTACAAACCACTGCTCAGAGAAATCTGGGATGACACAAACAAGTGGGAAAACATTCCATGCTCATGGATAGGAAGAATCAATATCATGAAATTGGTCATATTGCCCAAAGCAATTTATAGATTCAGTGCTGTTCCCATTAAACTACTATTGAGATTCTTCATAGAATTAGAAAAAACTTTTAAAATTCATATGGGGCTGGGTGCAGCGGCTCACACCTGTAATCCCAGCACTTTGGAAGGCCGAGTTGGGAGGATCACTTGAGTTCAGGAGTTCAAGACCAGCCTGGCCAACATGGTGAAACCCCCATCTCCACTGAAAATACAAAAATTAGCTGGGTATGATGGTTGGCATCTGTAATCCCAGCTACTCGGGAGACTGAGACATGAGAATCACTTGAACCTGGGAGGTGGAGGTTGCAGTGAGCCGGGAGCACACCACTGCACTCCAGCCTGGGCGACAGAGAGTCAGTTTCAAAAAAAAAAAAAAAAAAATCATATGGAACTCAAAAAGAGCCTGAATAGCCAAGACAGATGATCCTAAGAAAACAAACAAACAAACAAACCAAAGCTGGAGGCCTCTTCAAATTATACCACAAGACTACAGTAACTAAAAAAGCATGGTACTGGTACAAGAACAGACACAGAGCCCAATGGAACAGAATAGGGAACCCAGAAATAAGACTGCACACCTACAATCATCTGATCTTCAACCAAGTCAACAATAACAAGCAATGGAAAAAGGATTCCCTATTTAATAAACCATGCTGGGAGAATTGGCTAGTCATATGGAAAAAATTGAAACTTCCTTACATTATGTGCAAAAATCAACTCAAGACAGATTAAAGACTTAAATATAAAACCCAAAACTATAAAAACCCCAGACAAAAATCTAGGCAATACCATTCAGGACATAGGCATGGGCAAAGACTTCATGACAAAGATGTCAAAAGCAGTAGCATTTGATCCAATGATCCCATTACTGGGTATATACCCAAAGGAATACAAATCATTCTATTATAAAGATACATGCACATGTATGTTCACTGCATCACTATTCACAATAGCAAAGACATGGAATCAACTTAAATGCCCATCAATAATAGATGGGATAAAGAAAATGTGGTACATATACACCATGGAATACTATGCAGACATAAAAAGGAATGAGATCATGTCCTTTGCAGGGACATGGATGGAGCTAGAAGCCATTATCCTCAGAAAACTAACACAGGAACAGAAAACCAAATACCACATGTTCTCACTTATAAGTGGGAGCTGAATGATGAGACCACATGGACACGTGGTGTGGGAACAACACACTTGGGGCCTGATGGAGGGTGGGGGCTGGGAGGAGGGAGAGCATCAAGAATAGCTAATGAGGCCAGGCACGGTGGCTCACGCCTGTAATCCCAGCATTTTGGGAGGCTGAGGCGGGCAGATCATTTGAGGTCAGGAGTTCGAGACCAGCCTGGCCAATATGGTGAAACCCTGTCTCTATTAAAAATACAAAAATATTAGCCAGGTGTGGTGGCAATGCCTGTAGTCCCTGCAACTTGGGAGGCTGAGGCAGGAGAATCACTTGAACCTGGGAGGCAGAGTTTGCGGTGAGCCAAGATTGCGCCACTGCACTCCAGCCTGGGCGACAGAGTGAGGCTCCATTAAAAAATAAATAAATAAATAAAAGAAGAGCAAATGAGTGCTGGGCTTAATATCTAGATGATGGGATGATCTGTGCAGCAAACCACTATGGCACAGGTTTACCTATGTAACAAACCTGCACATCCTCCACATGTACCCCTGAACTTAAGAGTTGGAAATCAAAAAGAAAAAAGCTATTAACTAAAAATAAAAACAGTGTGTACTATTTTTCTAATGAGCAAATGTTATTTTATTTTTTACTATTATGTTTAGAGTCGATGTCTTGCTCTGTCACACAGACTGGAGTGCAGTGGCGTGATTAGCTTTGAATTCGTGTTCAAGTGATCCTCCCACCTCAGCCTCCAGAGTAGCCAGGGCTACAGGCAGTGCTGCCACACCTGGATAATTTTTAAATTTTTTATAGAGATGGGGGTCTCGCTATGTTGCCCAGGCTTGTCTCAAACTCCTGGCCTCAAGTGATCCTCCTGCCTCTGTCTTCTGTGTCGCTGGATTACAGGTATGAGCCACCATGCTCAGCAGAAAATTAAATTTTTTTTTTAACAAGTCATTAGTTCCTGGCAATTCTATTTCACCTGCAAATCCACCTCGTTTTGCAGTGCCCTGTTCTTAGTAGTACTGGTTTAGGAAGAGTCATGTTTCACATGATCAAGGTAGCGAACACAATGAAAGTTGAGTTCACAGAGTATTTATTTATTTTTGTTCCCTTACAGAGCATTTGTTTATTTTTCTTCCCTCAAATAATTCAGCACAATTAAATTCAGCAAATATTTATTGAACACTTGGAGATGATGATGGAAAATTATGTTCACATGGTGCCATTTGGTACAATGGAAATGGCATGAGATTTGGACCAAACCAGAATTGTCTTAAATCCTGGCTTTGTTAGTTCTAGGTATGTCATCTTGAGCAGTTGACTTCACTTTTTGAGCCACAATTTCTCTTCCTTAAATAAAGATATTTATAAATACCCCACAGGTTGTTATAATAAAGGTTGAAGATGCTTGGCACATAAGCAAAAATTATGAATAAATACGTATTAAAATATATAATAAATACAAAATAAAATAAAAATATTGTTTTTCTCACCACATGTCAGTATCTTTACACATATAATCTAATTTTATCCTTACAGGATTGCTAGCCTGGTGTGCAACAATAGTTGTCATATATTGAGTGACTGTCAATTGCCAAGTCCTTCACTTTTCTCGTGAACATCACATGGACACCTCATGAGACAGTCACCAAGCACTGTGCTAATCACTAGGGAAATAGGAATAAAATATGATCCTAGTCTTCTAGGATGGGGTTTTTCAAACTTTAATTGCAAATGAAACACCGAGGGATATGTTGAACTGAAGATTCTAACCCACTAGGTCTGAGGCAGGGTCTGAGATTCTGCATTTCTAACAAGCTCCCAGGTTTTACCAATGCTGCTGGTCTATAGACCCCATGTTGAGGAAGAAGGTTTCAGCAGCTTGTGGGCTTGGAAAAAGATAGACAAGTGCCCAGATAATTAAAATGTGACACTGGAGGCATGAAGGAAAGCCCTGGGAGGACAAGCAGGAAAATCTTCACAAGGGAAGTTCAATATACATCAGTTATCATATAAGTAAGTTTTTCTAATTTATTTATTTGTTATTTTAATTTTACTTATTTATTTTTTGAGACAGAGTCATGCTCTGCCACCTCCCGGGTTCAAACGACTCTGCCACCTCAGCCTCCCAAGTAGCTGGGAGTACAAGCATGCACCACCATGCCCAGCTAATTTTTGTGTTTTTTGTAGAGACCAGGTTTCACTATGTTGGCCAGGCTGGTCTCAAACTCCTGACCTCAAGTGATCTGACCGCCTTGGCCTCCCAAAATGCTGAATTACAGGCCTCCCAAAATGCTGGATTACAGGTGCGAATAAACAAAACCTATTTCTTTATTATTTAATTATTGAGTTGAATGTGTTCAGAAGTTTAGAAGACTTACTTTGGCACTCAAAAGTATGTCCAGAAAATCCCGGCGTCTTTTCTGAGTAGTATCTTGTTTTAGCTTATCCTTAAGAGACTCCTTCCGGTCCTGGATTACTTTCTCTAGATGGAAAAATTATGATCTTTTTTATTATCAAGGTTACTGGAAAGTCAGTTAAAGCCAAATGTAGTTCTGAGAAGCTGGTGCTTTATGGGTAGCCCCTGGCTGTCCCCCACCCAATGTTCCTGAGTTGGTAAGGGACAATATCACTAGCTGTCTTTTTAAAAAAATGGTCCCATCCCTGACCTACAGGTACTTCACCTTTTAGCCACAATTTCTCTTCCTTCAAATACGGATGTTCAAATGTATCACACAGGGTTGTTGTAAAGGTTGGAGGTGTTTGACATATATGCTCAGAGGTGCTTGGTACATAAATTTAATTCAAATGTTATAAAATTTGTTTGTGATGTAGGGTACTGTTACCAATCGCTGAGCTTAATTTCTACAACCTAGGCTTTGGTTTAAAAGAACAGCTAAAGAAAAAGAGGAGATGCCATATCTCACGGTAGAGACTGGTGCTCAAATTGAGTGGTGGAGGAATACTGAAAATATTCCCCTTGAGCACTGCAACTTGACAAGGAAGCCTAATCTCTCCACTCCTATTTAACACAGTACTGGAAATACTAGCCAGAGCAATCAGGCAAGAGAAAGAAATAAAAAGCATCCAAATAGGAAAATAGGAAATCAAACTTTCTGTCTTTGTAGATGACAAAGTTCTATGCCTGGAAAACCCTGAAGACTCTGCCGAAAGGCTCCTGGAACTGATAAATGACTAGTGGAAATAGAAATTCTCTCCATAACACACATTGTTGATTCTCTACAGTACATTGCAGCTTCCCAACTTTTCCTTTTTGTGCCTTTTCTACTGGAAACTAGGCTCTAAGCTACTTCTGTGAACAGGAAAGTTCTGCCTTTAGCAGTTAGGAGTAAAATGTCTTCCATGGCCAAATTTTAGTCTTGATATTGTCCCATCAGCATGAAAATAGCCACTCAGTTCCTATGTTCTTTTAAGACATCTAGTCTGTTTCCTATTAAAATGGTACTTAGTAAGGGGATTCTAAGTTTGGAAGTTAACCGGAACCATTTTTCTAAGGTAAATGCTTTAGTATGGGCCATAATAGCAGGCAATTTGGCACATTGCCTCCATTAAAGGAGCCTTGCCCAAAAATGATACAGTCTCTCATTTTTTGGGGAGCCAGCAGATTAAACAGGTTTAGGAAGTGAAAAGAGGAATGACACGACGTGGATAAGCTAAGGTTGTGTGGGTAAAGCATCACTTAGTTCATCCGGTTCCATAGCTTGGAGGACCACGCCTTCAACCATAGGTGGCTATTTAACAGGGTGCCAGGACCCAAGAACAAGGGAGGGAAAACAGCCAGAAGGATGCTCCCCTGTCTTGTCCTCCACCCTGGGTCATATGGAAAGGAAGGAGACTAAAAGAACTCTCACATCTTTTTCCAGATGGGTAACAGATTCAGCTTGCACCTTCTGGAGTGCACTCTGAAACACTGGAACTTCTTTAACCTCAGGACTTCAAAAAGAAAAGCAACTCATTTTCTTTTGCACAAGTGCATGGCATTTTTACTAAACTTTTGCAAACATTGTAAGATCAACCCAACTCTTTTAACAATCATATCAGGCAGGTCCAAAAAAGAATAGTTCCCCCAAATTAGAGAAGGAACCTCCAGGGAAACCATCTGAGGATTCCCCTTATTTGGGGCCCCTTCAGGTTCCCTTCTCATTATAGGATCTTAGGCAAATAAATGGAGACTTAGGCCAATTTTCTAATGACTCTGATAGGTATACAGAGGCTTTCCAAAATTTAACTCAGATATTTCATCCCACGTGGAGGGATGTTATGCTGCTCCTAAACCAGACCCTCACAGCAGCTAAAAAGCAGGCAGCTCTGCAAGCAGCAGAAAATTTTGGAGATGAGCAATATATCTCCTATAAGACACCAAAAGGGAAAAAAGCAGATAGGGAAAGTGAAGAAATAGCAAAAACACCATTCCCAATTGGGAGAGAGGCAATTCTGGTAAACAACCCTAGTTGGAACCCCAGTAACTCAGAAGATAAATGGAAAAGGAAGCACTTTTTAATATGCATTTTAGAAGGCCTATGGAAAACCAGGACCAACCCTCTCAATTACTCTAAACTGTCTATAATAGACCAGAAGCCAGATAAGTATTCCGTAGCCTTTACGGACAGGCTGGGAGAGGCTGTACTAGAACCCCAATATTAGAAGGAAAGTACAGAAGCAAGCTATAGGACCAGATAGCACCTTAGAGAACCTCCTGAAGGTGGCCACTTCGGTCTTTTATAATAGGGACCAGGGGGAGGCCCAAAGAAAGAGAGAAAGCTCAGGAGGACAGAGGCTGTAGCAGCAGCTTTGCAGGCTTGCAAAGTCCAGGATCCCCGAGTTGCATCTGCTAGTTTCTATCGGTGTGGCATTTTAAGAAGGAATGCCCAGGCAGCAAGATGAAGCCCCTGTCCAGCCTGTGGCGGAGATCACTGGAGATGGAACTGCCCCCAGAGGTGGAGGTCACTGGGTTCAGGACCACTCTCACAGATGGTCCAGCAGGACTGATGGGTCCTGAGGCTCAAACGCCGACTCCAGTGGCTCAAACTGCTGTTATAGCACAGGAGCCCCGGGTGATTCTAGAAATTAAAGGAAGGAAAGCAGACCTCCTTCTAAACACTAGAGCCAGTCTCCTTTCTCCCCTCTAACTCCAGGCCTCCCCTCTTCCCACAGCACGACCGGAAGGGGCATCTCAGGAAAAGTTCTAACCGAATATTTTTCTCAACCTGAGTTGCAGTTACAAGAACCTATTGTTGACACGTGCTTCCAAACCATTGTCATAATAGCTCTACTAGTGAAAAAATAGCCTTCAAGTTAACCCTAGGAAATAAAATTTAACTGTTTACACTCCCCATGATGTAGCAGAATCACTGTCCTCTAGGGGGAGCTCTTAGCTAACAAACAGTCAGTAAAGCAAGAAGTACATAAGGCAGGATAAACAGTAGTCGCTCTAAATAATGTCTCTCCCCAGGCACAAGCACTTAATTAACTGAGCTAACAGTTCTTACAAGAGTACTTGAGTTACACAAGGAAACGTAGCTAACATTTATACCTACTCCAAGTATGCTTTCTTAGCTCTCCATGCTCATGCTGCCATTTAAAAGGAAAACCACCAATGGACCTCCTATAAAATATCACCACAAAATTAGCAGGTTATTATCCTCAGTTTTTCTTCCACGAGAAATAGGAGGGATGCATTGTAGGGGACATCAAAAGGGAACAAATAAGGTAGCCGAAGAAAATAGGTTAGCTGATCAGGCAGCTAAGTCAAAGGCAAGGAAGCCTCAGAGCATCAACATGCTTCAAGCCCCTTCTAATTTAGGAAGGCTTCATAAGAGAAATTAAACCCCAGTATTCCCCTGCAGAAATAAAATAGGCCACTTCTCAAGGGCATACTTTTCAGTTCTCAGAATGGTTACAGTCAGGATGGCAAACTCTATTTGCCAGGCTCCAGCCAATGGAAAGTCCTTAAGATCCTTTGCCAAGCTTTTCACTTGGGAAAGGACAAAAACTTACCAATGTGCTCAGAGACTGTGTCAGGCAGGAAACCTCTCAATTGGTGAAGCATGTGAACTTCTAGCTCACTTCCAATAGAAATTAACACAGCTAGCAAGAACCCAATCCCAGGAAACAGAACCACCTTTATTTAACCCAGGACATTTGGTACTGGTGAAAACTCTCAGCTGTGTCTCCTTCCCTAAGTGAAGCTGGAAAAGGCCCTACACTGTTCTTCTTTCAACCCCCTCAGCAGTAAAAGTTACAGGAATCAACTCCTGGATACATCACACTCAAGTCAAAGCCTGAAGAGCTGAAGGAGCAACCCCTGACAACTCAGAGGAATGTCATAAATATCAATGTGAAGAAACAGAGGATCTTAAGCTGAAAATCATAAAAGATAAGTAACTGAGTGAGGGCTACTCATCTTACTCAGTCCTCTCCTCCCTCATCAGATACTTTTTATTATTTCTAACCTTTCCTCTCAAAGTTCATCACCAGATACTAAAACTTCTTTTTAATGCATATTTGCAGGGAGATTTTAATTATTCATAGAATCGCATTTGTAACTTTGTAAATCCCCAAAGGGAAATGTTATGTCTTGGCAAGTAAAGTTCCAAATGGAAATTATTTACTATGCCACTTTTGTGGGAATTGTTATAGTCATGCTACTGTTTGCAAAAGAACTATACACTGTAGCACCCACAATGTGGAACTCTGGTTGTAAAATTCTAATTGCTGTAATATTTTGCCTAATTATTATCCTTATAACAGGATTAATAATTGCAGGAAAGATTTAGTCAAGGTTGTTTTGCTTATGGCAGGAGTAATAGTTATGGATAAGAAAGAAGCATGAAAATTTTACTATCATTAAGTTTAACAGGACTTTGTACTGAAGGTTGGTAATATGATGCACTTTAAGCTATAAAGAGAAGGTTATAAAGAAGAAGATTTTATAAAAGAAAGGATTTTGTATGGTAAATATTTGTCCTAAAAAAGATGACTGGTTGTTTAAAGGAAGAATGTTTAGGACATGTCAGAAAGTTTAAGTATGTTGTAAGAGGGTCTATGAAAGTCAGAAAAAAATCATAATTAAAGGAAAGGAATTGTAAGATTAGTGCTAAAGTTATTTTAGCCATCCAATATCATATTTCTCCCAATCATATTGCAAGTTATAAAAATGGCCTAAGCCTGAACTTATTCTCTAAGCAAACCTAACTGCTGTTAAGGGGCATTGGATGACAATTCTTTCCGGCTACTGCCTGCTGAAAAGGGGCGTTGTGTGGGATAACAACAGTTGGGCCTCCTCCTGGGGTTGATCTAAGGGTTCTTGAGAAAATAGCTTGTTCATGTGTGGTTCTGCCTGCAGCACTGTTTGGAGTTTGATTGCTTCTAGGTGAAAAGAGATAAATTTTACAAGAAGGTTTAAAATATAGGGTTAGAATATGAGTATTAAGAGTATCACTGTTAATGGGGATCCTATAGGCCACAACTGAGTTTGATACCTGTTACGCCAATGGATTGCAATATTGGTTTGCCTCCATTAGGTGTCGCTGTGCATTACCGGAAACATTAACATAAAAGTAACATTTTTCTTGAGAAGAGCATACATTTCCCCCTTGACTTGTCATTAGAGAATAACTTCCACAATGTGAAATTCTGGTTGTAAAATTCTAATTGCTATAATATTTTGCCTAATTATTATCCGTATCCTGCACATCCTGCACATATACTTCGGAACTTAAAAAAAAATTATTAAAAAAATTATTTAAAAAACCCATCACAACAATATTTAAAAATATGAGAAGTAGTAAATAGGGGTTCAAATGGTGTCAGCTCCTTGAATTTTCAAGGAAGTATTTAATGTAATTACATATGTTAGATTCTAACAAATAAAGACCACATGTTGTAATTTCTAGCATACCCATGAAAACTAAACTTACGATCAAAAACACAAAAAGTAATAATATAAAATTATCCAGCAATTAATAAAAGATGGGATCAAAATCGGTTAAATAGAAAACAAATAGTTACATGGCATGTTGAAATCCAAATATTCTAGTGATTACATTAAATATAAGTGGTTTAAATGCTCTAACCAAAGCACAAAGATTTTCAGACTACATAAACAAAATCTAAATAAATGCTGCATATGAGAAATAAACCTTGGCTGAGCACAGTGGCTCACGCCTGTAATCCTAGCACTTTGGCAGGCTGACGCAGGCAAATTGCTTGAGCTCAGGAGTTCGAAACCAGCCTGGGCAAAATGGTGAAACCCTGCCTCTAGTAAAAAAATTACAAAATTTAGCCAGGTGTAGTGGCACACACCTGTAGTCCCAGCTGCTTGGGGGGCTGAGGCAGGAGGATCACCTGAACCCAGGAGGTTGAGTCTGCAGTGAGCCGAGATAGTGCCACCACACTGCAGCCTGGGTGATAAGGTGAGACCCTGTCTCAAAACAAAACAAAAACAAAAACAAAAAACAAAAAAAATTGGAGAATCAAATACAATTTAAGAATCAAATAGATGAATAAAAAATGATAAAGGGATATCACCACCAATCCCACAGAAATACAAACTACCATCAGAGAATACTATAAATACCTCTAAGCAAATAACATAGTAAATCTGGAAGAAATGGATAAATTACTGGACGCATACACCCTCCCAAGAATAAACCTGGAAGAAGTTGAATCTCTGAATAGACCAATAACAGGCTCTGAAATTGAGGCAATAATTAATAGCCTACCAACCAAAAAAAGTCCAGGACCAGATGGATTCACAGCCGAATCCTACCAGAGGTACAAGGAGGAGCTGGTACCATTCCTTCTGAAACTATTCCAATCAATAGAAAAAGAGGGAATCCTCCCTAATTCATTTTATGAGGCCAGCATCATCCTGATACCAAAGACTGGCAGAGACACAACAAAAAAAGAATTTTAGGCCAATATCCCGGATGAACATCGATGCAAAAATCCTTAATAAAATACTGGCAAACTGAATCCAGCAGCACATCAAAAAGCTTATCCACCGTGATCAAGTGGGCTTCATTCCTGGGATGCAAGGCTGGTTCAACATATGCAAATCAATAAACGTAATCCAGCATATAAACAAAACCAAAGACAAAAACCACATGATTATCTCAATAGATGCAGAAAAGGCCTTTGACAAAATCCAACAGCCCTTCATGCTAAAAATTCTCAAGAAATTAGGTATTGATGGGAAGTATCTCAAAATAATAAGAGCTATTTATGACAAACCCACAGCCAATATTATACTGAATGGGCAAAAACTGGAAGCATTCCATTTGAATACTGGCACAAGACAGGGATGCCCTCTCTCACCACTCCTATTCAACGTAGTGTTGGAAGTTCTGGCCAGGGCAATCAGGCAGGAGAAAGAAATAAAGGGTATTAAATTAGGAAAAGAGGATGTCAAATTGTCCCTGTTTGCAGATGACATGACTGTATATTTAGAAAACCCCATCATCTCAGCCCAAAATCTCCTTAAGCTGATAAGCAACTTCGGCAAAGTCTCAGATACAAAATCAATGTGCAAAAATCACAAGCATTCTTATACACCAATAACAGACAAACAGAGAGCAAATCATGAGTGAACTCTCATTCACAATTGCTTCAAAGAGAATAAAATACCTAGGAATCCAACTTACATGGGATGTGAAGGACCTCTTCAAGGGGAACTACAAACCACTGCTCAATGAAATAAAAGAGGACACAAAGGGAAGAACATTCCATGCTCATGGGTAGGAAGAATCAATATCGTGAAAATGGCCATACTGCCCAAGGGAATTTATAGATTCAATGCCATCCCCATCAAGCTACCAATGACTTTCTTCACAGAATTGGAAAAAACTACTTTAAAGTTCATATGGAACCAAAATAGAGCCCGCATTGCCAAGTCAATCCTAAGCCAAAAGAACAAAGCTGGAGGCATCATGCTACCTGACTTCAAACTATACTACAAGGCTACAGTAACCAAAACAGCATGGTACTGGTACCAAAACAGAGATATAGACCAATGGAACAGAACAGAGCCCTCAGAAATAATACCACACATCTACAACCATCTGATCTTTGACAAACCTGATGAAAACAAGAAATGGGGAAAGGATTCCCTATTTAATAAATGGTGCTAGGAAAACTGGCTAGCCATATGCAGAAAGCTGAAACTGGATCCCTTCCTTATACCTTATACAAAAATTATTTCAAGATGGATTAAAGACTTAAATGTTAGACATAAAACCATAAAAACCCTAGAAGAAAACCTAGGCAATACCATTCAGGACATAGGCATGGGCAAGGACTTCATGTCTAAAACACCAAAAGCAATGGCAACAAAAGCCAAAATTGACAAATGGGATCTTATTAAACTAAAGAGCTTCTGCACAGCAAAAGAAACTACTATCAGAGTGAACAGGCAACCTACAGAATGGGAGAAAATTTTTGCAATCTCCTCATCCGACAAAGGGCTAATATCCAGAATCTACAAAGAACCCAAACAGATTTACAAGAAAAAAAAAACAACCCCATCAAAAAGTGGGCAAAGGATATGAACAGACACTTCTCAAAAGAAGACATTTATGCAGCCAACAGACACACATGAAAAAATTCTCATCATCACTGGCCATCAGAGAAATGCAGATCAAAACCACAATGAGATACCATCTCACACCAGTTAGAATGGCCATCATGAAAAAGTCAGGAAACAACAGGTGCTGGAGAGGATGTGGAGAAATAGGAACACTTTTACACTATTGGTGGGACTGTAAACTAGTTCATCCATTGTGGAAGACAGTGTGGTGATTCCTCAAGGATCTAGAACTAGAGATACCATTTGACCTAGCCATCCCATTACTGGGTATATACCCAAAGGATTATAAATCATGCTGCTATAAAGACACATGCACACGTGTGTTTACTGTGGCACTATTCACAATAGAAAGACTTGGAACCAAGCCAAATGTCCAACAATGATAGACTGGATTAAGAAAATGTGGCACATATACACCATGTAATACTGTGCAGCCATAAAAAAGGATGAGCTCATGTCCTTTGTAGGGACATGGATGAAGCTGGAAGCCATCATTCTCAGCAAACTATCGCAAGGACAAAAAACCAGACACCGCATGTTCTCACTCATAGGTGCGAATTGAATAATGAGAACACTTGGACACAGGAAGGGGAACATAACACACTGGGGCCTGTCGTGGGGTGGGGGGACGGAGGAGGGATAGCATTAGGAGATATATCTAATGTAAATGACGAGTTAATGGGTGCAACACATCAACATGGCACATGTATACATATGTAACAAACCTGCACATTGTGCACATGTATCCTAGAACTTAAAGTATAATAATAAAAAAAGGAAAAGAAAAAGAAAAAGAAAAAAAGACATAAACCGCAAATATAAGGGCACAGAAATGGAAAAAAAAAGAGTATGGAATAATACACTATCAAAATACTAACCAAAGGAAAGCAGAGGTTATCATACTGGTATCAGATAGAGTAGATCTTAAGGCTAGAAGCACTATTAGAGAAAAAGAGACCGATTTTATCAAGATAAAATGATAAATCAGAAATATATTCCAATTGTAAATGGCTATTGTCATAGGTAGATTTATGGTCCCTCAAAGTTATCTATGTCCTAAGTCTCCAAAAACCCATGCAAAAGGAATACTCAGTGGTGTGCTGTGTTGTTTGATAAACTGTGCATAGTAGGCAGTACCCACTCACGTTCAGTACTTGCTCAGATGACCTGCTCTGTCTCCCTACAGAAATGTGTTTCCTTTCACTTTTACTTTTCTTCACATCTGAAGCTGCTCCATAAGAAATGAAGCAAAATAGTCAGATGTTTTGCTTATTGTATTAGTTCTAACTCCAAACATTAAAATGCAGCTATATATACACAGTAATGTAATACCGTCTACATAGCATTTATGTAGCACATTCATTTAAGAGGTATGAATTAGCATTTCTGAATGATGACCATGCCATATGTCCATAGTAGAGGCAGCCATAACCAGAGTCTATGTCTCAGACAATGAGATGTCTCATAGTGGACTCTGGCCATGTAAATCCCAGGACTAACCTGTGAACTGATGAAGCTCTTGGTTAAATTTAGAAAAGATTTGGCCTTGAGAGCTGAATTTGAAAACCAGGTCATTGTGATGTAGAAAATTGTTCATGCGCTGGTAGGAGATTTTGCTAAGGTTGAACACTGCTTTCAGGTATGAGTCCAGGGTACTGGAATGGGGAGGATGGAACAACATGTTAGCGGGTGACACAGTTATTGGTGAACAAGTACCTTCCTTTTGTCACTGACCTGTCCAACTGGATGCTGCTCTGGTGGCTGAAGGCACACTTCATGATGCTGTCCAGCGTCATCAGGGAGACATGTTGAAAGAGCTCCAGACATGAGTTTTGGGCAATGTGTTCCTCCCATTTGTTCTGGGGCAGGAGATGAATATGATCATACACATGCCCATTTTTTCCCAATTTCTAAGTTATTTTATGTCCCTTTTAGAGCTTGTTGGGGTTTGAAAATATAAAGTGTACAAAATGAATCTGCCTTCTTATGACAACCATATAAAATAAAACACCTTGTCAGTACTGAAAATGATACTGTGCCTTAGATGCTATTTATGACTTTGTAAGGGTGGGGAAATAGCTTTTTTTCTCTTTTTCAAGTTTCATTAGTACAATTTATATGACTTTTATCATGGAAAAACTAAGCTGACAAAACATGGAATAAAAAATAAATAAGAATTCAAAAACATCTGTAGAGAGCATAAATAAACAGAGGTTTTTGATTCTAGGAAAAGATCCCTTAAAATATTTAGTACTTGACAAGTTTTGTCCC
Source organism: Symphalangus syndactylus (assembly GCF_028878055.3). NCBI lineage: Eukaryota > Metazoa > Chordata > Mammalia > Primates > Hylobatidae > Symphalangus > Symphalangus syndactylus. Next base: position 130,968,594 of record NC_072441.2, on the reverse strand, counting down.
AGATCCATTGAGAATTTAGAGAGGAATTAGACATAGTTCTTGTTCTCAAAGGGTTTGCAGTTAAGAGTCAAGAGAGAAAACCCTCAACTATACATTAGAATCCAGATGTATTTACCCGCTTGGACATACCTGCCAATATCCCAGAAAATTTCACTTTGTCAAAAGCCAAATGTTTATTGAGATGAAGTTCTCCATTTCAATATAAATATTTATACACTGTTAAGCTGTTATTAACTCTGTAATGTGAATTCATTAATTAATTCAATTTGAAAGCTTTTTTCCAAACACGTTATTAAAATCAGATGTTCTGAAAGATTGCAATTGCCATGGAGCCAAGAAGAGTAGAGAAAGAGCAAGAGGTAGGTGATAATGGGGATGATGTCTGTTTGGATTTGGTAAGGGCATTGCAAGGAGAGGCACTGGTTGGAGCGGGCTGAAGGAGGCACCATCAGGAAGAAGCCTTAGACTCAAAGAGAGGTGCATCAGTTCAGGGTACACTCTTCCGACTCAAGGAGGCTTGAGTATGAACCCAAGTCTTCCTCTAATCTGCCTTATGAACTTGTATTTTTAGTAGAGATGGGGTTTGGCCATGTTGGCCAGGCTGGTCTTGAACTCCTGGACTCAAGCCATCCACCCACCTTGGCCTCCCAAAATGCTGGGATTACAGGCATGAGCCACTGCACCTGGCCTGCCCTGTGACCTTGAACAAACTGCTTAATCTCCGCATCTCAATATCCTTACTAGCAAAATGGAGATAATACAGCAAAATTGTAAGACTGTAGTAGTATAAAAGGATATAATAAGCCTGATGGTAAGTGCTTAAACAGTATTTGCAGTCACTGTATTTATATGTTTTGCTTTGATTTTTATTTTGGAGTGGGACGTGGGCATGGTGACAAGGGTCATAAAGGATAACAGCATGGCACACTGGAAAGTATGGGGCCAGTATGAATCCAAGGTGACGTGTTAGGGGAACCCATGTCTCTGAGCCCCTGTATCATTAAGAAATCTTTGTGACTAGGATTGAGATCTTGTGTGTAGAATTGCTTTACTCAGTGCCTGGGATCTTAGAAACTTAGTCTTTGAGTTGTCACAATCACCTCATTCAGGACCCCTGAAACAGACCTTAGGTGTGCTCAAAACCACCTGGCATGTCTTTGCCATCCAAACTCCAAGAGGACAGGTGTGGAGACATACAACTGTGTCTTCTCTATAGGTTCTAGATTGTCTTGTGAAATCTCTGCACCCTCTTCTGCCTCAGCCAAAGCTAAAGCTCCATTTTCTCCTTGACCACAAGGCAGTCTTTTCTCCGAGTCCCCATCTCTAGAAATCCTGCCCATTCTCCAAGACTCAGCTCCTGTCACCTTTCTTAGGAAGTCTTTCCTGACTTGACCTCCTGAACATGATACACTTCTCTATGTTGGCATGGCTACTCCTATGGGTGTCTTTGCTCTTCTGCCTTGTGTTCTCCAAATGTAGTGAGTCTACTGGACTCACTCACTCATTCATTCAGCTACTTCTCATTGAGCACCTACCCTGAGTCCATCCCTGTGAGAAGTGTTGGGTATACAAGACAGGGTCCTTGCCCTGATGATGATAGTCATGGTCTAAACATCAAATAACCCCATATAAACTGCTGTGAACATGGTTCTGAGGGAACTCAGAGTCTCCCACGCCATATGGCTGGTAGCACCTCACTTCAGAGGCCAGGTAGGAATGCTCTCTTCTCCTCTTACCAGCATCATCCGAACACTCTCAGACATCATGGTGATGAATATTTTCAGAATGCTGATGTTGAAGCCAGGTTTCACAATCTGGCGGTGCTTTTTCCATTTAGAACCATCCAGGGTCACAAGTCCTCGACCTTATGAAATGAGAGGGGCAACTGTTTCTATCACAGGCCAGGTAAGTGCAGAAAGACTAGGCAGGCAGGGAGCAATTCCCTATCTATGACACTGGAGAGAAGCTAGAGTGGACAGAGCTCTGAAAGAGTGAATGAGCAGGAGTAGACCTAACCTTTTGGGAATTAAGTCCATATCAGAAAATTTGTTTATACAATGAACTGAAAAAAAAGATCCATCCTATTCTATTTGATGGTCAGATTCATCAGCCTTTTGATAAGAGTTCAAATTTAGGGTGGGTGAGAATTACCTGAGGTGCTTTCTAGAGGCAGATTCTTTGGCTTAATCCTTCAGAGCCAATAATTCCTAGGTATTGAAGTAGAATCAAGGACTTTTGAGTTATGACAAGGGTCCCAGCTAGTTCAGGTCCACACTTTGAGAAATATTGCCTTAGAGTGGCACAAAGTTCCAGGCTGAAGCAGAGGTGCTGCTTTCTTTCCATCACTTTTGTGCTCCTCTTCAGGCTGAGGATCAATGACGGAGGACTAAAGGGGCTTTTCTTTATCATTCTTGCTGGACAAGTGGGTTTGAGATCTCCACTAAGTTCACAAAAGACTTAGTTTAGGAGAGTGGGTTCTTTCAAAGGGATCCTCAAGAGCAAGATTTTCCAGGGGTAATTGGATTGTGGAAAACTGATAATGAAATTTGTGGTGAAAAATATTTTAAATTCTCTGTAGGGTGGAAAATCTAAGGAGAGGGAGAGAAGGTGCCCATGTACATTTGATCCAGGGATCTGGGGCTACTACCCTGATCCTGAATCTTCTGGTGTGAACTCGCTTAGCTGCACAGACTGGTTGCCCAGAAAAGGGAGGGGAAGTGTGGAGGGAAAAGGAGAGAGAATGATCTTAAGCAACTTTCACAATGGCAACCTTTTCCAGGGCACCATTCTCAATAAGGTCCATGTTAGCAGGCTGAGGGACTCTCCTTCTCTTTCCCTGATCCTCAAGTGGGGACTACCTGGGATAATGACATCAGTTGGTGTGAGGAAGAGAGCATACAACCCCCAGTCCCCTTCTTATTCCTCCACCCTACCCCTAGTTACACCAGAAATAAAGGACCAGTCCCAAACAGGTAGAATAAGAGGAGAAGCTATGAAGGACAAGGCGAGATTGAGCTCAGGTTTCTGAAGCAAAAGCGAGTGTAGGTTGTGGTAAGGTGAGGGAGACAGAAGCATTTAGTGTCTATCAGGAAAGTAATTTCTCCCCCCACCTCCACCTCCACCTCCACCAGGCTCAGATAAGAAAGGATCAGACACACATACTGATATGGTTTGGCTCTGTGCCTCCACCTGAATCTTATGTCAAATTGTAATCCTCAGTGTTGGAGGAGAGGCCTGGTGGAAGGTGACTGAGTCATGGGGGTGGATTTTCCCCTTACTGTTCTTGTGATAGAATTCTCCCTAGATCTGCTTGTTTAAAAGTGTGTAACACTCCACCCCTACTCCTGGTGGCCACGTGAAGGTGTGCCTGCTTTTCCTTTGCCTTCCACCACAACTGTAAGTTTCCTGCAGCCTCCCAAGAAGCAGAAGCCTGTACAGCCAATAGAACCATGAGTCAGTTAAACCTCTTTTCATTATAAGTTACCCAGTCTCAGGTATGTCTTTATAGCAGTATGAGAATGGACTAATATACATACCAACCCAGGATTCAAGGATTTTGTGGCTAACAGCACTTTTGGGATCTGTAAAACAGAACAAAGGAGGCAAAAGATGGCATTAAGTGAAAATCACAAGTTAAAATGAGAGGAAATTTTTGTATGTTTCCATATTCCTCGTGGGTAACACAAATAGCTAGTGTGCAAGGTGGTTGGAGGCTAGTTCTTCAGTCCCGAGAGTCCCAGGGAAGCCACAGAATTAGAATGAGAACTTGTTTATTCTTTCTCCACAGCACTTGGTGCCACGAGGTCAATAGCAGTGGAAAACAGAGTGTAATTTCCTTCACAGTATAATTTTCTTTCAACATAAGTTGAAAAAATACATTTGTTTTTGTTGGGGAACTCTCTGACAACATTTTAAAGCTCCAGTTCCTTTTCACATAGACATGTAAAGCTAGACACAGGAACATGACTTTGAGATAAATTGTAGATTTTACCCTTGTTGGATTTGTTTGAGAAAGATGTATATAAATGAATCAGAAGAAAGGACATAACCTTGGTTTTACAGTTTTGGGAAAACAAGAATTAGTGTCCTTTATTCATTCCATCAACATCTTTATGTGGGATAAAGACAGGGAAATAAAAATGGGGCAGAAAACATATGAACATCTAGGAAAAGATAGGATTGTTAACAGGATATTCACTTTCTGCAAAAGTCCAGGTGAAATGAAACTGTAAAATACCTTGAGTTCTAAGGGTAAGAAGATATCTTATGGCATTCACTCTCTCAGTCCCTAGTGTATTCTCTCTCTATCTCTCTCTCTCTGTCCATACACTTCAATATAAAACCACTGCCCTCTAGACATTTCCCTTTGTGTACCACACAGACACCTCAGGACCCCAGAAAATCCAAACCCGATGTATCTCTTCACTACCAGATAGCCTCCTCTTCCTCTGTCCACTTAAAGGCACAACTATATTCCCTATTTTCCCCACCAAATGTTGGGACCCCTTCTTAACTAATTGCTCTTTCTCATCCTCCTAATCTACTTGTTGGAAGATAATTCTGGCATTTCTCCAGAAATGGGTAAAAGAGATTGATAGAATTGTTAAAGATTTTGGAAAGAATGTATGTACGTGTACATTTAAGGCTAATAAGCATGAGCTTTTCTACTCTAGATATTCCAGGGTCCTAAAAAATAATGTCTAGGAATGACATCAGCAAAAATGGTGGAATAGGAACTGTCCAGGGCCATCCCTTCCCAAATCAAAACCAAAAATTATCTGGCAAAAACTGTTATAGTCAACTTTAGCAGAATTCTGGAAGACAGTTAATTGTTTACAGCAACCAAGTGCACACTTAATCAGAAGAAAGGCCACTGAAAAAGGATAGAAAAGATTGGCATTGCAATTTAGCCTTGCCCCACATCCATCTCCACTGCCATGGCAATCTTGAAGACGGCAGCCTGTATTCTCAGTGGGTTCTGATTCCTGGATCCCACAGAAAGCAGAGCAGTCTTTGTTCTCAAGGAATTTTGTTTGTTTTGACCTCTGTGTGGGTTTTCTGAAGGACAGGGGCTTTCCTATGTTTTACCTAACTCAGAATTCTCTAAGGGCAGGGAAGTGTTCCTCAAAAACATTGAGAGGCAAAAGAACTAGCACTGCTTCCTGGGACAAAAAAGAACAATTGAGGCAATAATAAACACACCAAAATCTAGAAGGAAAAGCTGGGAATGATAATTTTTTTTTGGAATCAATGCTTTAAAAAGTTCTCACAGGCCGGGCGCGGTGGCTCACGCTTGTAATCCCAGCACTTTGGGAGGCTGAGGCGGGCGGATCACGAGGTCAGGAGATCGAGACCACAGTGAAACCCCGTCTCTACTAAAAATACAAAAAATTAGCTAGGCGTGGTGGCGGGCACCTGTAGTCCCAGCTACTCAGAGAGGCTGAGGCAGGAGAATGGCGTGAACCCGGGAGGCGGAGCTTGCAGTGAGCCGAGATCGCGCCACTGCACTCCAGCCTGGGCGACAGAGCGAGACTCCGTCTCAAAAAAAAAAAAAAAGTTCTCACATATAACAGGGAACCTACACATACCCAGGGTAGGATGCATGCTTGGAAAACACTTGATAAGACCACAGGCTTTCAACTTTGACTAGTCCTTACACAAAGTGCAAGAAGAAAGAGAAAGCTAAGGCAAACTTGTAAATGCCCCGATTAAATGCTAAAGGTGTGCCAAAACACAGAACCAACCAGGAAAGACCTCGAGAGTATTTTTATTTTCTTTTCTACCTTTTTTCTTTTATTCCTTTTTTTCTCACATAACATTTAAAATGTTCAGTTTTAAACAAAAAATTACAAATCATGTAAAAGAAACAAGGAAGTATGGATGGCCTATGCACAGGAAAAAGAAATGAAAAGAAACTGTTATTGAGGAAGCATAGATGTTGGACTTACTAGACAACTTTAAATCAACTGTCTTCAATATGCTCAAAGACCTGCAATAAACCATGGCCAAAGATGAAACAAAACCAAAATACTCATGTATGAACAAATAGAGAATATTAACAAAGACATAGAAGTTGTAAAGAGAAACAAATAAAGTTCTGGAACTGGAGTATACAGTAACTGAAAAAAAAGTTTATAAGATTTCAACAGTTGATTTGAGCAGGCAGAGAAAGAATTAGCAAAGTTAGAGATAGGTCAATTGAGATTGTTGAATCTGAGGAGCAGAAATACAAAACAGAATGAAAAAATGAATGGTCCTAAGAGACCTGTGGGACACCATCAAGCATATTAACATATGCATAATTGGAGTCCCAGAAGAACAAAGAGAGAAAACTAAGTTGAAGACATAATGGTTGAAAATTTCCAAAATTTGAGGAAAGACATGAACCTACAGAAAAAGAAGCTCAATGAACTACAATCAGGATACATTCAAAGAGATTCACCCTGAGCCACATTAGAATCAATTTGTTGAAAGCCAAAGACAAAGAGAAAATCTGGAAAGCAGCCAGAAAGAAGGTGACTCATCACATATGAGAGATCTTCAATAAAATTAACAGCCTATTTCTAATCAGAAACAATGGAGTTCAGAAGGCAATGAGATGATATATTCAAAGTGCTGAAAGGAAAAAAAGCCAACTAGGAATTACATATTTAGCAAAATGATCCTTCAAGAATGAAAGGGAAATTATGACATTCCCTGATAAACAAAAGCTGAGATGGTTTGTTTCTAATAGACCTACCCCACAAGAAATGCTAAAGAGGGCCTTTCAGGCTGGAATGAAAGATCACTAAGCAGTAACTCAGAGCCATGTAAAAAAAAAAGAACACTGGGAAGGGTAACTACATAGGTAAACATAAAAGTCAGTATTATTGTATCTTTAGTTTTTAACTCCTCTTTTTGCTTACATGGTATACATACACATGCATAAAACCGTAGTTATAAATCTATGTTATGGGCACACAATCTATCAAGATGCAATCTGTGACAATAACAATATATAGAGATGGAGATGTATAGGAGCAGAATTTTTGGATACTATTGAGCTAAATTTGTATTAATTCAAACCAAGTTGATATAACTTTAAGATACTAATTTTAATCCCACATTAATCACTATGAAAGTAACTGAAAATATACAGAAAAGGAAATGAGAAGAGTAACATAAAAATGTTACCATACGAAAAACCAAAAATCAATTAAACACCAAAGTAGGCAGTAATGGAGGAAGTGAGGAACATAAAATATATATGACAGGCTGAGCACAGTGGGTTACATCTGTAGTCTCAGCACTTTGGGAGACTGAGGGGGAAGCATTGTTTGAAGCCAGGAGTTTGAGACCAGCCTGGACAACATAGTGAGACCCTTGTCTATACAAAAGAAAAAATTAGCCAGGCATACTGGTGCAGGCCTATAGTCCCAACTGCTCAGGAGGCTGAAGTGGGAGGATTACTTAAGCCCAGGAGCTAGAGGATGCGGTGAGCTACGATGGCACCACTGCACCCTACCCTAGGTGACAGAGCAAGACCCTATCTCTAAAAAAAAAGATATAAGACATATAAAAAACAAACAGTGAAATGTTAGAAATAAGTCCTTCCTTATCAGTAATTATTTTAAATGTAAATGGATTAAACTGTTCAACTAAAAGTCAGAGACTGGCAGAATGGACTAAAAGAATGGGATCCATTAATATGCTGCTTACAAGAGACTCACTTTAGATCTGAAGAAACAAAGAGGTTTAAAGTAAAAGGTATTCTATGCAGACAGTAAGGAAAAGAGAGCTGGATGATTACCAGCTACATATACTTTAAAATATTGTGACACAAAGACATTATATATTGTTAAGGGGTCAATCCATCAAGAAGATATAACAGTTATAATATATAAATATATACCTAACAATAGAATCCCACAGTATATGAGGCAAAAGCTGACAGCATTGAAGGGAGAAATAGACAGTTCTAAAATTATAATTGGAGAATTCACTACATCCCTTTCAATAATGGAGAGAACAATGATACAAAAAATTAATAAGGAAATAGAGAACTTGAACAGCACTATAATTATGCCAAACAGACATGTTCTAAAAGCTCCACCTAACAACATCAGATTACACATTCTTCTCAAGTGCACATGGGTCATTCTTCAGCATAGATCATACTGTAAGTTACAAAAAAAGTCTCAATAAATTTAAAAAGATTGAAATCATTCAAAAATATCTCTCCATAGAATAAAACTATAAATAGAATAAAACTAGAAATCAATATCAGAAGTAAAACAGGAAAATTCACAAAACATGAATATAAAACAAGACATTCTTAAACAACCAAAGGGACAAGGTATAAATCATAAAAGACATTAGAAAATATTTCGAGGCAAATGAAAATGAAAACAACATATCCAATGTAATGGAATTCAGCAAAAGCAGTGCTTAATGAGATTTTTATAGCTTAAATGTCTTCATTAAAAAATAAAGTCCTTAAATCAATAACCTAATTGTACACTTTAATGAACTGGAAAAAGAAGGGCAAATGAAACCCAAAGCTACTGAAGGAAGGAAATGATAAAGATTAGAGCTGAGATAAATAAAATAAAAACAGGAAAAACAATAGAAAAAAATTAACAAATAAAAAATTATTTATTTGAGAAGATTAACAAAATTGACAAAACTTTAATTAGATTAACTATGAAGAAAAGTGAGAAGAACCAAGTTACTACAATCAGAAATGAAAGTGTGAACATTACTATCAACTTATTATTACAGATAATAAAAGGATTATAAGAGGACACTATGGACTACTCCCTTGGACTCCATGGTAGTCTGTTAATGGGAGATCCTTGTTGCTGTCCCTTCACCTCCTTCAGCCTTGCAGAACCTTACAAGTCCCTGTCATATGTGAGTGCATCTCCACATTGGCTAGGCTGCTGTCCAGATTGGCAGTTCCTGCTAGGATCTCTACTGCCTGGAACATGGCCTCTAGCCTGATGGCAAGGCCAAGAGACAAGACTATTGTGGGAGGAAATGACTCCTTCAATACCTTCTTCAGTGAGACGGGTGCTGCCAACCATGTGACTAGGGCAGTGTTTGTAGATGTTGAACCCAGAGTCATTGACAAAGTTCACACTGGCACCTACTGCCAGCTCTTCCACTCTGGGCAGCTCATCACAGGCAAGGAAGATGCTGCCTATAACTATACTTGAGGGCACTATTGCATAGGCAAGGGGATTATATTGACCTCATCTCAGACTGAATTTGCAAGCTGGTTGACTAGTGCACAGGTCTTCAGAACGTCTTGGTTTTTTACTGCTTTGGTGAGGGGACTTGTTCTGGGTTCACTTCTCTGCTGGTGGAGTGTTCTTTTTGTTGATTGTGGCAAGACGTCCAAGTTGGAGTTCCCCACATACCCAACCCACCATATTTCCACAGCTGTAGTTGTATAACTCTATCTTCATCTCCCATACCACCCTGTAGCACTCTGATTGTGCCTTCATGGTAGACAATGAGGCCATCTATGATATCTGTGGAGAAACCTCAATATTGAATGCCCAACCTATACTAGCCTTAACTGCCTTATTAGCCAGATTGTGTCCTCCATCATTGCTTCCCTCAGATTTGATGGAGCCCTGAAAGTTAATCTGACAGAAGTCTAGACCAAAATGGTGCCCTGTCTCTGCATCCACTTCCCTCTGGCCACATATTCCCCCATCATCTCTGCTGAGAAAGCCTATCATGAACAGCTTGCTGTAGCAGAGATCACCAATGCTTGCTTTTAGCCAGCTAACCAGATAGTGAAAGGTGACTCTTGCCATGGTAAATACATGGCTTGCTGTCTGTTGTACCATGGGGACATGGTCCCCAAATATGTCAATGCTGCCATCACCACCATCAAGACCAAGCCTATCATCCAGTTTGTGGATTGGCATCCCATTGGCTTTAAGGTTGGTATTAATTACTAGCCTCCCAGTGAGGTACCTGGTGGAGACCTGGTCAAGGTATAGAGAGCTGTGTGCATGCTGAGCAACACCACAGCAGTTGCTGAGGCGTGGGCTTGCCTGGACCACAAGTTTGACCTGATGTATGATAAGCTTGCCTTTGTTCACTGGTATATGAATGAGTGGATGGAGGAAGGAGAGTTTTATGAGGCCTGTGAGGACATGGCTGCCCTTAAGAAGGATGATGAGGAGGTTGGAACAGATAGTGCTGAGGGAGAGGATGAGGGTGAAGAATATTAACCCTTTTCCTACAATTTTATACTCTGTTGTCTTGAGACTGTCCTATTTCTGTTTGGTGAAACTGTCTGTTTATTGTGGTCCTAAACTGTCAATAAAAGTGATGTTTCCATGTTAAATGTCAATAAAGAGGGTACTATGAACAATCGTATGCTGGCGAATTGTATAACCTAGATGAAATGGACAAATTCTTGAAAGCACAAAAACTACTAAACTGACTCAAGAACAAGTAGAAAATCTGAATGGACCTATAGCTGGTAAGGTAAAGAGAATGAACTAGCAATCAAAAATCCCCAACAAAGAAAAGCACAGGACCAGAGCACTTTGCTGATGAATTCTACCAAATATTTAAAGATAAATTAAGGCCAATACTTCTAAAACTCTTCTAAAAAACAGAAGAGGGAGCACTTCCTAACTCCTTCTATGAGGCCAGCATTACCCTGATGCCTAAGCCAGACAAAATAGTACAAAAAAAGAAAAGTATAGGCCAATACCCCTTATGAATACAGATAAAAAGTTCCTAAAAAATACTAGCAAATGGAGTCCAGCAGGATATTAGGCAATTTTACATAATGACCGAGTGGGATTTATTCCAGGAATGCAAGAGCAGTTTAATAGAATGAAGAGAAAAAAACCACATGATGATCTCAGTTGTTACAGGAAGAATATTTGACAAAATCCAACACCCTTTCTTGATAAAAACACACAGTAGACTTGGATTAGAGAAAAAGTTTCTCAACATGCTAAAAGGCAGATATGAAAAGCTTACAGTTAGTATTATACTCAGTGGTGCAAGACTGAAATCTTTGCCCCTAAGATCATGGCAGAGACATCCGCTTTCACAACTTACATCCGACACTGTAACAGAAGTTCTGGCTAGAGCAATTGGACAATGAAAAGAAAAAAAGGCATCCAAATTGGAGGGGAAAAAACTACAGTTATCTGTATTCACAAATGACATGATCTTAAATACAGAAAATCCTAAAAAGTCTGCAAGAAAACTGTCAGAGCAAATAAACAAATTCAGAAACTTTGCAGGATACAAAATCAAAACACAAAAATCAGTTGTATTTCTGTACACTAGCAATGAACAATCTGAAAACAAAGTTTTAAGAACTCTATAATAGCATCAAAAGATAAAATAGTTAAGAATAAATTTAACAAAGGAAGCAAAAGACTTGTATTCTGAAAACTAAAAAACATTGCTGAAAGAAATTAAAGAAAATGTACGTTAAGTAAAAGGACATCCATGTTAATAAATTGAAAGACAATATTGTGCAGATGACAACACTCCCCAAATTGATCTACAGATTCAATGGAATCTCTATGAAAATCACATTGGCCTTCTTTGCAGAAATGGAAAAGCCAATTCTAACATTTGTATGATATTTCAGGGGAAACAAAACAGTCAAAACCACCTTAAAAAAGCACAACAAAGCTGGAGAACTCATACATCTTGATTTCAAACTTATTGCAAAGCTATAGTCACCAAAACAATGTGGTACTGGCATTAAGTGTAGATATCAGAGTCCAAAAATAAGCCCATACATCTGTTGTCAATTCATTTGCAACAAGGGTGCAAAGGTGGTGATTCTGGCAGAGTGCCAAAAATAAGCCCATACATCTGTTGTCAATTCATTTTCAACAAGGGTGCAAAGATGGTGATTCTGGCAGAGTGCCCTGTGACATGAGAGAGCCACAGGCTGCTTGAAATTTTGCAGATGCACGAAGAGAGGTATGGAGGCATTTTATAACTGAGTGACTCATGTAGGTAGCTGGGAGAGTGAGGCAAAGGCCAGCCTTTTATGCCAACAGGCAGTTGAGGAAAGCCCAGTGGGAGAATCCTACACACATCTTGCCACAGCCAAGAAGCAGCTCTGCAATTCTATGGAATTCCCACACTAGGGACCTGATGGAGAACTGGTGTCCACTTGCCAGAGCCTCCACCTGGCACTGGCCATTCCCAGAGGACAGGCATCATTAGTGGGCAAAGCATCTATGGGGAACACTCATCTCTGTGCAACACTGGCATTAAGCCAATTGTAAGCAAACCATCTCTCCATCCCCAACCCACTGTATGTTCACAGTGGTGCTAAGTGGTAGTCCTGGGGGTCTCAGGTAAGTAAATGTGATGGAAGGATCAGAAAAAATTTGCGATGTAGGGAGAGATGGTTGCTTGGAAATGGATCAGAAAATCCTCTACAACAGCCCTCAATAGAGTCCTGACTATGATGTCAAGGAGGACATGGAATCTTCCCTTCAACATATCGAATGATGGATTTCCCTTAAACATACTTCAACCTGTCCTTCCCTAGTGCGACAGACACCCTGAGACCCTCTTTGTTGCTGCTGTGTACTGTGAGACCCTCTTGGTTTTTACCTTGTCTTTTCAGGAGAATCTTGGCATAGTCTGGGTCATGGACACTGAAGAACATCGTAAAGGGTCCAACCCACAGGGGAACGGCACATGGGTATTTTTCCATCAGCTTATGATACACCTCAAACTCCTTTACTGGGTAAAACTGTCATAAGATAAGTCATGACTGGTTAGTAAAGGTTGTCACCCCAGGAGGACCCCTTTCCCTCAGATGGACCATGTGCTAAATTGAGGGTCTGTGGACACCACCCCATCAGACAGGTTCACATCTGCTGAAGGCAAGTTTTCTTCTCCATGTGTCTCCAGCACCTCCACGGAATCTTCCTGGCCCAGGGCAAGTGCTCAGGACCTGTTGCTGAGTGATTGATCTTCTCACTCCAGCGTCAACTTTGGAGATTTAAGTTCAAATCCCAATCTGACACTTATTCATTATCTATGTCATCAGGGCCATGATTTCCTCTGGTGTATAATAGGAAGACCAAATATATTTCACAAAGCTGCCATGAAAATTAAGTGAAATTATAAACATAAAATTCCTGGCACAAGGTAAACCCTTAGTAACTGCTGATTCCCTACCTCGTCTTTGCTCTGGATATGCCCACTCATGTTTTATCTGCCTCCAAGGCAGCGAAGTCTCACATGCCTTTTACTCCTTTGTGGTTGCTGCTCATCTTTCAACTTTCCTTTCTAATTTGCTAAATGTTTTCCTATTTCCAGCTTCATTAGAAGCTGTAGCATCTTTGTATATTTCCTGTTAACAATTGGCATGGTCTATTTCTCTGTAGAACACCCAGAGTCCTGAGAGTAGTAAAGACCTTGGCCTTGAATCAGGAGACCAGGGTTCAAGTTTCATTTCTGTCATTTATGAGGTGGGTAGCACAGGAAAGTTGCATCTTTATTTTAGGCTTCAGTTTTCTTATCTGTAAAATAGGAATAACAATATCTTTCCTCCCCATATCATAGAATTTTTGTAAAAATCACAATGAGATTGGTGTGAAAGCATTTTGCATATTACATAATGCCCCACCAGTCTGTGCTGTTTTTTTTTTTAAGTACCACATCTTTCTGTCCCTTAACTTCCCCAACCAATTTTCTCCTCTTACCTCCTTATGGCCATAGAACCAGTGGGCAGGGGGTGCAGGAAACAGGTGCAGGGCTCTGATCATCCATCTCTTCCTCTGGTACAACCTGATTACCTGAAACAGCAGCAGAGACATGCAGAGGAGGATCAGCAGCAAGAAGGGGTGCGCTGTGAGTTCCTGAAGCCAGGAGGGCTCCATTCTTCTCAGAGGTCCTGAGCTCTGGAGAGCCTGAGAGAACTGAGCCAGGGAGAATGCAGGTCTCTCATAAACCCAAAGGAGATGGCCCCTGGGCAACATTGGGCTTTCAAAATGCCATATTCAGGGAGGGCACATAAGGAAGAGGAGCCTAATTAAGTCTGCAGGGTGAAAACTGCTGAGATGTTGGCCAGCAGACCCGGATTCCGGAAGAACTAGATTTTCAGATAGGAGCCATGTGCATGACAGCTCATACCCATATGAAAGCTTTGCTGCACTGCTTTGCCCTTCCAGAATCTAGAAGTTCACATCTAGTCATCCTTTGTAGCACCATTATACATTCTTGTAAAAAATCTCCCTCTCTCATTCCCTGTTCTTTTTTGTTCATGTTTCTGATAGAATTTATCTTTCTAGAGAAGTTTCAGGTTCACAGAAAAGTTAAGGAGAGAAAGTTCAGGGAGTTCCCATATATCACCCCTCCCTTCCAGCTTCCCTGATTATCAACATCCTCCACCAGAGTATAACACTTGTTACATTTAACGAACCTACAATGACACATTACTGTTACCCAAAATCTTAGGCACACACCTAAGTTTTTTTTTTTTTTTCTATTTTGAAAGGGGTTGAGTTCTTGATTTGATTCTCAGCTTGGTTGCTGCTGGTGTACAGCAGAGCTACTTATTTGTGTATATTAATTTTGCATTCTGAAACTTTGCTGAATTTAATTACCAGTTCTAGGAGCTTTTTGGATGAGTCTTTAGGGCTTTCTAGGTATACGATCATATCCTTTCAAAGAGTGACAGTTTGACCACCTTTTTACCGATTTGAATGCCCTTTATTTCTTCCTTTTTTTTTTTTTTTACAGTGGGGGTGCTCCCAGTTCTCATTTTAATGAATAAATAATAACCATATATAACCACATGCTAATAAAAGATGTTTGAAAGTATTTCTTCCTTTTGTCTGATTGCTCTGGCTAGGACTTCCAGTACTATGTTGAATAGAAGTGGTGAAAGTGGGCATCCTTCTCTTGTTCCAGTTCTCAAGGAGAATGCTTTCTACTTTTCTCCTTTCAGTATAATGTTGGCTGTGGGTTTGTTGTATGTGGCTTTTATTACCTTAAGGTATGCCAATTTTGTTGATGAGAGTTTTAATCATAAAGGGATGCTGGATTTTGTCAAATGCTTTTTCTGCAGCTATTGAGATGATCATGTGGTTTTGTTTTTAATTCTGTTTATGTGGTGTATCACATTTATTGACTTGGGTATGTTAAATCATCCCTGCATCCCACTTGATTATGGTGGATTATCTTTTTGATATGCTGTTGGATTCAGTTCACTAGTATTTGATTGAGGATTTTTGCATCTATGTTCATCAGAGATGCTGGTCTGTAGTTTTCTCTTTTGTTATGTCATTCCCTGGTTTTGATATTAGGATGATACTGGCTTCACAGAGTGATTTAGGGAGGATGCCCTCTTTCTCTATTTTGTGGAATAGTGTCTATAGAATTGGTACCACTTCTTCTTTGAATGTCTGATGGAATTCAACTGTAAATCCATCTGGTACTGGACTTTTTTCTGTTGGCATTTAAAAAAATTACAATTTCAATCTCACTGTTTGTTATTGGTCTGTTCAGGGATTCTATATCTTCCTGGTTTAACCTAGGACGGGGGTATATTTTCAGAAATTTATCCATCTCTTCTAGGTTTTCTAGTTTATGCATGTAAAAGCATTCATGGAAGTCTTGAATAAACTTTTGTATTTCTCTGGTATCAGTTGTGATAGCTCCTCTTTGATTTCTAATTGAGCTTATTTGGATCTTCTCTCTTGTTTTCTTGGTTAATCTCGCTAATGGCTCATCAATTTTATTTATCTCTTCAAAGAACCAGGTTTTTCATTTCATTTATTTTTTTGTATTTTTTTGTTTCAATTTCATTTAGTTCTGCCCTGATCTTTGTTATTTCTTTTCTTCTGCTGGGTTTGAGTTTTGATTGTTCTTTCTCCAGTTCTGTGAGGTGTGACCTTAGATTGTCTATTTTTGCTCTTTCAGACTTTTTGATGTAGGTATTTAATGCTATAAACTTTCCTCCTAGCACTGCTTTTGCTGTATCTTAGGGGTTTTGATAGGTTGTGTCACTATTATTGTTCAGTTTAAAGAATTTTTAAATTTCCATCTTGATTTCATTGTTGACCCCAAAATTATTCAGGAATAGGTTATTTAATTTCCATGTATTTTCATGATTTTGAGGGTTCCTTTAGGAGTTGATTTCCAATTTTTTTCCATTGTGGTTTGAGAGAGTACTTGATATAATTTTGATTTTCTTAAATTTACTGAGACTTGTTTTGTGGCCTATCATATGGTTTATCTTGAAGAATGTTCCATGTACAGATGAATAGAATGTATATTCTGCAGTTGTTGCGTAGAATGTTCATTAATATTTCTTAAGTCTATTTGTTGTAGGGTAGAGTTTAGGTCCATTGTTTCTGTGTTGATTTTCTGTCTTGATGACCTGTCTAGTGCTGTCTGTGGATTATTAAAGTCCCCCACTATTACTGTGTTGTTGTCTATCACATTTCTTAGGTCTAATAGTAATTGTTTTTTAAATTTGGGAGTTTCAGTGTTAGGTGCATATATATTTAGAATTGCAATTTTTTTTTGTTGGACTAGTCCTTTTATCATTATATAATGTCCCTTTTTGTATTTTTAAACTGCTGTTGCTTTAAAATTGTTATGTCTGGTATAAGAATAGCTATTCCTGCTCACTTTTGGTGTCCATTTGCATAGAGTATCTTTTTCCACTTACCTTAAGTTCACGTCAGTCCTTATATGTTAGGTGAGTCTCCTGAAGAGAGCAGAAATTTGGGTGGTAATTTCTTATCCATTCTGCCGTTCTGTTTCTTTTAAGTGGAGCATTTAGGCCATTTATACTCAATATTAGTATTGATATGTGAGGTACTATTCTACTCATCATGCTATTTGTTGCCTGAATACCTTGTTTTTTTTTTCATTGAGTTATTGTTACGTAGATCTTGTGAGATTTATGCTTTAAGGAGGTTCTATTTTTGTGTATTTTGAGAATTTGTTTCAAGATGTAGAGCTTTTAGCAGTTCTTTTAGTGCTGGCTTGGTGGTAGCGAATTCTCTCAGCATTTGTTTGTCTGGAAAAGACTATCTTTCCTTCATTTATGAAGGTTAGTTTCACTGGATACAAAATTCTTGGCTGATCATTGTTTTGTTTAAGGAGGCTAAAAGTAGGACCCCAGACTGGGCACCGTGGCTTATGCCTGTAATCCCAGCACTTTGGGAAGCTGAGGCGGGTGGATCACGAGGTCAGGAGATTGAGACCATCCTGGCCAACATGGTGAAACCCCATCTCTACTAAAAATAGAAAAATTAGCCAGGTGTGGTGGTGTGCCCTGTAGTCTCAGCTACTCAGGAGGCTGAGGCAGGAGAATCACTTGAACCCAGGACGCAGAGGTTGCAGTGAGCCGGGATCGCACCACTGCACTCCAGTCTGGGCAACAGAGTGAGACTCTATCTCAAAAAAAAAAAAAAAAAAAGGACCCAAATACCTTCTAGCTTGTAGGGTTTCTGCTGAGAAATCTGCTATTAATCTGATAGGTTTTTCTTGATAGGTTACCTGACACTTTTGCCTCACAGCTCTTAAGATTCTTTTCTTCATCCTGACTTCAGATAACCTGTGCCTGGGTGATGATCTTTTTGTGATGAATTTCCCAGGTGTTCTTTGAGTTTCTTTTATTTGGATGTCTAGGTCCCTAGCAAGGCCAGGGAAGTTTTTCTTGATTATTCCCTCAAATATGTTTTCCAAATTTTAGATTTCTCTTCTTTCTTGGGAACACCAATTATTCTTAGTTTTGGTCATATAACATAGTCCCAAACTTTTTGGAGGCTTTGTTTATTTTTAAAAATTATTTTGGTTTGTCTTTGATAGATAAGGTTAATTTGAAAGTCTCGTCTTTGAGCTGTTAAGGTCTTGCTTCTGCTTGTTTGATTTTATTGCTGAGACTTTCCAGTGTATTTTGCGTTTCTCTAAGTGTGTGTTCAGTTTCCAGAAGTTGTGATTGTTTTTTATTTGTGCAATCTATTTCACTGAAGAATTTTCCTTTCATATTCTGTATCTTTTTTTTATTTCTTTAAATTGGACTTCACCTTTCTCTGGTGCCTCCTTGATTAGCTTAATAATCAACCTTCTGAATTCTTTTTCTGGCAATTCAGAGATTTTGTCTTAGTTTGGATCCATTGCTGGTAAGCTGATATGATCTCTTGGGGGTGTTAAAGAACCTTGTTTTGTCATATTACCAGAATTATTTTTTCTGCTTCCTTCTCATTTTGATAGACTATGTCAGAGGGAAGTTCTGGGATTCAAGGCCTGCTGTTCAGATTCTTTTGTCCCAAGGGGTGCTCCCTTGATGTGATGTTCTCCCCCTTCCCCTAGGAGTGGGGCTTCCTGAGAGCCAAACTGTAGTGATTATTTTTGCTCTTCTGGGTCTAGCCACCCAGCGGAGCTACAAGGCTCTAGGCTGGTACTGGGGAGTGTCTGTAAAGAATCTTATGATGTGATCCATCTTCAGGTCTCTTAGCCATGGATACCAGTGCCTGCTCCAATGAAGGTAGCAGGGGGATGAAGTGGACTCTGTGAGGGTCCTTGGTTGTGTTTCTGTTTAGTGCACTGGTTTTGAGTTGGTTGGCCTCCAGCCAGGAAATGGAACTTTCAAGAGTGCATAAGCTGTGGTCCTGTAGGCAGGATGCAAACTTGCCATAGAGACTCCTGGTTATGTATTCAGGTTTCTCAGGTGGTGGGCAGGGCCATAGCACTCCGAAGTGATTATGACCTTTGTCTTTGGCTACCAGGGCGTGTAGAGAAAGACCACCAGGTGGGGTCAGGGTAGGCCTGTTTAAGCTCAGCCTTTCCTTGGGCGGGGCTTGCTGCAGCTGTTGTGGGGGATGGGGATGTAGTTCCCAGTCCAATGGAGCTATATTCCCAGAGGGATTATGGCTGTCTCTGGTAAGTCATACAGGTCACCAGGGAAGTGGGGGAAAGCCGGTAGTCAGAGGCCTCACCCTGCTCCCACACAGCCTGGAGTCCTAAAGGCCAGTCTCACTCCTACTGTGCCCTCCCCAACTGCAGTGAGTCTATTTCCAGGCAGCCAGTGACCAGGGCTGAGAACTTGCTCCAGACCACAAACCTCCTCATTGAGAAAGGACGCAGACTCACAGTTTTTGGCTTCTCAGGGAGCCTGCAGCAGTAATCTAGTTCTTCAAAGGGTCTGTAGATTCTCTTAGCTTTCCTGGTATGTTCCTGCAGTGGTTCTTGGAGTAAAAGTTCATGATGTGAGTCTTCACACATTGTTCTGTCCGAGTGGGAGCTGCAAGCTAATTCTGCCTGCTATCTGTCATCTTCAAACTATGTCTTCCTCTTGCCTGATTGCTTTGGCCAGGACTTCCAATACTATGTTGAATAGGAGTGGTGAGAGAGGGCATCCTTGTCTTGTGCTGGTTTTCAAGGGGAATGCTTCCATCTTTTCCCCATTCATTACGATGTTAATATGGGTTTGTCATAGATGACTCTTATTATTTTGAGGTATGTTCCTCAATACATAGTTTATTTAGAGTTTTTAACATGAAGTGATGTCTAATTTTATCAAAATCCTTTTCTTTATCTATTGAGATAATCATGTGGTTTTTATATTTAGTTCTGCTTATGTGATGATCCACATTTATTGATTTGTGTATGTTGAACCAAACTTGCACCCTAGGGATGAAGCCTACTTGAGCATCATGGATTAGATTTTTGATGTGCTGCTGAAATTGGTTTGCAAGTATTTTGTTGAGGATTTTTGCATCAATGTTCATCAAGAATATTGGTCTGAAGTTTCTTTTTTTGTTGTGTCTCTGCCAGGTTTTGGTAGCAGGATGATGCTGGTCTTATAGAATGAGCTAGAGCAGAGTCCCTCCTCTCAATTATTTGGAATAGTTTCAGTAGGAATGCTACCAGTTGTTCTTTGTACATCTAGTAGAATATGGCTATGAATTAATCTGGTTCTGGGCTTTTTTGGGTTGGTAGGCTATTTATTACTGATTCAATTTTGAAGCTCATTATTGGTCTGTTTAGGGATTTGATTTCTTCCTGGTTCAGTCTAGGGAGGGTGTATGTGTCCAGAAATTTATTCTGCTCTTCCTGATTTTCTAGTTTGTGTGCATATAGGTGTTAATCGTAGTTTCTGTTGGTTATTCTTATTTCTGTGGGGTCAGTGGTAGCATCCTCTTTGTTATTTCTAATTGCGTCTATTTGGATCTTCTCCCTTTTCTTCTCTATTAGTGTGGCTAATGCCCTATCTGATTAACTTTTATAGAAAGCAAACATTGAATAGTTTTCCGTTTTGATTTCTTTCAGCTCAGCTCTGATTTTAGTTATTTCTTGTCTTCTGCTAGCTTTGCAATTGATTTGCTCTTCCTTATCTAATTCTCTCAGTTGTGATGTTAGATTGGTAATTTGAGATCTTTTTAGCTTTTTGATGTGGGCATTTAGTGCTACGAATTTCCCTCTTAATACTGCTAGCTCTGTCCCAGAGATTCTGGTATGTTCTACCTTTGTTCTTACTAGTTTCAAAGAACTTCTTTATTTCTTCCTTAACTTCATTGTTTACTCAGAAGTCATTCAGGAGCATGTTGTTTAATTTCTATGTAATTATATGGTTTTGAATGATTGCTTTAATCTTGACTTCTATTTTTATTGCACTGTGGTCTGACAGTGTGTTTGGTATAATTTTGATTCTTTTGCATTTGCTGAGAATTGTTTTATGTTCTATTATGTGGCCGATTTAAAAGTATGTGTCATGTGGCAATGAGAATATATATTCTGCTGTTTTGAGATGGAGAGTCCTGTAGAAGTCTATCAGATCTATTTAGTCCTGTTGAGTTCAGGTTCTGAATATTTTTGTGAATTTTCTGCCTTGATAATCTGTCTAATACTGACAGTGGAGTGTTGAAGTCTGCCACTATTATTGTGTGTGAATCTAAGTCTCTTTGTAGGTCTCTAAGAACTTGCTTTATGAATCCAGGTGCCCCTGTATTAGGCGAATATATATTTAGGATGGCTAGGTCTTCTTGTTGAATTGAACTCTTCACCATGATGTAATGCCCTTCTTTATCTTTTTTGATCTTTGTTAGTTTAAAGTCTGTTTTGTCTGAAATTAGGATTGCAGCCCTTGCTTTTATTTTAATTTCCATTTGCTTGGTAGATTTTCCTCCATCCCTTTATTTTGAACCTATGAGTCTCATTATGTGTGAGATGGGTGTTTTGAAGACAGCATACCATTGGGTCTTACTCTTCTATCCAGCTTCCCACTCTGTGCCTTTTAAGTGGGACATTTAGCCCATTTACATTCAATAATCTATTAATTTTTTAAAAAGTATTTTTCAAGAAGTTTTGAGCAAACATTGGAAAGGGATCATAGAAATGAAGTGAATGTGTCTAACGAATATTTAAAAATGTAAATGAATTTCTGCTTATCAGATAAATAAATCTGTTAAATGAATCCAAGACGAAACTAGGATATTTCCCAATACATGATGCAAGCATAACTTGGCCATACTTGATATTGATTCATGAAATAAATTTTCAAAGAGAAAAGATTGGTGTCATATTTAGGATGGCAGAGTGCCCTGGACTTCATATAAAGAGCAAGTATAAGTCTTGGGGAGAGAAGAAAAGGGTGGGAGCAGAATTTTCTAAAACTCACAGTCAGGCTGAAGGTGCGTGATCAGATAAATGCTTGCTTAAAACAAAGTGCCCCTTGTGATAGTTTACAGAGAATGATGATTTCCAGTTTCATCCATGTCCCTACAAAGGACATGAACTCATCATTTTTTATTGCAAGGACAAAAAACCAAACACCGCATGTTCTCACTCATAGGTGGGAATTGAACAATGAGAACACATGGACACAGGAAGGGGAACATCACACTCCGGGGACTGTTGTGGGGTGGGGGGAGGGGGGAGGGATAGCATTAGGAGATATACCTAATGCTAAATGACGAGTTAATGGGTGCAGCACACCAACATGGCACATGTATACATATGTAACAAACCTGCACATTGTGCACATGTACCCTAAAACTTAAAGTATAATAAAAAAAAAAAACAACAAAAACAGTGCCCCATAGGGGACCATCGGCCTTCGTCCCAGGGGATACTTAGGAAACAGCCCAGGTTTCTTTGCTACCTAAATTAGGGAAATTAAATGTTCTTTCATCAGGTTCTTCTCATACACAGTATGAAAACCTTTCGGGTTTCCCTACATGCAAGCAGGTGATGTTTAGACATGAAAATTGAGAAGTACAGCAGGTATGCCAAAATCAGACATGATATTTACGTAGCCAAATTCCAGGAGATCACATGGGCAGAGTTAGCAAATTATTGGCCAGCCTATTGCAAATTATTGTTTTCACATGGGTTCGACTGGAAATAATGGCTGATCTCCCATTTCGATTTTATAAAACTATCTCCCAAATTTGGATAGGCTCTAAGTGACTTCAGGATACAAAGAAACTTTGTGTTTCATTTTGCCTTGATTATATATTCAACCACAGAACACAAAATGAACTGTTTGCTTTTCATTTAACTGTCTGGCTATTTGTACAGTAACCTTCTATAGCTGCACCTTATTTTGCTTTATGTAAAATGTTAACCTCGGGGTTTAGGCAAAAATGTCTGAGAATTAATTATGAAGGCATTGGGACATATAAAAATACTATGTAAATATAAAATTGTTAATACAATTTATTGGCCAAAATATGCTAGTATCTTTTATTACTTTGTTCTCATGAATCTCATGCAATGTTTCAAAAATGTATACTTGCAAATTATTTTATTTAAAGTTTAGATTAATTTGTAAATATTTCTCATGATTTAAATTATATTGTATTATACTAGCCTTTATCCTCCACTGGCTTTTATAAGTTGGGCAAATACAATACTATGAAGATGTATATCTGTATTCAATTAAATAGCTGCAAAAATCAGAGCACCACAGTGAATCTACTGGTCATGAAAGATAATGATATTGCTACCAAAAAATAGTAAAATAATATTCATAGGCCCCTGTCTCTGCCTGTCCCTGCCAGGGTTGTGGAGGTAAAGAGTGCTAGTCAATCACTCCAGAAAGGACTCCACATGGGTCTGGGTGGGTAGGGACAAGAAGGAGCACTACATACTGGAACCACTTATGTGGTTCTGGTGGAGGGCAAAAATATTGGTAGTAGTCAGGAATATACATGTGTGTACAGGTGTGATGTATGAAAGACAGAAAGAAAAGGAGAGAGAAGAAATGTGAGTTCACATTCCAGTGCTCTGGAAACAGAATTGGGATTGTGTTAGGGACAAGGATTGCCCCTAGGTCCTCTGGGATGGCATTGAATAAGCAGTAAAAGCAGGAGAGCATGGCATGCAGGGGATACTTAGCACCTCAAATTTATAAAGTACAATTCTAAGAACTAATTGAAAAACACTCACAAAGTGAGGTGGTGATCAAGGATGTCCTAAGTGTAACACTCAGCTTAGCCAGAGTGTAGGGGAACCAGAAAATGTTTCTGAGCCGGGACTCATACCAGCAAACTACCTCAGCCTGAAGGTCTTTATTGGAGCAAGGACACCATTTTAAAAGTGAAAAATTATAATTATAATAAAAATAATTATCTGCAAATTCACATAATTTTATTCAACTGTGAAAACAACTTTGTAGTAGAAGTCAAAATGTTTGGAGGAAATGAAATGCTTTGACCTAATTTACTTCATAGAGAGAAAATATGATGCCCTGATTCAGGAGATGAAAAGCTTTTGAAGGCACAGATATGTGATCTCATCCAGTAAGTTAATTTGATTCAGAACCAAGTAAAGTGTTTTTTTTGATAGTTTTTTTAAAAAAGAATTTGCACAGGCAAAATGTAAAACCAAAGTCGCACAAGTTCATGGTGATCAACCAGTAGTTGAACTGCCTTCTAAGATAAGAATTTACACTCTTCAGAAAACTAGAATCCAAAGTCTTTATATTATTCACCATGTCCAGTATTCAATTAAAACCCACTAGCCATACAAAGAAACAGGAAAAAATGACCCATAGTCAAGAAAAATAAAGCTGTTAATATAAACCAATCTGGAGCTGGTCCAAGCATAAGGCTAAGCAGACAAAGATTTTCAGTGATTATAAATATTTACAAATGATTTTTAAAAAGACTTAAAGGAAAATATAATCTTAATGAGTGAATAGACAGGAAATCTCAGCAGTTAAATAGAAACTACAAAAAAAAAAATCAAATGAAAAGTCTAGAACTTAGAAGTATAGTAATGAAAAGTCCAATATCTGAAATTTAGAAACTCACTGGATGAGCAAAAGAAAAATTCAGTGACTTTAAAGACATATAATTGGAAGATATGCAATCTAAAGAACAAAATGAAAAAAGCTAAAAAAAAAAAATTAACTGAGTCCTAGGATCCTGTGGAACAATATCAAATAATCTGACATACATGTAGTTGAAGTCTCCAAAAGAGAAGAGAGCAATACTGAAGCAGAATATATATATACACACATAGAGGGTGGAGCCAAGATGGCCGAATAGGAACAGCTCCGGTCTCCAGCTTCCAGCCCGAGCAACACAGAAGACGGGTGATTTCTGCATTTCTGCTTGAGGTACCGGTTTCATCTCACTAGGGAGTGCCAAACAGTAGGTGCAGGAGAGTTGGTGCAGCACACTGTGCGCGAGCCGAAGCAGGGCGAGGCATTGCCTCACTCGGGAAGCGCAAGGGGTCAGGGAGTTCCCTTTCCTAGTCAAAGAAAGGGGTAACAGACAGCACCTGGAATATCGGGTCAGTCCCACCCTAATACTGCACTTTTCCAATGGGCCTGGAAAACGGCACACTAGGAGATTGTGTCCCGCACCTGGCTCGGAGGGTCCTATGCCCATGGAGTCTCGCTGATTGCTAGCACAGCAGTCTGAGATCAAGCTGCAAGGTGGCAGCGAGGCTGGGGGAGGGGCGCCCACCATTGCCCAGGCTTGCTTAGGTAAACAAAGCAGCCAGGAAGCTCGAACTGGGTGGAGCCCACCACAGCTCAAGGAGGCCTGCCTGCCTCTGTAGGCTCCACCTCTGGGGGCAGGGCACAGACAAACAAAAACTCAGCAGGAACCTCCACAGACTTAAATGTCCCTGTCTGACTGACAGCTTTGAAGAGAGTAGTGGTTCTCCCAGCACGCAGCTGGAGATCTGAGAACGGACAGACTGCCTCCTAAAGTGGGTACCTCACCCCTGAGCAGCCTAACTGGGAGGCACCCCCCCAGTAGGGACAGACTGACACCTCACTCGGCCGGGTACTCCTCTGAGACAAAACTTCCAGAGGAACTATCAGACAGCTGAATTTGTGGTCTCACGAAAATCCGCTGTTCTGCAGCCACCGCTGCTGACGCCCAGCCAAACAGGGTCTGGAGTGGACTTCTAGTAAACTCCAACAGACCTGCAGCTGAGGGTACTGTCTGGTAGAAGGAAAACTAACGAACAGAAAGGACATCCACACCAAAAACCCATCTGCATATCACCATCATCAAAGACCAAAAGTAGATAAAACCACAAAGATGGGGAAAAAACAGAGCAGAAAAACTGGAAACTCTAAAAATCAGAGCACCTCTCCTCCTCCAAAGGAACGCAGTTCCTCACCAGCAACGGAACAAAGCTGGATGGAGGATGACTTTGACGAGTTGAGAGAAGAAGGCTTCAGACGATCAAACTACTCTGAGCTACGGGAGGAAATTCAAAACAATAGCAAAGAAGTTAAAAACTTCGAAAAAAAATTAGAAGAATGGATAACTAGAATAACCAATGGAGAGAGGGGCTTAAAGGAGCTGATGGAGCTGAAAGCCAAGTTTCGAGAACTACGCGAAGATTGCAGAAGCCTCAGTAGCAGATGCGATCAACTGGAAGAAAGGGTATCGCTGATGGAAGATGAAATGAATGAAATGAAGCAAGAAGGGAAGTTTAGAGAAAAAAGAATAAAAAGAAATGAACAAAGCCTCCAAGAAATTTGGGACTATGTGAAAAGATCAAACCTACGTCTGATTGGTGTACCTGAAAATGACGGGGAGAATGGAACCAAGTTGGAAAACACTCTGCAAGATATTATCTGGAGAACTTCCCCAATCTAGCAAGGCAGGCCAACATTTCAGATTCAGGAAATACAGAGAACGCCACAAAGATACTCCTCGAGAAGAGCAACTCCAAGACACATAATTGTCAGATTCACCACAGTTGAAATGAAGGAAAAAATGTTAAGGGCAGCCAGAGAGAAAGGTTGGGTTACCCACAAAGGGAAGCCCATCAGACTAACAGCTGATCTCTCGGCAGAAACTCTACAAGCCAGAAGAGAGTGGGGGCCAATATTCAACATTTTTAAAGAAAAGAATTTTCAACCCAGAATTTCCTATCCAGCCAAACTAAGCTTCATAAGTGAAGGAGAAATAAAATGCTTTACAGACAAGCAAACGCTGAGTGATTCTGTCACCACCAGGCCTGCCCTAAAAGAGCTCCTAAGGAAGCACTAAACATGGAAAGGAACAACTGGTACCAGCCACTGCAAAAACATGCCAAATTGTAAAGACCATCGAGGCTAGGAAGAAACTACAGCAACTAACGAGCAAAATAACCAACTAACATCATAATGACAGGATCAGATTCACACATAACAATATTAACCTTAAATGTAAATGGGCTAAATGCTCCAATTAAAAGACACAGACTGGCAAACTGGATAAGGAGTCAGGACCCATCAGTGTGCTGTATTCAGGAAACCCATCTCACGTGCAGAGACACACATAGACTCAAAATAAAGGGATGGGGGAAGATCTATCAAGCAAATGGAAAACAAAAAAAGGCAGGGGTTGCAATCCTAGTCTCTGATAAAATAGACTTTAAACCAACAAAGATCAAAAGAGACAAAGAAGGCCATTACATAATGGTAAAGGGATCAATTCAACAAGAAGAGCTAACTATCCTAAATATATATGCACCCAACACAGGAGCACACATATTCATAAAGCAAGTCCTGAGTGACCTACAAAGGGACTTAAACTCCCACACAATAATAATGGGAGATTTTAACACCCCATTGTCAACATTAGACAGATCAACGAGACAGAAAGTTAACAAGGATATCCAGGAATTGAACTCAGCTCTACATAAAGTGGACCTAATAGACATCTACAGAACTCTCCACCCCAAATCAACAGAATATACATTTTTTTCAGCACCACACCACACCTATTCCAAAATTGACCACATAGTTGGAAGTAAAGCTCTCCTCAGCAAATGTAAAAGAACAGAAATTATAACAAACTGTCTCTCAGACCACAGTGCAATCAAACTAGAACTCAGGATTAAGAAACTCACTCAAAACCGCTCAACTACATGGAAACTGAACAACCTGCTCCTGAATGACTATTGGGTACATAATGAAATGAAGGCAGAAATAAAGATGATCTTTGAAACCAATGAGAACAAAGACACAAAATACCAGAATCTCTGGGACACGTTCAAAGCAGTGTGTAGAGGGAAATTTATAGCACTAAATGCCCACAAGAGAAAGCAGGAAAGATCCAGAATTGACACCCTAACATCACAATTAAAAGAACTAGAAAAGCAAGAGCAAACACATTCAAAAGCTAGCAGAAGGCTACAAATAACTAAAATCAGAGCAGAACTGAAGGAAATAGAGATAAAAAAAAACCCTTCAAAAAATTAATGAATCCAGGAGCTGGTTTTTTGAAAAGATCAACAAAATTGATAGACTGCTAGCAAGACTAATAAAGAAGAAAAGAGAGAAGAATCAAATAGATGCAATAAAAAATGAAAAAGGGGATATCACCACCGATCCCACAGAAATAAAATCTACCATCAGAGAATACTACAAACACCTCTATGCAAATAAACTAGAAAATCTAGAAGAAATGGATAAATTCCTCGACACATACACCCTCCCAAGACTAAATCAGGAAGAAGTTGAATCTCTGAATAGACCAATAACAGGTTCTGAAATTGTGGTAATAATCAACAGCTTAACAACCAAAAAGAGTCCAGGACCTGATGGATTCACAGCTGAATTCTACCAGAGGTACAAGGAGGAAATGGTACCATTCCTTCTGAAACTATTCCAATCGATAGAAAAAGAGGGAATCCTCCCTAACACATTTTATGAAGCCAGCATCGTCCTGATATCAAAGCCTGGCAGAGACATAACCAAAAAAGAGAATTTCAGACCAATATCCTTGATGAACATTGATGCAAAAATCCTCAATAAAATACTGGCAAACCGAATCCAGCAGCACATCAAAAAGCTTATACACCATAATCAAGTGGGCTTCATCCCTGGGATGCAAGGCTGGTTCAACATATGCAAATCAATAAATGTAATCCAGCATATAAACAGAACCAAAGACAAAAACCACATGATTATCTCAATAGATGCAGAAAAGGCCTTTGACAAAATTCAACAACCCTTCATGCTAAAAACTCTCAATAAATTAGGTATTGATGGGACATATCTCAAAATAATAAGAGCGATCTACGACAAACCCACAGCCAATATCATACTGAATGGGCAAAAACTGGAAGCATTCCCTCTGAAAACTGGAACAAGACAGGGATGCCCTCTCTCACCGCTCCTATTCAACATAGTGCTGGAAGTTCTGGCCAGAGCAATCAGGCAGGAGAAGGAAATAAAGGGTATTCAATTAGGAAAAGAGGAAGTCAAACTGTCCCTGTTTGCAGATGACATGATTGTATATCTAGAAAACGCCATCATCTCAGCCCAAAATCTCCTTAAGCTGATTAGCAACTTCAGCAAAGTCTCAGGATACAAAATCAATGTACAAAAATCACAAGCATTCTTGTACACCAATAACAGACAAACTGAGAGCTAAATCATGAGTGAACTCCCATTCACAATTGCTTCAAAGAGAATAAAATACCTAGGAATCCAACTTACAAGGGATGTGAAGGACCTCTTCAAGGAGAACTACAAACCACTGCTCAATGAAATAAAAGAGGATACAAACAAATGGAAGAACATTCCATGCTCATGGGTTGGAAGAATCAATATCGTGACAATGGCCATACTGCCGAAGGTCATTTATAGATTCAATGCCATCCCCATCAAGCTACCAATGACTTTCTTCACAGAATTGGAAAAAACTACTTTAAAGTTCATATGGAACCAAAAAAGAGCCCGCATCGCCAAGTCAATCCTAAGCCAAAAGAACAAAGCTGGAGGCATCATGCTACCTGACTTCAAACTATACTACAAGGCTACAGTAACCAAAACAGCATGGTACTGGTACCACAACAGAGACATAGATCAGTGGAACAGAACAGAGCCCTCAGAAATGATGCCGCATATCTACAACTATCTGATCTTTGACAAACCTGACAAAAACAAGAAATGGGGAAAGGATTCCCTATTTAATAAATGGTGCTGGGAAAACTGGCTAGCCATATGTAGAAAGCTGAAACTGGATCCCTTCCTTACACCTTATACAAAAATTAATTCAAGATGGATTAAAGACTTAAATGTTAGACCTAAAACCATTAAAATCCTACAAGAAAACCTAGGCAATACCATTCAGGACATAGGCATGGGCAAGGACTTCATGTCTAAAACACCAAAAGCAATGGCAACAAAAGCCAAAATTGACAAATGGGATCTCATTAAACTAAAGAGCTTCTGCACAGCAAAAGAAACTACCATCAGAGTGAACAGGCAACCTACAGAATGGGAGAAAATTTTTGCAACCTACTCATCTGACAAACGGCTAATATCCAGAATCTACAATGAACTCAAACAAATTTACAAGAAAAAAGCAAACAACCCCATCAAAACTGGGCAAAGGACATGAACAGACACTTCTCAAAAGAAGACATTTATGCAGCCAAAAAACACATGAAGAAATGCTCATCATCACTGGCCATTAGAGAAATGCAAATCAAAACCACAGTGAGATACCATCTCACATCAGTTAGAATGGCCATCATTAAAAAAGCAGGAAACAACAGGTGCTGGAGAGGATGTGGAGAAATAGGAACACTTTTACACTGTTGGTGGGACTGTAAACTAGTTCAACCATTGTGGAAGTCAGTGTGGCGATTCCTCAGGGATCTAGAACTTGAAATACCATTTGACCCAGCCATCCCATTACTGGGTATATACCAAAAGGACTATAAATCATGCTGCTATAAAGACACATGCACACGTATGTTTATTGCGGCACTATTCACAATAGCAAAGAGTTGGAACCAACCCAAATGTCCAACAACGATAGACTGGATTAAGAAAATGTGGCACATATACACCATGGAATACTATGCAGCCATAAAAAATGATGAGTTCGTGTCCTTTGTCGGGACATGGATGAAACTGGAAAACATCATTCTCAGTAAACTATCGCAAGGACAAAAAACCAAACACCGCATGTTCTCACTCATAGGTGGGAATTGAACAATGAGAACTCATGGACACAGGAAGGGGAACATCACACTCCGGGGACTGTTGTGGGGTGAGGGGAGGGGGGAGTGATAGCATTAGGAGATATACCTAATGCTAAATGACAAGTTAATGGGTACAGGAAATCAACATGGCACATGGATACATATGTAACAAACCTGCACATTGTGCACATGTACCCTAAAACCTAAATTATAATTAAAAAACACACACACACACACACACAAATATATATATACACACACACATATATATATATATATATTTTTTTTTTTTTTTTTTTCTCAAGAAGTAACAAAGGGAAGCCCATCAGACTAACAGCTGATCTCTTGGCAGAAACTCTACAAGCCAGAAGAGAGTGGGGGCCAATATTCAACATTCTTTTTTTTTTTTCATTTTTTTTTTTTTTCACAACTGAGGTAGTTACTAAGTATCAGCACATTTTCCAAGTTCTCACAAGGCCCCTTAGCTATTTACAATCTATTTTCCCTCATATATAAATGGAGTGCCTTTTCAATTTTATGTCTTCTGTGATTTGTTTAAAAAAAAAACACTTATACACACCAGCCAGAATATGCCTATTTTATTAACATCATGCTTTAATAAATAACTGGCTACTCAACATTCTTAAAGAAAAGAATTTTCAACCCAGAATTTCATATCCAGCCAAACTAATCTTCATAAGTGAAGGAGAAATAAAATACTTTACAGACAAGCAAATGCTGAGAGATTTTGTCACCACCAGGCCTGCCCTAAAAGAGCTCCTGAAGGAAGCACTAAACATGGAAAGGAACAACTAGTACCAGTCACTGCAAAAAGATGCCAAATTGTAAAGATCATCGAGGCTAGGAAGAAACTGCATCAACTGACGAGCAAAATAACCAGCTAACATCATAATGACAGGATCAAATTCACACATAACAATATTAACCTTAAATGTAAATGGGCTAAATGCTCCAATTAAAAGACACAGACTGGCAAATTGGATAAAGAGTCAAGACCCATCAGTGTGCTGTATTCAGGAAACCCATCTCACGTGCAGAGACACACATAGGCTCAAAATAAAGGAATGGAGGAAGATCTACCAAGCAAATGGAAAACAAAAAAAGGCAGAAGTTGCAATCCCAGTCTCTGATAAAAAAGACTTTAAACCAACAAAGATCAAAAGAGACAAAGAAGGCCATTACATAATGGTAAAGGGATCAATTCAACAAGAAGAGCTAACCTAAATATATATGCACCCAATACATGAGCACCCAGATTCATAAAGCAAGTCCTTTGACCCACAAAGAGACTTAGACTCCCACACAATAATAAAGGGAGACTTTAACACCCCACTGTCAACATTAGACAGATCAATGAGACAGGAAGTTAACAAGGATATCCAGGAATTGAACTCAGCTCTGCAAGAAGCGGACCTAATAGACATCTACAGAACTCTCCACCCCAAATCAACAGAATATACATTCTTTTCAGCACCACACCACACCTATTCCAAAATTGACCACATAGTTGGAAGTAATGCACTCCTCAGCAAATGTAAAAAATAGAAATTATAACAAACTGTCTCTCAGACCACAGTGCAATCAAACTAGAACTCAGGATCAAGAAACTCACTCAAAACCACTCAACTACATGGAAACTGAACAACCTGCTCCTGAATGACTACTAGGTACATAATGAAATGAAGGCAGAAATAAAGATGGTCTTTGAAACCAACAAGAACAAAGACACAACATACCAGAATCTCTGGGACACATTCAAGGCAGTGTGTAGAGGGAAATTTATAGCACTAAATGCCCACAAGAGAAAGCAGGAAAGATCTAAAATTGATACCCTAACATCACAATTAAAAGAACTAGAGAAGCAAGAGCAAGCACATTCAAAAGCTAGCAGAAGGCTAGAAATAACTAAGATCAGAGCAGAACTGAAGGAAATAGAGACACAAAAAACCCCTCAAAAAATCAATGAATCCAGGAGTTGGTTATTTGAAAGGATCAACAAAATTGATTGACGGCTAGCAAGACTAATAAAGAAGAAAACAGAGAAGAATCAAATAGACGCAATAAAAAATGATAAAGGGGATATCACCACTGATCCCACAGAAATACAAACTACCATCAGAGAATACTATAAACACCTCTACGCAAATAAACTACAAAATCTAGAAGAAATGGATAAATTCCTCGACACATACACCCTCCCAAGACTAAACCAGGAAGAAGTTGAATCTCTGAATAGATCAATAACAGGCTCTGAAATTGAGGCAATAATTAATAGCTTACCAACCAAAAAAAGTCCAGCACCAGATGGATTCACAGACGAATTCTACCAGAGGTACAAGGAGGAGCTGGTACCATTCCTTCTGAAACTATTCCAATCAATAGAAAAAGAGGGAATCCTCCCTAACTCATTTTATGAGGCCAGCATCATCCTGATACCAAAGACTGGCAGAGACAAAACAAAAAAAGAGAATTTTAGACCAATATCCCTGATGAACATTGATGCAAAAATCCTCAATAAAATACTGGCAAACTGAATCCAGCAGCACATCAAAAAGCTTATCCACCATGATCAAGTGGGCTTCATCCCTGGGATGCAAGACTGGTTCAACATAAGAAAATCAATAAACGTAAGGCAGCATATAAACAGAACCAAAGACAAAAACCACATGATTATCTCAATAGATGCAGAAAAGGCCTTTGACAAAATTCAACAACATTTCATGCTAAAAACTCTCAATAAATTAGGTATTGATGGGACGTATCTCAAAATAATAAGAGCTATCTATGACAAAGCCACAGCAAATATCATACTGAATGGACAAAAACTGAAGCATTCCCTTTGAAAACTGGCACAAGACAGGGATGTCCTCTCTCACCACTCCTATTCAACATAGTGTTGGAAGTTCTGGCCAGGGCAATCAGGCAGGAGAAGGAAATAAAGGGCATTCAATTAGGAAAAGAGGAAGTCAGATTGTCCCTGTTTGCATATGACATGATTGTCATAGAAAACCCCATCGTCTCAGCCCAAAATCTCCTTAAGCTGATAAGCAACTTCAGCAAAGTCTCAGGATACAAAATCAATGTGCAAAAATCACAAGCATTCTTATACACCAATAACAGACAGAGAGCCAAATCATGAGTGAACTCCCATTCACAACTGCTTCAAAGAGAATAAAATACCTAGGAATCCAACTTACAAGGGATGTGAAGGACCTCTTCAAGGAGAACTGCAAACCACTGCTCAATGAAATAAAAGAGGACACAAACAAATGGAAGAACATTCCATGCTCATAGGTAGGAAGAATCAATATCGTGAAAATGGTCATACTGCCCAAGGTAATTTATAGATTCAATGCCATCCCCATCAAGCTACCAATGACTTTCTTCACAGAATTGGAAAAAAACACTTTAAAGTTCACATGGAACCAAAAAAGAGCCCTCATTGCCACGTCAATCCTAAGCCAAAAGAACAAAGCTGGAGGCATGAAGCTACCTAACTTCAAACTATACTACAAGGCTACAGTAACCAAAACAGCATGGTACTGGTAGCAAAACAGAGATATAGACCAATGGAACAGAACAGAGCCCTCAGAAATAATGCCGCATGTCTACAACTATCTGATCTTTGACAAACCTGACAAAAACAAGCAATGGGGAAAGGATTCCCTATTTAATAAATGGTGCTGGGAAAACTCTGGCTAGCCATATGTAGAAAGCTGAAACTGGATCCCTTCCTTACACCTTATACAAAAATTATTCCAAGATGGATTAAAGACTTACATGTTAGACCTAAAACTACAAAAACCCTAGAAGAAAACCTAGGCAATACCATTCAGGACATAGGCATGGGCAAGAACTTCATGTCTAAAACACCAAAAGCAATGGCAACAAAAGCCAAAATTGACAAATGGGATCTAATTAAACTAAAGAGCTTCTGCACAGCAAAAGAAACTACCATCAGAGTGAACAGGCAACCTACAGAATAGGAGAAAATTTTTGCAACCTACTCATCTGACAAAGGGCTAATATCTAGAATCTACAATGAACTCAAACAAATTTACAAGAAAAAAACAACTCCATCAAAAAGTGGGCAAAGGATATGAACAGACACTTCTCAAAAGAAGACATTTATGCAGCCAACAGACACATGAAAAAAAGCTCATCATCACTGGCCATCAGAGAAATGCAAATCAAAACCACAATGAGATACCATCTCACACCAGTTAGAATGGTGATCATTAAAAAGTCAGGAAACAACAGGTGCTGGAGAGGATGTAGAGAAATAGGAACACTTTTACACTGTTGGTGGGACTGTAAACTAGTTCAACCATTGTGGAAGTCAGTGTGGCGATTCCTCAGGGATCTAGAACTTGAAATACCATTTGACCCAGCCATCCCATTACTGGGTATATACCCAAAGGACTGTAAATCATGCTGCTATAAAGACACATGCACACATATGTTTATTATGGCACTATTCACAATAGCAAAGAGTTGGAACCAACCCAAATGTCCAACAATGATAGACTGGATTAAGAAAATGTGGCACATATACACCATGGAATACTATGCAGCCATAAAAAAGGATGAGTTCACGTCCTTTGTAGGGACATGGATGAAGCTGGAAACAGTCATTCTCGGTAAACTATTGCAAGGACAAAACCCAAACACTGCATGTTCTCACTCATAGGTGGGAATTGAACAATGAGAACACATGGACACAGGAAGGGGAACATCACACACCGGGGACTGTTGTGAGGTGGGGGATGGGGGAGGGATAGCATTAGGAGATATACTTAATGCTAAATGAGGAGTTAATGGGTGCAGCACACCAACATGGCACATGTATACATATGTAACAAAACTGCACGTTGTGCACATGTACCCTAAAACTTAAAGTATAATAATAAAATTAAAAAAAATAGACAATTCCATAGAAAAACAAGCATAAACAGTGTACAGACAAATCACAGAGAACAAAACAAAGATAAACATAAATGGCCAACAAGCATGTTTTTATTTTTTTATTTTTTATTTATTCATTTTTTTTAGGAGAACATTTTTATTCAAGAACTGAGTTCCAAAGAAGCTTTCTAGGGCAAACACAATTTTTTTCCCCATAGAAAGTGGTCAATAAATGTCAGTGAGATAATTTGATTGAAAGAGGTATGTGAGATATCTTCAATATTTATGTAAACATAAAGGTACCCAATAAACAGGCTATGTTTGTAAATGTTTTGCAGTCCATTTTTTTAAGCTTGAAGAGTACCATGGTGAATGCCAATGACATTTTCTTGCATCTTTCAAAGGGAATATATGCCTGCCCTACTTCCTACCTATGAAAGTTTCTAATTTGAGAGTTAAGGGATAAAGGAATGCCTTTGTAAACTTGTTATCATGTATATGATATACAATTTTTGGCACAGTTGTTATAAAAATGTGTGACAGAAATATAAGGTATATTGAATATTTATCTCTTGATAATGCCCTGTTTCTGTCTTATTTATTTAACAAAATTGTCTGTGGTACATATTTGGAAAACATGATTTCATATTTTTAAGGGTTTTCAATTCACAAAATGTCAGTGAAAAAATAATAATATAATAATTATTAGGAAATTTAACAGACTTCTTTTCATAAAAATATTTAAAGTAAAATTGGATATGAAAAAATACCTAGAAGTTTAGAAGCACCTGGCAATCTGACAAATAAATTATTGGCAATGAAACTACCAGGGAACATAATTGTTAAAGAGGATAATGAAATTGAATATTAATAAGCTTAATAAAGTTTATTTTGACCCCAAATAGGTAAGACCCCAGAGACACAGAAAATTATACCTAGTATGTCCAGACCTGAATATTGTATTTAGTACAATTTATCATGCATGTTTTTAAAAGAACTAACCTAACCCATTTTTCCAGCAAGAAGGAGACATATATATAGAGAGAGTTATTTTAGAATTTTACTTTTATTGATGTTTGTAATTTATTTGGGTTTGTACCAGAAAAAAACAAGGAAATATTGTTTAACTGGGTGGATACTGGTATACCAGCTGACGAAATAGTGACAAAATGGAAAGTCATACAGGACGACTGGTCCAGTGTTAAACAAATTTGGTTTTAGATGTGGGTGTTTGTCTCCAATGATCTGGAATTCAAGGGAGGGATTTTTTATATATATAGATTTTAGGTAGATGAATTTGAGAATCATCATGTTATAAGTGACGATGGAAGAGTGAAAGCAAATTAGATCATCCAAGGGGAGAAATCAGTTGTCTTTTGTCATTTGTGTTGCTGCAATTAATGAGATTATAATGGTATAAACAAAAAATCCTGTGCGATCATATCAGCAAAAGATGACTCTGTCTGGGAGAGATTATGGAAGATACCACATAGATGACAACATTAAGATTCAGAAGTTTGGTGTCCTTTTTTTTTTTGAGATGGAGTCTTGCTCTGTCACCCAGGCTGGAGTGCAGTGGCGCCATCTCAGCTCACTGCAACCTCCCCCTCCTGGCTTCAAGTGATTCTCCTGCCACCAACAGTGTAAAAGTGTTCCTATTTCTCCACATCCTCTCCAGCACCTGTTGTTTCCTGACTTTTTAATGATCGCCATTCTAACTGGTGTGAGATGGTATCTCATTGTGGTTTTGATTTGCTTTTCTCTGATGGCCAGTGATGATAGGCATTTTTTCATGTGTCTTTTGGCTGCATAAATGTCTTCTTTTGAGAAGTGTCTGTTCATATCCTTTGCCCACTTTTTGATTGGGTTGTTTTTTTCTTGTAAATTTGTTTGAGTTCATTGTCGATTCTGGATATTAGCCCTTTGTCAGATGAGTAGGTTGCAAAAATTTTCTCCTATTCTGTAGGTTGCCTGTTCACTCTGATGGTAGTTTCTTTTGCTGTGCAGAAGCTCTTTAGTTTAATTAGATCCCATTTGTCAATTTTGGCTTTTGTTGCCATTGACAAGCATGTTTTTAAAACTAGAAATAACTTAAATGCCCAATAAGGAAAATAGTTAAATAAATTATAGTACATTCATATTACAGAATACCATAAAGCCATGATAAGGAATAAGGTGAATTTTTATTAAGTGAAAAAATCAATAACAATATAGGAATGATCACATCTATACGAATACATTGCTACATTTCTACATATAAAATGTATAGGAAAAAGTCTGAAAGAATGCACACCAAATTATTCTGTTTTTAGGAAAAGCAGTAGGATTGGTCAGGGCATGGAATGTAGGCTAAGTGAAGTGAGATTTAAAATTTTTATTCTACATGATTTTCTAGTGTTGGGAATTTTTGACAGTGAGGATACATGCACTTATTACTTGCATAATTCTGAAAACTATTTTAAAAACAACAGAAAATATATGAAAGTCTGTTGGTGTATACAGCATTAATAGTAGTGAAAGTTTAACAGAAAAAATCTGAAAATCTCCCAAAGTTATATAGAAACAGATCTAGCTGACACACTGTGTACCTAGAAATGATTTTGGATCATGTGTAGCTTCACAGAGACCCCTATCCCACCAACTTCCAATCCTCCCACCATACATTGATCCCTTTCTATCTGCTTGGATCATTAGCTATAAATTTAACTTAAAAACAAAGTATGTTTAATCATGTACCCTGAGATCTAACATTCAGAGAGTTTCTTCAGGTGCAAATACATCCCATTCTTGGGCTTGAGGATAAAATGGTTGGAGAAAGTAAGAGGCCTGGTGGGGTCTGGAGTCACTCTGAAGTGGAGCAGAATCAAGGCAACGGTTACCTTTAACTCAATCATGGCAAACTCCTGCCCAATGCAGTTCCTGAAGACAAGTGGGAAAGAAAGTGATACTTGAAAAAATGATGTTTCTTCTGACTATAGTAAAATACTAGCACAAGAAGTCTGAAGTACACAGTAAAGTGATATTTTTCCACCAAATGCCATTGAAACTCTTGAACTTCAAACTTAAATTGTTCACTGTGAGAATGTGAGCTGGGAAGCTCCAACATGATGCTTTCCCTATAACAAGGTGGCAGTTGGAGTTACTCATGAAATTATTTCTCTTGCTTTGAAGGTAGACTGCATTGAGCCTATGAGCAGTAGCTTACATTGTGGGACTGCTTTAGAGGCATGGCCAAAAAGGATGTGACAGAGAATAGGATTGTCCTTTGTAAAACTAACAGATCCTTTGGGGCTCAAATAGGCACCAAGACCTACGGTTCCTTGGAAGAATTTATAGAGCTGAGGAGCTGAAAGGAATAAACTACTCTCAAGTAAACATCTTTGGGTACTTTCAGCAACTTCAAATTGTTCTCACCTTGATCCAGCTGAGAATGGTAAGTAGGCATAGGGGTGTCTCTGATCAGAATTCTCCTGAGAGAACCTCAAGGGGTCAAAGACCTGAAATGAGAGGACAACCCCACCACCATCCCCCAAACAACATGAACACATTTCTTCACCTACCACCTAGCACTGATCAATAGAAATATAATGTGATCTACATGTGTAATTTAAAATGTTCTGCTGGCCACATTTTTAAAAGGTGAAATTAATCTTAATAGAGTTTATTTAACCAAAAATTACCATTCTAACCTGTAATCAATATAAGTAATGACTAAAAGGAAATGTTTCACATCTTTTCGGGTACTATGTCTTCAAAATCCAGCACTTATTTTACACTTGCAGCACAACTCAATTCCAACTGGCCACATTTCACGTGCTCAGTGGCCGTATGTGGCCCGTGGCTACTACACTGGGCAGTGTACCTTCAGACCTGCAGACCTTGCAGCCTCACAGCTCATTTGTCTGATACCCAGGGAAACAAAAATACTATGGCAAGTGGTATGATTTTCACTATGGAGATGCATCCACTTAGAAATCAAGTCAAAAAGATTATGTGGCCAATTGCTACAGATCTACAATAGATCTTAAACCTTAGTGGCTTACATGAAAGAAATCACTGATAGGCGTCAAGAGTGTTTCAAGAACATAGAATAGTTTTACATTTCTTTTGGCTTTTATGTTTATTTTTGTTTAATTTGTATAATTTCCCTTAATTATATAGCCACTTCTGTGCTTAGCTACCAAAAAGTGACTTGCACAGCATTAGTTCTTGGAAGTATTTATGTACAAGAGAGAATCATACCTTTGGGTTTTTCCAGACAGCAGGGTTGTGGTGAAGACCCCAAATACTAAGAACCACGGTGATCCCTGAGAAAGGAGGGAAATAAAAGAGACTGCGGGAGAAAGAGCAAGTTGGGGGCTACTGTTATACTGCTCTTAAACAAGACTTTTGCTCTTGAAGGGAAGAGCTAGCTCCTGGCAATGCTCTGCCTGCTGTAGCTGATGACACCAGTGAGGAGCACCTAAGAAGATGCGGCTTGGGTTGGCACCTTAGCTTTCCACACAACAATTTACTTAGTTCATGATTCTATCTCAACTAGCTGTTGGTGTCATATCAAAGTGATAAACCATGCTAATGTTTTCTGCTATGTTTAGAAATTACTTAAATATGTGTTTTTTGTTTTTGTTTAGAGTCAGGGTCTGGCCTGTCACTCAGGCTGGAGAGCAGTGGCATGAGCATTGCTCACAGTAACCTTGAACTTCTGAGCTCAAGTGATCCTCCTGCCTCAGTACCCCAAGTAGGCAGGAATACACGCATGCAACACCATGCCTGGCTAGCTCTCTTTTTTTTTTTTTTTTTTTGTAAAGACATAGTCTCCCTATGTTGCCCAGGCTAGTCTCAGACTCCTAACCTCAAGCAGTCTTCCCACCTTGGCCTCACAAAATATTGGGATTGTATGCGTCAGCCGCTGTGCCTAGCCTAAATGCCTATTAATGGACTATTAAACACTCCTGGAGACAATTTGGGTATAAAAGCACAGAACTGGCTGGGCGCAGTGGCTCACGCCTCTAATCCCAGCACTTTGGGAGGCTGAGGAGGGCTGGTCTCAAGATCAGGAGCTTGAGACCAGCCTGGCCAACATGGTGAAACCCCATCTCTAATAAAAATACAAAAATTTGCCAGGCGTGGTGGTGTGCACCTGTAATCCCAGCTACTCGGGAGGCTGAGGCAGGAGAATTGCTTAAACCTGGGAGGCAGAGGTTGCAGTAAACTGAGATTACGCCACTGTACTCCAGCCTGGGCTACATAGTAAGACTCTGTCTCGAGAGGAAAACACACACACACACACACACACACACACACAGAACTGTGATTCCATCATGCAGATCCCGTGACAAATTTCCATTTGTGCTGTTCACTATGGAAAGTGGAGAATTAGCCGGGCGCGGTGGCTCACGCCTGTAATCCCAGCACTTTGGGAGGCTGAGGCGGGTGGATCACGAGGTCAGGAGATCGAGACCACGGTGAAACCCCGTCTCTACTAAAAATACAAAAAAATTAGCCGGGCGTGGTGGCGGGCGCCTGTAGTCCCAGCTACTCGGAGAGGCTGAGGCAGGAGAATGGCGTGAACCCGGGAGGCGGAGCTTGCAGTGAGCCGAGATTGCGCCACTGCACTCCAGCCTGGGTGACAGAGCGAGACTCCGTCTCAAAAAAAAAAAAAAAAAAAAAAAAAAAAAAAAAAAAAAAAGAAAGTGGAGAATTTTGGCAAATATCCACGTGGTTTGGGGAGAAACAGAGTACAAAACAAAGGAGAGAGAATTTGAGGGTTATTTGGTTTCCAGAAATAATCCTAGTTTCCAGAAATTAATTCTGGGTCTGTAAGCAAAGTTACAGTAACAGGCTGTAGGTGTTTGCCAAAAGCAATCCTGTTGGCTTGCCTCCGAAGACATGAATTAATAGAACATTGAATCAGATAATATGTCTCACATGACCCCTCTGCTTCCTATAAGCCCTGCTCAGAAACCTGTGTTGTTCCGAAGAGCTCTAGGCTCCAGACTCAGGGCCTCTGCACGAGTTCTAGCTCTGCTCACATCAGTTAACGTCATCTACACGTTGGGGCTGCCTCTGGATTTTTGGCCACATCAAAAGTATTTAAAAGTGTTCAGTAAACTGTAAATCATTGTATAAGCATCTGTTAACATTGGATTCCAAGGGGAAAAATGAGATAATGGGTTTGAAGGCTCTATATTAACTATTAAATGTTATACATTTATAAGGGTGATATTATGATGATGAGGCCAAAGATCCCCGTTGGTCTTTCAGATGAAGATACTGGTACTATTTTCCATGAAGTTTCAGCTCGGTCTCAAACTCAGCCAAACAAAGATTATCTTAGAAATGATGTCCCACAATGGAAGAGACCCTGGGCTGGGATTCCAGAGACATGGATTCTGGGCTTAGCTTTGCTGCAACTGGCTATGTGCCTTCGGGAAGGTCATTGAAATTCACGTCTGACCAAAGCATTATCCTCTGAGCTCCTCATAGGCGATTAAACGTAAGCCACATGTTAGAATTATCTTTTGACTTCTCCAAGTGCTAAGAGACTCACTAATCTCTGCCACTGTGGTCTCCAGGATCCCACAGCCTCTAGGAACTGCTTAGGAAAAGAATGTAAAGACCTGCAGGCAATGTGCATCCATCTGGGAAGGTAAGTGGCTTGCTGAGATCTCTGGAAATGAACGGGACTGCAGGAATCAATCGGCAAGTCTCCTTGATGCACATCGTGGTGTACGACATCTCACCCAGCTGGTCCCTGTGAGGATGAGGGAGGGAAGGGACTCAGATATCATAACCAGTTTACTTTTTTTCTGTTTTCTGTTTGTTCCTGGTAATTATTACCCTCAGGTTAAAGCCATTTTGCCACTGGTTTATGTAACAGAATGTTAAAATGGGACTCTCTGCCTCAGGATGAGCTGAGGTCCCAGAGGCAGAGGAACCAAAGAAATATATCATGTATCCTTATTGTAAAGTGAGCTGCTAAACTACCAGTAAAACATTTGCTAAGGAGATTTCTAAAAATCAGTTTTGTAACTCTTAGCTCATCATATAAAGTAATAATGCATAAAAATGGCGAAGGATTAAAGAGGAGAGGCTTAAGAATTTTGAGAGAAAAAATTCTTTAAAGTGTTGTTGGAATGCCAGAGTGCCATGGAAAAGGAAGGGTGCTTCCCCCATCTTAAACAAGAGGTTTCAAGAGGATCACTTAGATGATCTGACTTGTGCTCCTTGGAGTTTGGGGAGTATAGGACTGATGTGAAAGGCTGTAACTCAGAACAGACAGAAAGGCAGAGGACAGCAGCAGAGGCAAGGCAAGGATGTGCAACTGTGTCCTTAAACCAATTAACTGGCAAGAGGGAAAGCTCTGGGAACAGCTTGAAAAAGTCTCTGCCTAAGGACAATTATTCTCTTGTCCCCTGAATCACCACTGGAAAGTTCTAGTGAGAGAGTCTCCAAGAAAGGGAGTTTCCTCTTGAGAGAAGGGAAGCATGGAACATCCACCAAGCTTTGGCACGATCACAATAGTACCAGCCCTTTACTCCTTATCGCCTTTCCTCCTAAAACCATTCCTGGAAGGGCCAGAAACAGCAGCTACTGGGTATTGGGGAGCTAGTCAGTAAGAATAAGTCGATGATAAACCCCTTGCCCACTGCTGGCTTCTAGGACCAAAGAAGTACCAAGCTGAGATGGAAAGAAAAGCTCAAGTGGATAAGTATTTGGAAGTTTCATTATTACACTGGGCCAGACAGTTTAATTACTGACATAAGATTGTTCTTGTGATTTAAATGAATGAGAACTCTATGAGACTTACTCAGGATCTTTCCCCAGAGATAAAAAGAACTTGCTCCACAAAAGAGGTTGAAAGTTTATAAGTGGAAGAAGAATAAAGTTTTTTTTTAAATTTGCATCCTACCTAGTCAGATTGGTTCCATAAAATGACTGCATATATTTAGTCTGTTTACCTTATTGTGTTTTTATATGTTTTTCTGATTACTTATTTTGAATGCAGGCTTTGGCCATTAGGTAATGTGAAATTTTAATTTTGAATTCTTTCTTCCTCAAGCTCAGGATAAATAAGAGTAATTCTGGCCGGGCGCGGTGGCTCACACCTGTAATCCCAGCACTTTGGGAGGCCCAGGTGGGCGGATAATCTGAGGTCGGGTGTTCAAGACCAGCCTAACCAACATGGAGCAACCCCATCTCTACTAAAAATACAAAATTAGCCAGGCATGGTGGTGCATGCCTGTAATCCCAGCTACTCAGGAAGGCTGGGGCAGGAGAATCGCTTGAACCCGGGAGGCAGAGGTTGTGGTGAGCCAAGAGATTGTGCCACTGCACTCCAGCCTGGGCAACAAGAGCGAAACTCAGTCTCAAAAAAAAAAAAGAAAAAAAGAGTAATTCTGCTTACCCTGGCACTTTCATAATTAAAAAAACAATTTTGTCCATTTCAATCATGGAACAAAAGTTATCTTTCAAAATGAAGGAGAGATAAAGACATCTCCAGATAAACAAAAGTTGAGGGTGTTCACCACTACTAGACCCATCTTAAAAAATGCTACTGTGAATTCTCCAAGTTGAAATGAAAGAATACTAATTAACAACATGAAAATTGAAAACAAAAGTCTCACTGATAAAGGTAAATACATAGTCAATTTAGAATACCCTAACAATGTAGTGGTGGTATGTTAATTAATTCTATCTCTAGCATAAAGTTAAAAGCCAAAACTATTAAAAATAACTGTTGCTACAATAATTTGATAAGGGATACACAATAAGGGGACACATCTCCAAAACTAGGTAAATTATGACATCAAAGACATAAAATGGAGGGCAGTTGGTAGAGTAAAAGTGTATAGTTTTTTTTAAGTGTTGAAAGTTAAGCTGTTATCGGTTTAAAGTAGCCTTTTATAACTATGCTTTATGTAAGCCTCATGGTAGCCACAAAGCAAAAACCTATAGTAGAGCAACAAAAGATAAAAAGTAAAAATCAAAGTATACCACTAGAGAAAAGCACCTAATCACAAAGGAAAGGAGTAAGAGAGGAAGAAAGG
Source organism: Symphalangus syndactylus (assembly GCF_028878055.3). NCBI lineage: Eukaryota > Metazoa > Chordata > Mammalia > Primates > Hylobatidae > Symphalangus > Symphalangus syndactylus. The sequence goes on along the minus strand of NC_072441.2, from coordinate 130,924,198 downwards.
AACAAAAGATCTATAAAACAACAAGAAAACAATTAACAAAATGGCAGTAATAAGTCCTTGTCTGTCAATAATTACCTTGAATACAAATGAATTAAATTCTCTAATCAAAAGGGTGGCATAATGAATGAATGAAAAAAACAAGACCCAAGCATATGCCGCTACAGTTTCTCATTTCATCTTTAAGAACACACACAGAGTGAACGTGAAGGGTTGGAAAAAATATTCCATGCAAATAGAAACCAAAAGAGAGCAAAGGTAGCTGAACTTTTATCAGACAAATTAGGCTTTAAGACAAAAACTGTAAAAAGAGACAAGAAGACCATTATATAATGAGAAAGGGGTCAATCAGGAGGATATGATAGTTGTAAATAAATATGTACCCCAAATAGGAACAACTAAATATATAAAGCAAATATTACCCTATTCAAAAAATTGTGCTGGGATAATTGGCAAGCCACATGCAGAAGCATGAAACTGGATTCTCATCTCTCACCTTATACAAAAATCAACTCAAGATGGATCAAGGACTTAAATCTAAGATCTGAACCACAAAAATTCTAGAACATCAGAAAAACCCTTCTAGATATTGGCTTAGGCAAAGACTTCATGACCAAGAACCAAAAAGCAGATGCAAAACCAAGCCAAAACAAAATAACTCCAAAAAACAACGACAACAAAAAGATAAATAGGTGGGACTTAATTAAACTAAAAAGTTTCTGCACAGCAAAAGAAATAATCAGCAGAATAAACAGACAACCCAAAGAGTAGGAGAAAATCTTCACAACCTATACATCCAACAAAGGTCTAATATCCGGAACCTATAGGGAACTCAAACAAATTAGCAAGAAAAAAACAAATAATCCCATCAAAAAATGGACAAAGGACATGAATAGACAATTCTCAGAAGAATATGTACAAATGGTCAACAAATATATGAAAAAATGCTCAACATCACTAACGTTCAGGGAAATGCAAATCAAAACCACAACGCAATACCACCTTACTCCTGCAAGAATGGCCATAATCAAAAAGTCAAATAATATTAGATGTTGGTGTGGATACAGTGAACAGGGAACACTTCTACACTGCTGGTAGGAATGTAAACTAGTACAACCACTATGGAAAACAGTGTGGAGATTCCTTAAAGAACTAAAAGTAGAACTACCATTTGATCCAGCAATCCCACTACTGGGTATCTACCCAGAGGAAAAGAAGTCATTATATGAAAAAGACACTTGCACCTGCATGTTTGTAGCAGCACAATTTGCAATTGTAAAAATATGGAACCAGCCCAAATACCCATCAATCAAGAGTGGATAAAGAAATTGTGGGATGTATATACCATGGAATACTACTCAGCCGTGAAAAGGAACAAAATAAAGGCATTTGCAGCAACCTGGATGGAAATTGGAGACCAATATTCTAAGTGAAGTAACTCAGGAATGGAGAACCAGACATCATATGTTCTCACTCATAAGTGGGAGCTAAGTTATGAGGATGCAAAGGCATAAGAATGACACAATGGACTTTGGGGACTTGGGGGAAATGGTGGGAGGGAGGTGAGGGATACAAGACTACAAATTGGGTACAGTGTATACTGCTCGGGTGATAGGTGCATCAAAATCTCACAAATCACCATTAAAGAACTTACTCGTAACCAAACGCCACCTGTTACCCAAACTCTATGGAAATAAAACAATTAAATTAAGAAAAAAACACTGGTGAAAGAAATTGAGGAAAACACAAATTGAAAAATACCCTGTGTTCATTAATTGGAAGCATTAATACTGTTAAAATATCCATACTACCCAAAGATTCAATGCAATCTCCATCAAAATTCCAATGGCATTATTCACAGTAATTGAAAAAAAACCCCTAAAATTTGTATGGAATAAAAAAACTCAAATAGCCAAAGCAATTTTGAGCAAAAAGAGCAAAGCTGGAGGCATCATACTACCTAATCTGAAATCGACTACAGAGCTCTAGTTACCAAAACAGCATAGTGCTTCTAAAAAAAGAGACATATAAACTAATAAAACAGGATAAAGAGTCCAGAAATACACCCACACATTTATTGTCAACTGATCTTCTACAAAGGTGCCAAGAACATACAGTGGTGAAAGGACAGTATCTTCAATAAATGGTGTTGAGAAAACTGGATATGCACTAGTAGAAGAATAAAAGTGGACCTTTATCTCACTCCATATACAAAAATCAACTCAAAATGGATTAAAGATTTAAACATATGACTTGAAACCATAAAGCCACTAGAAAAAAAACATAGGGGAAAGTTTCTTGATATTATTCTTGGCAATGATTTTTTGGATACAACTCTGGAAGTATAGTCAACAGAAGAAAAAATAGATAAATGGTTTTGCAGCAAACTAAAAAGCTTCTGCACAACAAAGGAAACAATCAACATAGTGAAGAGACAACTTAAAGGATGGGAGAACGTGTTTGCAAATGATATATCTGATAAGGGGTTAATATTCAAAATATATGAGGAACTCACACAAAAGCAAGAAAACAAATAACTAGATTTAAAAATGAGAAAAACCTAAAATAACATTTCTAAAAACAAGACATGGATGGCCAGCAGGTACATAAAACAATGCTCAACATCACTAATCATCAGGGAAATGTAAATTAAAACCATAATGAGATGTCACCTCATGCCCATTAGAATGATTATTACCAAAAAGACAAATGTTGGTGAGGATGTGGAGAAAACAGAACGCTTAGACACTTTTGGTTGAAATGTAAATTAGTACAGCCATATGTAAAATGGTACGGAGTTTCCTCAAAAAATTAAAAATAGAACTGCCATATGATGCAGCAATTCCACTTCTGGATATACAACCAAATGAAATGAAATCTGTGTGTTGAAGAGACATCTACATTCCCATGTTCATTGCAGCATTATTCACAATAGCCCAGATATAGAAATCAACTTAAGTGTCCATCTTTGGATAAATGGATAAAGAAAACGTGGTATATATATAAACAATGGACTAACAATTAGCCATAGAAAAGACAAATATCTTGTCATTTATGACAACAGAGATGAATTTGGATGACATTATGCTAAGTGAAATAAGCCAGGCACAGAAAGACAAATCCCACATGATCTCACGTGGAAATCTAAAACATTAAACTCATAGAAGCAGAGAGTAGAACAGTGGTTACCAGGGGCTGTGGGAGAATGGGGGACTACAGGGATGTTAGTCAAAGGATACAAAATTTCAGTCAGACAGGAGGAATAAGTTTAGGAGATGCATTGTACAATATGTGATTGGAGTTAATAACAATTTATATACTTGAAAATTGCTAAGAGGGTAGATTTTAAATGTCCTCACCACAAAAAAAAAATGATAAGTATGAGTTAATGAACATGTCCATTGATAGACTTAGTCATTCCACAATGTAAACATATATAAAAATGTCATGCTGTACATCATATATATATACACACATACATATATATATAACATGTATACACACAATTTTTGTCAGTTAAAAATGAAGCCAGAATCGTCCTGATACCAAAGCCTGGCAGAGACATAACCAAAAAAGAGAATTTCAGACCAATATCCTTGATGAACATTGATGCAAAAATCCTCAATAAAATACTGGCAAACCAAATCCAGCAGCACATCAAAAAGCTTATACACCATGATCAAGTGGGCTTCATCCCTGGGATGCAAGGCTGGTTCAACATACGAAAATCAATAAATGTAATCCAGCATATAAACAGAACCAAAGACAAAAACCACATGATTATCTCAATAGATGCAGAAAAGGCCTTTGACAAAATTCAACAACACTTCATGCTAAAAACTCTCAATAAATTAGGTATTGATGGGACGTATCTCAAAATAATAAGAGCTATCTATGACAAACCCACAGCCAATATCATACTGAATGGGCAAAAACTGGAAGCATTCCCTCTGAAAACTGGCACAAGACAGGGATGCCCTCTCTCACCACTCCTATTCAACATAGTGCTAGAAGTTCTGGCCAGGGCAATCAGGCAGGAGAAGGAAATAAAGGGTATTCAATTAGGAAAAGAGGAAGTCAGATTGTCCCTGTTTGCAGATGACATGATTGTATATCTAGAAAACCCCATCGTCTCAGCCCAAAATCTCCTTAAGCTGATTAGCAACTTCAGCAAAGTCTCAGGATACAAAATCAATGTATAAAAATCACAAGCATTCTTATACACCAATAACAGACAAACAGAGAACCAAATCATGAGTGAACTCCCATTCACAATTGCTTCAAAGAGAATAAAATACCTAGGAATCCAACTTACAAGGGATGTGAAGGATCTCTTCAAGGAGAACTACAAACCACTGCTCAATGAAATAAAAGAGGATACAAACAAATGGAAGAACATTCCATGCTCATGGGTTGGAAGAATCAATATTGTGAAAATGGCCATACTGCCCAAGGTAATTTATAGATTCAATGCCATCCCCATCAAGCTACCAATGACTTTCTTCACAGAATTGGAAAAAACTACTTTAAAGTTCATATGGAACCAAAAAAGAGCCCACATTGCCAAGTCAATCCTAAGCCAAAAGAACAAAGCTGGAGGCATCATGCTACCTGACTTCAAACTATACTACAAGGCTACAGTAACCAAAACAGCATAGTACTGGTACCACAACAGAGACATAGATCAATGGAACAGAACAGAGCCCTCAGAAATGATGCCGCATATCTACAACTATCTGATCTTTGACAAACCTGACAAAAACAAGCAATGGGGAAAGGATTCCCTATTTAATAAATGGTGCTGGGAAAACTGGCTAGCCATATGTAGAAAGCTGAAACTGGATCCCTTCCTTACACCTTATACAAAAATTAATTCAAGATGGATTAAAGACTTAAATGTTAGACCTAAAACCATTAAAACCATACAAGAAAACCTAGGCAATACCATTCAGGACATAGGCGTGGGCAAGGACTTCAAGTCTAAAACACCAAAAGCAATGGCAACAAAAGCCAAAATTGACAAATGCGATCTAATTAAACTAAAGAGCTTCTGCACAGCAAAAGAAACTACCATCAGAGTGAACAGGTAACCTACAGAATGGGAGAAAAATTTTGCAACCTACTCATCTGACAAAGGGCTAATATCCAGAATCTACAATGAACTCAAACAAATTTACAAGAAAAAAACAAACAACCCCATCAAAAAGTGGGTGAAGGACATGAACAGACACTTCTCAAAAGAAGACATTTATGCAGCCAAAAAACACATGAAAAAATGCTCATCATCACTGGCCATCAGAGAAATGCAAATCAAAACCACAGTGAGATACCATCTCACACCAGTTAGAATGGCCATCATTAAAAAGTCAGGAAACAACAGGTGCTGGAGAGGATGTGGAGAAATAGGAACACTTTTACACTGTTGGTGGGACTGTAAACTAGTTCAACCATTGTGGAAGTCAGTGTGGCCATTCCTCAGGGATCTAGAACTAGAAATACCATTTGACCCAGCCATCCCATTACTGGGTATATACCCAAAGGACTGTAAATCATGCTGCTATAAAGACACATGCACACGTATGTTTATTGTGGCACTATTCACAATAGCAAAGACTTGGAACCAACCCAAATGTCCAACAACGATAGACTGGATTAAGAAAATGTGGCACATATACACCATGGAATACTATGCAGCCATAAAAAAGGACGAGTTCATGTCCTTTGTAGGGACATGGATGAAACTGGAAACCATCATACTCAGCAAACTATCCCAAGGACGAAAAACCGAACACCACATGTTCTCACTCATAGGTGGGAATTGAACAATGAGAACTCATGGACACAGGAAGGGGAACATCACACTCCAGGGATTGTTGTGGGGTGGAGGGAGCGGGGAGGGACAGCATTAGGAGATATACCTAATGCTAAATGACGAGTTAATGGGTGCAGCACACCAACATGGCACATGGATACACATGTAACAAACTTGCACATTGTGCACATGTACCCTAACACCTAAAGTATAATAATAAAAAAAAGAAAAAAAAGAAATAAATTAAAAATGATTACTCAACATTGTATTTTGTGCTATACAGATTAAATCTTTAGCTTATGGTAGGAAAGGGCTTCTATTTCCTTATAAAATGAGATCTCTAATATACTTTTATAATGTCAAATTTGGTTTTACAAATGTTCCAGTTGAGTTGACTTTTGCATATGAAATATGGTGTTTTTAATCTGGTCATGCTGCTGAGTTGTCCTTAGTATTTCTATCTTTCTGTCCCTTTGACCAGATTATGTCAGGAACATATTTTATCTTTGCAAACAGCATAACCTGGGCTTTATTAACAGCAATATATGCTTAAAGTCTAGCAAGATAGAGATGACAGTTTCCACCTGGCTAACTCCTACTTATCCTGTAATGGTCAGCGTAAATGTCAAGGAAGTCTCCTTGAGCTCCCATGCCAGGGTAGGTACCTGTCTTCTATGTCTTTGTGTTAGCCAGCACATATCTCTATCATTGCCCTCATCATGCTACACTGCAATTTGGAGGTCTGTCTCCTTTCTCCTGTATTAGACCATGAGCTCATCGAAGACAGGGCCCACAATAAATTGTAGTCATAAAAAATCTCAGTATTTAAAATGTCCTCAGTCCATATTTGCTAAACTTAACTATAGTATATATCATCTAATATTATGTTTGAAGTCTAAAATCAATCCTGAGGAATAAAATTGGTGACAAGCGGATGGGAGAAGATGTCTCCAATGAGCCTTAAATAATGCAGCTAATCATTCAGCCCTCTCAGAAGAGGAGCTCCACTGGAACCCGATCGTTTAAGTTCTAAGTGCCAGCACAGGGATCAAGTCCTCATTTCCAATGCATCAGAGCCAAGGTGAAATAAAGAAATAAGACATTTCACACACCATTGATTAGAAAAACAATGACAGACAATTTATGGATAAACTTTTTTTTTTCCCAAAAGACAAGAGAATAATTTGGAGCTCTCTTTAGAAAGAACAGAAAAGGGCCGGGCGCGGTGGCTCACGCTTGTAATCCCAGCACTTTGGGAGGCCGAGGTGGGTGGATCACGAGGTCAGGAGATCGAGACCATGGTGAAACCCCATCTCTACTAAAAATACAAAAAATTAGCCAGGCGTGGTGGTGGGCACCTGTAGTCCCAGCTACTCGGAGGCTGAGGCAGGAGAATGGTGTGAACTCGGGAGGCAGAGTTTGCAGTGAGCCGAGATCGCGCCACTGCACTCCAGCCTGGGCGACAGAGCGAGACTCCGTCTCAAAAAAAAAAGAAAGAACAGAGAAGTAGCCTACTTCTTCTGTTTCACCTACACATATCCTGAGGCACTAGGGTCACTAAGGTACCAGCGCAGAAAATAAAGCAAAATCTCAGGGGGAAAACTAGGAGGAAAATTTAGGGGTGCAGATCTTACCAAGTGATAGAAGACCCATCCCCCAGGATGCCCCTGACCTCCTCCCGGCATCTCTCTTGATGCTCAGGGTTCAGAGCCAGGCAGTAAAGGATCCAGGAGATGCTTGCTGCCAAGGTGTCATGTCCTGCCAATAAGAACGTGCTCACTTCAGAGTGTACATCAATATCTGAGAAGGTGCTACCACTTTCATCCTAGAAAGTACAATACAGATATTTTAAGTAAAATGCCAGTTTATAAATGTTTGGAGATATGACCACAATAATGATTTTAGGGGAAAAAATCCCAGTTTTAAATAGGGGTTTAAATTTTAATTCAGTTTGACAAATATGTGGTATAAACCATATTCTGCCCAAAGCATAAAGGAGAACCAAGGATAGATAAGAAAAGCAGGCCTTGCACAGAGGGCCCTCGATCAACAGGCCCTAGATATTCTCTTCAAACTCCCAGATTTCCCAGGACCTTATCATCACAATTTTTACGTTTATCCATGTGACCATTTTTTCATGATGCCCTAAAATCCATGTATCCATATGACAATCCCCAAATCTTGTCAAATCGTTCGTTTAGTCTTTACTAACCCTCCTCTAGCGACAGAGTTGCAGAATTCTCTGTCTCAAATTGCATGAAGCTACTCATCAATTCAAAGTACAGTTAAATTTAGTCAATCAGTTTTATTCTTGTCTCTCCATCCCGTTCCCACTTACCCACCTACTTACATAATTAACTGGTCACTTGAGCAGGCTTAGAAATTCAGAAGATTTACCTTGGCAGAAAGGACAATATCCAGAAAATCCTGGTACTTCCTCTTCTGAGTGTTATCCTGCTTTACCCCAGCCTGGAGGGATTTCTTTCTTTCCTGGATTATTGTATCTGGGTAGAAAAATAGTTTCCAATTACCAAAGTGACAGAAAAATCAAATAAATTATAAAGAAGCCATGGTTAATGAATAGCTCCAAATCTTGCCTGATTTCCAGACGTTTAAATAGATCTAATTTTCACAGATGGTTTATTTTCTCATCAAAGGGACTTTTGATTAAAGCTCCAAAGATAAACAACACAAATAAAAAACATAGTTTCCATCAGTATGTGGGCAATAAAATTAAGATGATTTCAAGTTTAGATGCAAGTGACCAATCATTCTTTTCTTCCTCAGTCTAATATTTTATCTTCGTGGAAAAGTTATTAAATAAAATGGAATGAAATAGAAGACAGGCAAAGAAATGCCAATATATTTATAATTGAAGGAGCTGAGAGAAAAAAACAAACCAAAAATATGGAACAGAGGTAATATTTATTTACTATTTTAAAAATTTCAACTTTTATTTTAGATACGGCGGTACATGTACAGGTTTGTTACATGGGTAATATGAGAACTCTCTGTACTTTCTGCTGAATTTTTCTGCAAACCTAAAACTTTTCTAAAAATCAGGTCTATTAATGTTGAAGAAAGCCACAAAATCTCCTTAATTAAAACAGTGTGATTCTAGTACATTGGTAGATAGATCAATGGAATACACGAGAACATCCAAATATACTCTCATCCAAAACAGATACCAGTACATGTATCCGTTTAGAATGTGATAAAGATGGTTATCTCAAATCACTTGAAAAGATAAACTTTTAAATAATGGTGATGGGACAACTGGATAAACATTTGGAAAAATTAGATCAACACCTCACACCATATATAGGAATAAATTCTAAATGGAGTTTAGATCTCTGATTTAAATACGAAAAGAATGAAATTATACAAGTACCACAAGAAAACATAAATAATTTTCTCTACAACCTGGGTACAGGGCAGTGGTTCTCAACTGGGGGCAACTTTGGCCCTGGGAACATTCAATAATGTCTGGAGTTATTTATGGTTGCTACAACTATCAGAGCTCTACTACATCGAGTGGGTAGATGTCAGGGATGTAGCTAAACATCCTACAATGCACACATCTCGACAACAAGGACTTATCTAATACAAGAAGCCATTAGTGCTGAGGGTTGAGAAACCCTGGAATAGAGAATGGCTTTTTGTGATTACTAAAAATCCAGATGCAATAAAATGAAATATTGATATATTTGACTAAATAAAAATAAACAATTTAAAAAAATTAGCCAGGTGTGGTGGCGGTGCCTGTAATCCCAGCTACTCAGAAGGCTGAGGTAGGAGAACTGCCTGAACCTGGGAGGTGGAGGTTGTAGTGAGCTGAGATCGCACCACTGCACTCCAGCCTGAGTGACAGAGACTCCATCTCAAAAAAAAAAAAAAAAAAAAAAAAAAAAAAATGAAAAGGTTTAAAGTTTTGAATAAATTTAACATTTAATATTTTCCCTCACACTTTGCATTCTGCTTTTTCATCATAATTGTATAATATTTAAAAAGTAAAGATTTTTTTTTACTAAGTTCTGTATAGCTTCCCCCAAATTCATTCCTGTTTACTCCAATGAAGCACACAAACATTAACATTTTCTGTGTGTGCAATGATGCAGAAAGACTTGGGAACTGCTGCTATTTATAACGCCCATTTATGACTTAAATTGTTTATAACCTGCTTCTCTGAGTGTCCTCTTTATAATATCTATGGGCATGTATGCATATATGTATGTGTAAATGTGCATATGTTGGTGTGTCTTGCAAAATTCCTGGAAGCAAAGACATTTGACATAAATATACTTTATATTTAACATCTATTCAGTGCCAGGCACTGTCCTAAATGCTTTATATATATTAACCCACTCATCGTAACAACAAATCTATGAGATAGGTTCTTTTTTAATCTCCATTTTATAGATGACACTGAAACAAAGCAGTAAGAAACTTACTAGCAACTGCTAGTAAGTGGTGAAGCTGATGAAGGATTAATTCACTGCTTATAAGTATTCTCCATTATGACATTCATGACAAGTAATGTTGAATTGCTTAAAAAGCTTAATCTATTTCAACTTTTGTGTTTATGCTTGCTAAAACTGTTTTTGAATCAAGATTCTTTTGGGTGCATGCCCGTGTTTACTCTGTTCCTCTCTCCATTCCTATGTTGTATGAATGTTTTTAGCTTGTCATTATTATTATTGCAATTGCTGTGCAAAAAGCCATATTCCATGTATGTTTGGAACTCTTAAGTGCCTACTTATATTTGTATTAATAATTGTCCATAATAAAAATAGTATGTGTGTGTGTGTGTATGTATATATATATATATATATATAAAAATCCTGGTAAGCCTTATTGCTATGGTTGAAGCAAAGTCTTATAAAGGACTCAAGTCAAATTTCTTTGGAGCAGTGTCTATATAAAAGCTCCATTAATAACAAAGATTCTATCTCTTGTCATATTAAGGTTTATCCCTCTAGACAGACACAGTGCAATCATGACAGCGTATGGACGTGGGCAACCCAAACTCAACAAATACCTGTGTACTGATTCAACACTCGGCTTAACTTCTGGAAGCGGTAGCCCTGAGGGCTGAGTTTGAAAATTATGTCACTGTGATACAACAAACTGTACAAGCGGTGAAATATGATTTTGCTGAGTTCGAATATGGCTTTTGCATAAGGATCATGGGTGCTAGAAGAGAAAGTTGGGATAATGTGTTAATAAACAATTTAGAAAATATGAAGAAATATCTTTTTTGCTCTCCCACCACTGACCTGTTTGTCTGGCAGTTGGTCTCCTTGCTGAAAGCGCATTTCATGATTATATCCAGAGCCATCAAGTTGATGTGCGCATAGACCTCCACGCTTGTGTCCTGAGTGCTGCAAATCTTCTCCCACTTATCCTGGCACAGGAGGTCAAGACCAGCATCATCACCACCACCATGACCAAACTGCCTTCATTTGAAGGCTCCTGCCTGGCCCTGTTTTTATGATCTAATGGAGACAACCCTGACCCAGCAGGAACCAAAGGTCACATGAGTAAATAAGCCATGTGCTTACACAGGGCACGAGGAGGGGAAAAATACAGCTAGCGGAGCGAGAAGGAGCATGGAGAAAACTGCATATATGGTGAATGGCTGAGTTAAAGATCTGCAGCTTTTCCATTATTACCATAACTCTGCTTTCAAACAGACCAGAGTTCCATTAAAGCAATCATTGACACAAGACCCATAATTACAAGGGGTTTACCCCAGGGCTTCCTCCAACTTCAATTCCAAACTTGCTAGGTGCCCTGCCACTGCTCTCAACCACCATAGCCACATTTAAAATAAACTCAGAACATTTTCAAAAACATTCGGATTCAAAAGTGGGAAACAGAGCAAGTACGGAGAGGAGCTGCTGCAGGGAGCTGCCCCCAGCAAAGCCTGACCTGGCTTAACTTCCCCATAAAGAGACCTACTTATACTGCTTGAAATGCTTTACCTGACATTTTAAAACTGTCACAAGGTCCCTGGTTGAAAATGTATTTGCATAATAAGCATACTTTGTGTAAAAATTAAAATAAATCGAAATTTTTAAAGTTCAGGTTGACCGATAGGTCTTAAGCACCTAGCCCCTAGCTTAAGACCTATCGGTCAACCTGAACTTTTAAAATTTCAGAGACTTGGCAACCACAAAAGCAGAGAGAATTTTAAAAACTTTTCCCTAAGTGCAAATTGTTTAGTCAAAGAGCCTTTATCTCAACTATGTAAGTTTTACTAAGAACAAATGGTGAATGTAGAAGAAATGAGAACAGGAGGGAGGCTTCCAAGCTTGAGAAACTCTGGAATGATGCAGCAGAGGAAGGAAGGGTGAGAAAAATCACAGAGAAATATGTGGCTGAGAAATGAGGAGAGGAGGAAGCGCTCCGAGAAATAGAGAGAAAACTCCAATGCAATCACTGGAGGATCTGAAACTGTGCTGCAGCTGAACAGCACTACAGTCACAAAAGGATGCTCTTCTCTCTCACTAGCCTGTGCTGCACAGTCTCTGGGTCTCTGCCTTGAGAACCCACACTGATGTTTTTACCACAATCCTGGCTGACTTCGGGTTCAAACTGCTTCTGTGAGTTTGGCTGAGAACCCAGTCATTGAGCTGGTAACAGAGGTTTGTATGGGAGCAGGGATGGGTTCGCACATGAAGTGAGAGGAAAACTTTGTCTTTGTTTGTGGTGTTTGAGGTGTCTATGATGAAAGGGTATTAGTGAATTACTTGTCTGATTTCAAAATAAATATGATTTAAAAATTAAAGCCATTGTACAAATACAGCTTTGGAATAGAACTCGTTTATAAATCAGAGACTGCTCACAGGAATGTTCTTGTGCCCCTTTGAAAGGTGTAGGTCATTCAATGATCCTCCACCATCTACAAGACGAAATTCACATCTGCAACTTTAATACAGACATTTTTTCTCTTTTGCTTGGTCCTTTATACCCACTGGGCAAGTCCATGCCAATCTCCAAACCTTTGTTCATGCTGCCTCACTCTGCCTTGAATACTCTCATCCATATTACCTACATATTCAAGTCCAGCTTATATTTCATGGCAAATTTGAGTTTCCTCTGAATCTGAAGCTGTTATAGCTGCTCCTGCCATCCTTACCTGTCACCTTGTGGAGGTTAACGCAACTCCATACTGGAAGCTAATCTGCCATCTTGACTTCCAATTAACTCTAGTTCCAGGAATGCTCTGAGATTTCCAGTTTATCTATTATTCCTTGTGTAAGAGCATGTACTTACCATAAATCTTGCCCTTAGGGCAAGTTCTTACTATTAATAATTTCCTCTGAAGCATGTATGCCCCTCCCCATGGTCTATAATTCCTGGGTCTGGAGGGTAATGGCACAGGGATCCACCATCTTGTCTCACCACTGTGTGAAACAGCCATGGTTTTTGTTTGAAAGCCTCTATTGAATGTTTCTTTTTAAGAAACTGTCAGCCTTTTTCTTCAGCCTCTCAGTTTCCTCAGACTTTGGGGTAGGTTTGTACAGACCTGCCCTCCATGAAACACATCTATAGCACTTACTATCTAACTATCACCATTTGGTACTTGGTTTGCTGCCATAAAATCTCAAAATATATCTAAGACAGAGGACCAGATCTTTTTATTAATATTATCACTCAAAGAACATAACAAATTTTTTACAGACACCTACTGTTCAATAAGTACTTGTACATTGGTTAAATTTTTAGAAACTGATTTTTTATTTTCATGGCCCACAAAACATATACCTAATACTGTCCATTGCTGGGAGCATTTTGCAATGCACAGAGCACTTTCCCCCTTCACTTACCAGCATCATTTTCACAGAATGAGCCATCACCTCGATGTATGCTTTCAGGATGTTAAAATGGAATCCAGGAGTTAGTAGGCGACGATGCTGGAACCACTTGGGTCCGTCTAGAGCCGCCAGTCCTTTTCCTTGAGAAATAAAAGGCAGAAAACCTTATGCCATTTAATTAGATGAGATGAAGGATAGATGAGGAACACAGGCAGCGTGGAGTAACCGTGACCCACAGGCAGTCATGAAATAGTGGAATATCAAAGCAGTACTCGTATTAATGTACGATGCAATTTAATAGATGAAGGTGAATTTAGAAGCTTACCTCTGGGATGGATGTATTTAATATTGTGAGAAAGAGTTTCAAAGTCTAATAAATTTCAAAGCCTTATAAGATGAGCACGCTAATCCTGAAATCACCAGTTACTACCTACGTAGTATCTGAATAAGTGACTCAAACCTTCCTGAGGTTTAGTTTTCTCAATAATGAACTATGATACTAAATACCTTTTTCCCTGTGTTGCTGTGGAGGTTAACTGAAAGTGAATACATAAGGCAGCCAACCTACTCCCTAGCTCACGCTAGTAACAGAGCAAGTGAATTCCTTTCCACTCCAAACCAATCCATAAACTATATGATGAACACAAATTCACAAGGAAATAGACAAGAGTGTCCACTCTGTCCCCTGGTATTTCCTCCTTGAGCCCAGGTCTATGAATGATACTATGTGGAAATACTTATCAAGGCTAATGCTTCACAATCCTCTATTGCCAGGCTGGTCATTAGGATTTGGCTGTAAAAGGACTTTAAAGTGTATTAATACATAATTGATACCATTTATTGAATGCTTACAACATTCCAGGCTCATGACGCATGATCTGTCACTCATACAATGGTGGCCATTACATGTAGTGCTAAAAATATGTATTTCATTTAATCCTCATAACAGCCCAGCAACGTGACTCTCATCCTTATAGTTAAAGATGAGGAAACTGAGATAGGGAGAGATTAAATGACTTCCCCAAGATCATATTTAACTAGTCAGTGCAGGAGGGGACAAGATTCAAATTTAAGTGGTTCCTAATACAAGCCTATATTCTTTTCTTTCATTCACATCGTTTAACATAAATACCAATTATGTAATTAAAGAGCTTAGTTTATCTGCTGACGGAATATTGCCAAACTCTAGAGCAAAATTTTACTGATTTGCATGTGGAAATGAAGGAACTCCAAAAAGAAAGGAAAACATCCAAGAAAACAAGAGAGAAGGATAAAGAAAACAATAGGGATGCTGAGACTGCGGTTTGGGTAGCTTTTTTTTTTGTTGGGGGTTGCAGAGTTTTGCTCTGTCACCTAGACTGGAGTGCAGTGGCGCAATCGCAGCTCACTGCAACCTCCACCTCCTGGGTTCAAGCGATTCTCATGTCTCAGCCTCCCGAGTAGTGGACCTACAGGCATATGCCACCACGCCTGGCTAATTTTTGTAGTTTTAGTAGAGAAGGGATTTCACCATGTTGGCCCGGCTGGTCTTGAAATCCTGACCTCAAGTGATCCTCCCACCTCAGCCTCCCAAAGTGCTGGGATTACAGGCATGAGTCACTGTGCTCGGCTGAGGCTGCAGTTTTAAAGAGAGAGGGGACAGATTCACATATCTGCTGCCTTGAGAATAAGACTTCGTGGGACAGAAGTGGATGAAGAAGCTTTCTAGGAAGTGGTGTTGTGTTGACCTTAGAGCTCCCCTTCAATCTTTCCCCTAGAAAACTTTCAGTATAGCTTTACCTTACACTCTTTATGCTTTGAATTCAGATTTCAGTTCCTTTGGCATGCTGTACTATGGAAAGGGGACTTTGAATGAGAGTGGGTTATACCTCTCATTTGCACATACATACCAAGAAGTGGAGGTGAGAATTTCTGCAGGTACTGGGACTTGGGATCTGCAGAGTCAAACAGAGCAAACAAAAGACATCATTAGAGGGAGCATTCGTTATCAGTTCAAGTTGGTGACGGTTTTCTGCATTTCTGCACCAACCAAAAAAGTGAGCAAAAGAGAGCCCAGGGTTTACTTCCTGCTGCCTTTGGCAGCCTGGGGAAAGACTTGTGTGAGTCTTGGCTCAGTTTCAGAGAACAGCAAGCCCTACGAGGCAGACAAGTACAGAAACCCTGATTCTTCCCTTGTTTACACTTCCTCCAACAGGAACAGAGTTTGCCTGAGGGTTGCAAAGTTTCCATAACCATAGTTGGGACAACATATATCCTTTACAGAAGGCAAATTAAGGATCAGAGCAGGGGCCAGTAGACACCAGGTACTGGGGTGTCAATGCCTCTTGGTGTTTTTGTGAACCCCAAAGTGGAGGTGTTCTACTGTTCTTGCCCTTAACAGGTGAACGTGAGACAAATCAGAGCAGGGGGACTGGAAACAAGGAGCTAGTCCAGGCAAGGCTCTTTGTTTTATTAGGTTTCATTAGGAGTGGTGGATACAACGCACAGGAAAGACTGGAATACAAAAACCTTCATTTGACAAAGTTGACAGGGCAAAAACTGGACATTTTAGTATTACGCTATGAAATAATCCACAATGAAAGCCTTAAAAAAGGATTGGGTGGGGAAGTAGATGACTCATACCTGAAAAGGGGACATAGTTGAGAAATATGTGGAGAGGAAAGCTAAAATTTGGATCACAATCAAGAGAGGTTTGATGGGTAAATTAATGATCTAGCATTCAGGCTTTCATACTGAACCAGCAGAGGTAGAGTTACTGCTGATTTCCCACCCTCTTGAGACTTATGCTCGAGACCAGGGGTAGGAGTGGGAAGTGTTGCTGGCACTGAAGTCAAAACCCACAGAGGCCAAGGGAAGCCTTGACTGGAAAGTCTGCTAATGCCAGCTAGGCTTCAGGTTCTACTGACCTCAACGTGCCCATGCAGACCTGAACAAGACCAGGGACTGGGGAGGATATGGGAATCCCCTTCAGTATTGGTAGGAAACCTGTTACCTCCCCATACTTGCTCCTGTGTCTCTTAAAGGCCCCAAACCAATCTTTGCTTTGGAATCTTGCCTATGGGTTTTATGCATTTCACTTCTAGGAGGAATAGGTCCCAGAGATTTCCCCCTCTTCTTACCTGTTCTGCTCAGAAGCGTCTTTGCATAGTCTGGGTCATAGATATAGAAAAATGCCTGAAAGGGACCAATCCAGAAAGGGAAGGCACGAGGGTATTTTTCAATAATTTCCTCAAGCTCCTCCATGTTATCATCCTGAATAAACTGCAGGGAAAAAAGTAAAAGTAATTAGCCAGCCAAGCTGGACCTGTCCCCTCTTATAGACATGAGCTGAATTCAGGGCCTGATAAGGTCACACAAGCAGAGGAGCCTGAGACTTTTCTGGAAGTGACATAACGTGCTTTCTTTGGGACTTCTAAGCTTGGGGGATAATTCTCTAAACAAAGTTAGTGTATTTATCTTCTCAATATTAATATATCCTGTACCCCCAGACCAAGTCACTGTTGAAAGACATTCACTGTGAACTCTTGTCCCAATAGAGGGTGAGCTGAGTCACACTCTCTGTCTCACTTGCCAACATCACACATTCAGATTGGAGTGGGATCTGGAAGCTAAAAAGAAGTATTTCCTAAGTGGGAAACTAACAGTTACTAAATGGGGCATGACCCTACATCCAGCTCGCCATTTCTTCTCCCTGTTCCTCTCTCTAATTATGTATCAGTGATTATTTCTCATGACTTAGCAGTAAATGCTTCTCTCTAAAAAATTGCCAACTCTATCTATAAAGAAAATCCAAATTCTCCCCCCAACAACAGAAGGTCCATTTACACAGATGTGTGAATCTTAAAGCCAACTCAAATACAAAACTTTCAGCTTCCAACATTTACAAATGAGAGTGCAAATACTACCACCAGAGGGGTTTCTGCTTTTAGAAGCAGATGAGTAACGGCTCACTTAAATTGTTTCTCCAAATCACTGAAAACAAGATTCATTTACATTTGCTTCTTGTGTAAAGTGGAGGGCACCTGCATGTGTGTGTTTTGGTGTGCCCATCTACACACTTGAGCATGATGGTGGGAGTCCCCAGCTGCAAAGTAATCTTAAGGCTGCCAGATTTTTCCTCATGTGACCAATCACACGGTATCTGCTGCAGGACTGTTTGTTCTCATCCTCTGGAGAGATGGACAACTCTGGCTCCCATTTTTCTCTGTTATCATTTAGCAATTTTAACCCATAAAGTGTTCTCTGGATAGTTCGAGGCCACTGAAAGGTGGAGACTCTTGAAATCTGGTTTCTAAAATACTGCACTTTTTTGCTAATGTTCCCATAATCAAGCCAGTGATAAGCGCCCACTGGCTATCCAGAGTAGTGGTTTTCAACAATGTGAATATTTTTTCATTTATTCATATACAAACAATAAACACACAAGTATTTGAGTGTCTATCACATGTACCAGGTGGTAGAGATACAGAGAAATATAAGAAAGACAAGGCCTTTGCCCTCATGAATATTATAAACTAATATGACAATTGTTTGTTTAGGTAAAAAATTTTCATAAACACCCCAGCCACATGAAAGTATTTCACTATACTTTTTGTAACTCCTGACTGGATAAAAAGGACAGAAAACTATTGTGAATCCTGTACTATATTTAATTTATATTTCTTCATCCCCAGAGAAGCATCTAAATACACTTGAAAATGGGTACTACATATATTTAGTAAACATTGTTCAGAAATGTTCAGAAAATGCATAGTGCCCCCAAATAGCAACAGCTAACATTTATCAAGCACTGCTATGAAGTAGGTGCTGCTAAATGCTTTCCATGTTCTACGTTATTTAATATTTACATCAAGAACCCTATGAAGTATATGGAACCAAAAAAGAGCCCGCATCGCCAAGTCAATCCTAAGCCAAAAGAACAAAGCTGGAGGCATCACGCTACCTGACTTTAAACTATACTACAAGGCTACAGTAACCAAAACAGCATGGTACTGGTACCACAACAGAGACATAGATCAATGGAACAGAACACAGCCCTCAGAAATGATGCCGCATAGCTACAACTATCTGATCTTTGACAAACCTGACAAAAACAAGAAATGGGGAAAGGATTCCCTATTTAATAAATGGTGCTGGGAAAACTGGCTAGCCATATGTAGAAAGCTGCAACTGGATCCCTTCCTTACACCTTATACAAAAATTAATTCAAGATGGATTAAAGACTTATATGTTAGACCTAAAACCATTAAAACCATACAAGAAAACCTAGGCAATACCATTCAGGACATAGGCATGGGCAAGGACTTCATGTCTAAAACACCAAAAGCAATGGCAACAAAAGCCAAAATCGACAAATGGGATCTCATTAAACTAAAGAGCTTCTGCACAGCAAAAGAAACTATCATCAGAGTGAACAGGCAACCTACACAATGGGAGAAAATTTTTGCAACCTACTCATCTGACAAAGGGCTAATATCCAGAATCTACAATGAACTCAAACAAATTTACAAGAAAAAAACAAACAACCCCATCAAAAAGTGGGCAGAGGACATGAACAGACACTTCTCAAAAGAAGACATTTATGCAGCCAAAAAACACATGAAGAAATGCTCCTCATCACTGGCCATCAGAGAAATGCAAATCAAAACCACAGTGAGATACCATCTCACACCAGTTAGAATGGCCATCATTAAAAAATCAGGAAACAACAGGTGCTGGAGAGGATGTGGAGAAATAGGAACACTTTTACACTGTTGGTGGGACTGTAAACTAGTTCAACCATTGTGGAAGTCAGTGTAGCGATTCCTCAGGGATCTAGAACTAGAAATACCATTTGACCCAGCCATCACATTACTGGGTATATACCCAAAGGACTATAAATCATGCTGCTATAAAGACACATGCACACGTATGTTTATTGCGGCACTATTCACAATAGCAAAGAGTTGGAACCAACCCAAATGTCCAACAACGATAGACTGGATTAAGAAAATGTGGCACATATACACCATGGAATACTATGCAGCCATAAAAAATGATGAGTTCGTGTCCTTTGTAGGGACATGGATGAAACTGGAAAACATCATTCTCAGTAAACTATCGCAAGAACAAAAAACCAAACACCGCATGTTCTCACTCATAGGTGGGAATTGAACAATGAGAACTCATGGACACAGGAAGGGGAACATCACATTCCGGGGACTGTTGTGGGGTGGGGGGAGGGGGGAGGGACAGCATTAGGAGATACACCTAATGCTAAATGACGAGTTAATGGGTGCAGGAAATCAACATGGCACATGGATACATATGTAACAAACCTGCACATTGTGCACATGTACCCTAAAACCCTAAAGTATAAAAAAAAAAAAAAGAACCCTATGAAGTAGATATAATTACAATCCCTATTTTAGAGATGAGGAAATTGAGCCCTACAGACTAGGTTAAATAATGATCTGCCCAAGTGTGTACAGCTGGCAACCAGTAATGAGAATTCAAACTCCAGTTTAACTCTGGAGCCCAAGTGCTTTATACTACTTAGCTACATAGATGTTCTCTGCAATACATCCAAGTACACACGCAGACACACACACACTTGCATATGTACATCCTAGGTCCCATATGTTGGCTACTGAATAAATGTCAAACCACCTGGCCTATTCTATGTAGTAAATCGATCTTTGAATAAATAAATTTTCTTAGCACCTAATATATTTATGCATCCAACAAAGGATTTATTGAGCACCTATTACGCACCAGCAACTGTACCATGCACTAGGTTTATAGTGGCAAACAAAGACCCTACCTCTCACAGATTTTATACTGTAGTTAGTGGTGGATAATAAACGAACAAGCAAAAGCGTATACACTATAGTGTCAGAGAGTGATAAGGGCCAAGATAATAATAAGAGGGTTGGAGATAGAGAGTACTAGAGGTCCTATTTTAGTCTGAATGGTCAGGGCAAGCCTCTTTTCGGAGGTAACATTTGTTCAGAGGCCTGAATAATTTGCAGGGAGAGCAGTATAACCACAGACGTGCATGTTCAAAGCTCCAAGGGAGAAATATCCTTGGCATGTTTGAAGAATAGTAGAAGACCTGTATTACTAAGAGTAAGGAATGAAATTTCTCATCTTGTAGGGAATTTTCCCTATACACACTTTATCCTTCTGTAACCTTATGACTGTACTTAAAATGTTACTGTCTTTAGATAGAAGGAATAAGTTCCAGTGTTCAATAGCACTGTTAACAATAATTTACTGCATATTTCTGAAGAGCCTGAAGATTTGAAATGTTCCAAACACAAATAAATAATAAATGTTAGAAGTGATGAATACCCTAAACACCCTGATTTGATCACTGCACATTGTATGCATGTATCAAAATATCACAGGTACTTCATAAATATGTACAGTTATTATGTAGCAATAAAATGTTACTGCCTATGTAAAAGTCTCACCTTTTGAGCCTTAGATGCTAGATTTCCTTGTGACTTCCTGCATGGTGAATCACCAAAAGGACCCTGGTCTGAGTAAATGGGGAGGGTTGGTAATATTAGACAGTTTGACATGTCCGTCATCTCTAATCTGCAAAATTCTGACAGAAACCTCTCAAAAACAGAAAAAAAAAACTTAGTGACAGTCAAGAGGGAATATGGACTCTAAAACACTATGAATGCAATAAATAGTCTGAAATGAAATTAAAAAGAACAAAACAGAAATTAACAAAAGAAATGTAAAATGTATACTTTGAAAAATACAAAAACATCATTAAAAAAATTAAAGAAAGCTGGGAGTGGTGGCTCACACCTGTAATCCCAGCACTTTGGGAGGCTGAGGCGGGTGGATCACGAGGTCAGGAGTTCGAGACCAGCCTGGCCAATATGGTGAAACCCTGTCTCTACTAAAAATACAAAAATTAGCTGGTGTGGTAGCGTGTGCCTGTAGTCCCAGCTGCTCAGGAGGCTGAGGCAGGAGAATTGCTTGAACCCGGGAGGTGGAAGTTGCAGTGAGCCGAGATTGCGTCACTGCACTCCGGCCTGGGCGACAGAGGACTCTGTCTCAAAAAAAAAAAAAATTAAAGACAACCTAACTAAATGGAAAGGCTTCCTGTGTTCATGCATCAGAAGATCTAACATTCTTAAGATGGCAGTAACCCCCAAACTGATCTACAGATTCAATGCAATCCCTAGCAGAACCCTAGCTGGTTTCCTTGTAGAAATTGATAGGCTGAGTCTAAAATTTGTATAGAAACTCAAGGATTCCAAATAGCCAAAATAATCTTGGAAAATAACAAAGTGGGGGGGACTCATACTTCCTGATTTCAAAGCTTACTACAAAGCAACAGTAAGGCAGTGTGGTACTAGCATAAGGATAGACATATAATTTATTTATTTATAATTTTTAATTTTTGTGGATACATAGTAGGTTTATATATTTATGGAGTAAATGAGATGTTTTTGATACAGGCATGCAATGTGAAATAGGCACATCATGAAGAATGGGATACCCATCCCCTCAAGCATTTATCCATTGAGTTGCAAACAATCCTATTACACTCATTATTTTAAAATGTACAGTTATTATTGACTATAGCCACCCTGCTGTGCTATCAAATAGTAGATGTTATTCATTCTTTCTATTTTTTTTTGTACCCATTAACCATCCCTACCTCCTCCCCCAGCTCCCCTCTACCCTTCCCAGCCTTTGGTAACCATCCTTCCACTCTCTCTGTCCATGAGTTAGGACAGACATATAGCTCAATGGATTAGAACTGAAGATTCAGAAAGAGACCTTGACATTTATGGTCAATTGATTTTTGACAAGGATGCCAAAATAATTCAACGGAAACAACAGACGACATAGTATCCATGCGACAGTAGAGATACATAACACAGGATAGCATCAATAGGGAGTCCTAGAACAATATCTGCATACCAAGCTTAAAGAACAACCAGTCTAGACTGGAACAGGAGGAGAGGTCTGTGGCAAAAATATCTCCAGAAAAACGAACAATTATTTAGGGTGTTTGCATATTTGGAAATATTATTTAGATGTGTTTGACAGATCTATTAGAGCATTTGGAAAAAAATAGTGACAGATATTGAAAAATGAAGCACATTAGAAAAGGAAGAAGTTGATACTGTGGGGGTGGGGAAAAGTTCTATGAGAAAAGAAATAAAATGAAAGAGGACCATTTAGATCAGCAGTAAATAACATTCGCATAATAAAAATAATATAAATAGAAGTTTTTCTATTTAACTAAAAAATACAATATTGTTACTGGGACAGTGGAAGATGAAGTGTAAGTGATTGCCTGTCATAAAGAAGTTCATAGGTGGATGTTGTCTTAGTACATTTGTGTTGCTGTAAAGGAATACCTGAGGCTGGGTCATTCACAAAGAGGATTATTTGGATTACAATTCTGCAGGCTGTACAGGAAGCATGGTATTGGCATCTGCATCTGAGGAGGACCTCAGACTGCTTCCACTCATAGTGGAAGTGAACAGGAGCAGCTGTGTGCAGAGATCACATGGTGAGAGACAGGAAGAGAGAGGGGAGGAGGTGGCAGGCTCTTTTCAACAATCAGTTCTGGGGGGTGAAGAGGGACTAACAGAGTGAGAACTTATGAAGGAGACAGCTGCACCAAGACATTCATGAGGGATCCATCCCAATGACCCAAAGATCTCACATCAGATCCCACCTCCAACACTGGGAATCAAATTTCAACATGAGGCTTGCTGGGGACAAACAAACCATATCTAAACCACAGCAGATGTCTAAACTTACTAAATTAATAGATGCAATATAATAATATTATTTTACAAGTAAGGATTTAAATACCAGAAGAAACCGATAAAAGGGTTGAAAGTGGTTGCTTTAGATAAGAAAGACTAGAAAATGGAGAAACCTCACACCACCCAACCATCCTTTAAGACTCTGCTCAGCCCTTCACAGACTTTCCTTCCTTCTCTAGGCAGAGATGTATAGTTTCCTCCGACAGATATTCCTTTGTCTCTAGGCCTCTAGTAAAGCATCCATTGCCTTAAATTTTCATTTTCTCTCTGTGGCCTAAGTCTGCACCTGACTTGGGAGGTGCAGGGGAGGGACTTAGCTTCTCTTTGTAATCTTAGTACCTATCACACAATTGCCACTCAGAGTCGGTTGAATGAATAAAAACCTTAATCAGGGGTGGGAGTGGATTTAAAAAACGGGAGAGACCAAAAGCTAACAGTCTCCCTTTACAAATTTCCATCAATCAGTATTTCTCGAGTGGCTGGCTGGGGCTGCTCCCCACTTCACAAGAATCTTAGGAAAAGAAAATTTTCTCCTGTTAAAATGGACTAAGGGTGCCAACGATTGGGATAGATTTTGCATATTTTCTGCAGTTAATAAGTTATTTAGTATAACATGCTATTTTTAAAGCAACACATGTGGAAGGCTTGGTGAAGCAATGAGAGACAGACTTAAGTTACACCTCGCTTTCTTTTTCCATATTCAGGTTCTTTAAATAGCTCTCTCCCAGCCCCCAAAGCTTCCTCTTTAGTGACCTTTCCCTGTGGGGCTGAGGGAAAGCAAGTCTCCAAAGCAAGGACAAATGATGCTGAGAGCCACAGGCCGGGCTGGAAAAGCCAGTGCAAGCCGGAGGGTCCCCAGGGATGGAAGAAAGCAGCCGTCTCTCTGCCGGCGGGGCTCCTCTGCCGCATCCTCCTCCGCCGCTCCCTCCTCCCCTCCTCCCTCCTCCCTCCCATCTACCTTCTGGTGCCCAAGGAACCAGTGGGTGGGGGGCGTTGGGAAGGGGCGCAGGTCCCGCAGCAGCCGCTGCCTCCGCAGGAACAGCTTAATGGCCTGCAGCAGCCCCAGGGCCAAGCAGAACACGAACGCCAGGTAAAACGGCCGCGCCCAGCGCGTCTCCAGCCAGGAGAATTCCATGGCTCTGCGCAGCGCCGAACGCCGGCGGTTTCCGGGAGCGCGGGAGAGGGTGGGGCTTTCTCCCGCCCGGAGCTGGCGTAGGGTCGAGCAGCCCACCGCCTCTCTGGGCCCTCGCGAAGCTTCTGACTCGCGGGAAGGAGGAAAGGCAGTGGGAGGGGCAGCTCAAGCCTGGGGAGACGAGGCAGGCGCGCGTGCGGGATTTCTAGCCGGTTACCAAAGCGCGCACGCTTCGTTCGGCCCAACTGCTTTTGCGCTCCTGGAGCGTCCTCTTTTAAGTCCAAGTTTTCAGTCACGGGATCTGAATTTATATTGTAAAATAATGCTAAAGCTGAGGTCATTGTTTTTCTTCCTTATCACAAATTAATAAATGGCTATGCAAGAGATTTTCTTTTCCATTCTGGCATTCTACCAAAATTCCCAGGTGGCAGAGGTAGGGGGAGGTGTACGATCATTATTCCTTTATCCTGTGGCCTGCCTAGTGGTGTTCCGGTAAATGGTTTACAACTGATTCCCACCCTGATTCCCAGCGTGTACCATGAGCTAGTTCAAGCTGCTGATACGAGGGCACTGAACACTGAACGGAGAAGATATGCACAGTAGCGTACCATTATATAGTAATTCCACTATACAGGTACAGTCAGGGCCTGCTACATAATTTATGAATCTCAGTGCAAAATGAAAACGTGGGATAAAAACTTAATTAACAATTCTAAGATGACAGAGCATTAAACCGAGCATATGCCCTTGTGGGTTCAGAGCCTCGTGTGGCTGCTCGGGTCTCATGCCCATGAAGGGCTGACTCTAGATGCCAGAGACATAAACTCCAGTACAGATAACAGAAAAATGTAGTAAAAATAATTTGAAAGTGATGGTTTTAGTATTTGTAACGTATCAGGTGGTGAACTAGGATCTAACAGGGCTGATTTCCCAAGCTGCTGTCTCCCCCTACCTCCCTGTCCCAGCAATCTTTATAGGCATTGCCCACATTTCATTCATTTATTCATTCATTTATTCATTGATTTAGGCTAAGATAGGCATATGTTGATTGACAGCTCTGAACAATAAACCCAATTTCTGCTACAATTCCCTGTTCTCCTTATCACTGTCCCCCCTCCACGTTCCCCCGCCCCGCCCCCCACCCCCAATTCCTTAAGCCTACGCTCCACTCTCTGGAGCCAGATTTTATTTGGCGGGCAAGTGATTAAGACAGGCTCCAGGGGGCCGGGCACGGTGGCTCACGCCTGTAATCCCAGCACTTTGGGAGGCCGAGGCGGGCGGATCACAAGATCAAGGGATCGAGACCATCCTGGCTAACATGGTGAAACCCCGTCTCTACTAAAAATACAAAAAAATTAGCCGGGCGTGGTGGCGGGCGCCTGTAGTCCCAGCTACTCAGGAGGCTGAGGCAGGAGAATGGCGTGAACCTGGGAGGTAGAGGTTGCAGTGAGCCGAGATCATGCCACTGCACTCCAGCCTGGACGATAGAGCAAGACTCCGTCTCAAAAAAAAAAACAAAAAAAAAAACAGGAGCTGGGCGTGGTGGCTTGTGATTATTATGCATTGCATGCCGTGTGTCAAAACATCTCATGTACCCCATAAATATATACACGTACTATGTGGCCAGAGGCTCACGCCTGTAATCCCAGCACTTTGGGAGGCCGAGGCAGGTGGATCTCGAGGTCAGGAGATCGAGACCATCCTGGCTAACATGGTGAAACCCCAACTCTACTAAAAATACAAAAAATCAACCGGGCGTGGTGGTGGGCCCCTGTAGTCCCAGCTACTTGGCAGGCTGAGACAGGAGAATGGCGTGAACCTGGGAGGTGGAGCTTGTGGGGAGCCAAGATAGCGCCACTGCACTCCAGCCTGGGCAACAGAGCGAGACTCCATCTCAAAAAAAAAAAATTAAAAAAAAGAATTTAAAAAAATCCTGTACAGCTTCCTTCTGTATCTCTTTGCATATTCAGCTTATCTTCCTAATTAGGCTTTATTTTTTTTTTTTTTTTTTTTTTTTTTTTTTTTTTTTTTTTGAGACGGAGTCTTGCTCTTTCGCCCAGGCTGGAGTGCAGTGGCATAATCTCGGCTCACTGCAAGCTCCGCGTCCCGGGTTCACGCCATTCTCCTGCCTCAGCCTCTCCAAGTAGCTGGGACTACAGGCGCCCGCCACCATGCTCGGCTAATTTTTTGCATTTTTTAGTAGAGACGGGGTTTCACCGTGGTCTCGATCTCCTGACCTTGTGATCCGCCCGCCTCGGCCTCCCAAAGTGCTGGGATTACAAGCGTGAGCCACCGCGCCCGGCCTCCTAATTAGGCTTTAAAACACCATGATGGTTTAAACCTTTTTTTTTTAATGTCTTGAATTCTGACTGGAGCCCGTCTTTGAGCTGGGCACACAATAAATGTTTTATAAACATTTATTTCACTTGAACTAAGGAGACATACCAGGGGTCAGGGAGTTTTAAGAAACAGCAGGGTGAGAAATGTAGAGCAATGACCTACAAAGCAAGTGGACAATGAAGAAATGGAGATATCCCAGGTCAAGAATTTTGTCTATCAAGATAATAAGTAGAAGCTAGAGGGTGGGAAGGTAGATAAATAGAAGATGAGTAAAGTAAAATGATGGTTATTCTCAAGACAGGGAGCCTGTTGGTTGTTCCTCACAGAGGTGGCACTAATAGGAAGGATAGAAGATTCTGAGAGAGGGGCAGTAAGAGAGAAAACACGTGGCCAGGGAGGCTGAAGGGGATGAATGGGGCATTGAATAGAATGGATGAGCCAGAAGGGGTGAGGCACAGAAACTTCATAGATAGTCAGTCCCAGCATTTTTTTAGACAGTCTTGTTGTGTCACCCAGGCTGGAGTACAGTGGTGCTATCACAGTTTATTGAAGCCTCAACCTCTTGGGCTCAAGCGATCCTCCCACCTCAGCCTCCTGAGTAGTCCTAGATATTTTTATGAACACATCAAGGTTGGGAAGTGATCACTTCATTCTGTCCCTAATTAACACAGTAGTTTTGGTTTTGAAGGGGTTAAACTGGGAAGACAAGCACATAAGCATAAGAGAAAGAATGGGAGGAGGAAACAGGCAGATTGTATCTCTGATGCTGGATAACCTGAGTTGTTTTTAGAGAATCCTGAGGCATCTTCTGCCATGGCAGGGGCAGGGATTCAGAACAGCTGCTATGGTTATTGCTGGGGGCATTGACAAGCAAGCTGTTAAAAGACTTAGGAACCAGTAGAATTTACATAGTAAGTTCCATGCAAAAGGCCACTAGCACATGGTTCCATCATTTTCTCCAGTCAACATCCTAGAGGTAAGAGAATGGAAAGTTTCAGTAAGGAAGCATAGAACCAGTTTCTACTCTCACTGTGCTGCACTGTCCCCCTGCCAATGCTGGGAAATACCAGGATACAAAACTGTATCAAAGGTAGGCCAACACACAATCTGGTGGAGAGGACAGATAGATATGGAAAGCAGTGTTATGGTAAAACGGATTCATGCTACAACTGCACAGACCCATATGGGTTATCTGGATCTAGTCCTATCTTACAGATAAGGAAATGAAGTGCGAAAGAAAAACCAAAAAACAAAAAAGGCTACCCCTAACCTCCTTCTCTCCAGACTGAGAATACCAAGGTCACTTTTCCTTTCTCCATGTGACCTGTGGGCTATACCACCTGTGCTGGTCTTTCCGGTTCCTTTGAAGGATAAAGCAGTGGAGCCTTAAATGTATCCAACAGTGTTACTCTGTTTCATCTCCTCTGAAGGCTCATACTTCTGCACCCAGTTTTTAAAATGTTTGGTGGAGATGTGAGAACCTCCAGAGGAGATGGAAAAGAGGCAAGCAGAGAGGTGTGAAGGAAACCAGGATCATCCAGTGTGAGATACAAAGAGAGAGGCTGAGACACTTGAAATGAAAGATGAATGATGAGTTACAAAACAAAGATAAAGTTTAAAATGTGTTTATTGGAATTCATATCATGGAAGTCAGTTGTAAACTTGGGAAGAGATGTTGAAATGATAGGAACAGAAATCAAAATAAAGTGGATTGAGAAGAAATTAGGAGGGCAGTAAGGAACTGGAGAAGTGTCAACCGCTTTGAAGAGTTTGACTGTGAAAGGAAAGTTGGAATGTTTCTGGATGGGGATCTCAGGGATTTCAGAGTGAAAGAAGGGTAAGGTCTCTCCTCCACTCTCTATTTCCTACCCCAACCTCACCCCCAATTCCTAGTAAGTGAGGTTGGGATTCATAGTGCAGTCACTGGCCTTGAAGGTAGGAGGAAGAAAAGGTTGGGGCAGATGTAGAGTTTCACATTTTGTAGTACTTTAAACCACAACACAGTATAATACAAAATGCAAATCGTATAAAATCCCGTTAAAAATCTCCAGTCATAGACAGTTTTGAATACTACTAATATTATTTAATTTTACAATGTCAATATCCAGTATCTGTTTTCCTTATTAAATATAAATGGGCCAACTCAAAATTATTAAATTTAAGAGTACATTGAGGGCCAGGTGGGGTGGCTCACACCTGTAATCCCAGCACTTTGGGAGGCCGAGGTGGGCAGATCACCTGAGGTCAGGAGTTTGAGACCAGCCTGGCCAACTTGGCAAAACCCTATCTCTATTAAAAATACAAAAATTAGCCAGACATGGTGGTGGGTACCTGTAATCCCAGCTACTTGGGAGGCTGAGGCAGGAGAATTGCTTGAACCCGGGAGGCATAGATTGCAGTGAGCTGAGATCATGCCACTGCATTCCAGCCTGGGTGACAGAGCAAGACTCCATCTCAAAAAAAAAAAAAAAAAAAAAAGAGTATATTGAGGTCAACTAAAGTCATTTAAACTTCACCTTCCCTATCTGATGAAAGAGTTTATTTGCTTAACATCAAATTAAATAAATTGCTATTTGGGATAATAACTTAAACAACTTACTCAATAGTAAGTCAAATGCCTTAAGCAATTCTCATATTTGTCCAACTTGGGTGTATTTCAAAAATAATAATATTGTTTGAACATCACATAAGTAATGTAACCTATGATGTAACTGACACATCAGCTTCTGCCAAGTTAAACTCTTATCTGGAATAATAATAATATCAAATAACACTGAACTGTCACTATGTGCCAGGAATCTTACATACGCTATCTCTGTTGTCCCAAGTAGGCCTCACTATTTCCACTTTACAAATGAGCAAGTTGAAGCCTGAGAAATGAAATAACTTGACCTTGGTCACATGTGGCTCCCAAAGTCTGTCTTCTGTATCACATCGTGCCTCCAATGCATCCTAAGACCTCTCCCCTACCACTTTTTGACATTATGCAGACATACATAGTGAGTCATAAATTTGCCAACATTTATGGCAACCAGCAGCTCTTGGGGCTGCTTTGCCGATTGAGTAGCCATTCTTTATTCCTTTACCTTCCCAATAAACTTGCTTTCACTTTAAAAGCAAACAAACACCACCAACAACGAACTGAATGAAGCAGCCACAACAGCCTACCATTGAGAAGATGGTATGGTGACCTTTCCCCTAGAGTGAAGCTGAAAGCTGGTAACTACTTATTTATGTGCTGATACAGAAAAACAACAACAAAACGTAGGAAAAAAATGTTTAAATATATAGAAATAAGTTAAGTGGGAAGACTAAGCAAAGGACTTTATTTTTTGTTAGAGACAATGGGACTTTGGGCAAACTCACTCTTAGACTTACAATTTTTTAAAAACTCACTCCCAAGTACCAGGAAGTGGAAACTGTAAGAGCTTACCTAATATGTCACTTTTACATATGTTTTATCTTTCAGTCCTCCAGACCACTCTGTGAAATGCAGGGCAGTATAAGCCTCATTTCACAAATAAGGACAAATAAGCTAAAAAACCCTGGTCCCTGGATCAGTGGGCTCTTGGGAGCTGTTGCAAAGGGACTGGCATGTGTATTACTTCACATCCATGCCAGACCTTTTTTTTTTCAGGCTGTTTTTTTTTTTTTAATATCGATAGTTTTTTTTATTATTATACTTTAAGTTCTAGTGTACATGTGCACAATGTGCAGGTTTGTTACATATGTATACATGTGCCATGTTGGTTTGCTGTACCCATTAACTCGTCATTTACCTTAAGTATTTCTCCTAATACTATCCCTCCCCGCTCCCCTACCCCACTACAGGCCCCAGTGTGCGATGTTCCCCACCCTGTGTCCAAGTGTTCTCATTGTTCAATTCCCACCTATGAGTGAGAACATGCAGTGTTTGGTTTTCTGTCCTTGCGATAGTTTACTCAGAGTAATGGTTTCCAGCTTCACCCATGTCCCTACAAAGGACATGAACTCATCCTTTTCTATGGCTGCTTAGTACTCAATGGCATAAGTGTGCCACATTTTCTTAATCCAGTCTATCATTGATGGACATTTGGGTTGGTTCCAAGTCTTTGCTATTGTGAATAGTGCCACAATAAGCATACGTGTGCATGTGTTTTTATAGCAGCATGATTTATAATCCTTTAGGTATATACCCAGTAATGGGATGGCTGAGTCAAATGGTATTTCTAGTTCTAGATCCTTGAGGAATCACCACACTGACTTCCACAATGGTTGAACTAGTTTACAGTCCCACCAACAGTGTAAAAGTGTTCCTATTCCTCCACATCCTCTCCAGCACCTGTTGTTTCCTGACTTTTTAATGATCGCCATTCTAACTGGTGTGAGATGGTATCTCACTGTGGTTTTGATTTGCATTTCTCTGATGGACAGTGATGAGCATTTTTTCATGTGTCTTGGCAGCATAAATGTCTTCTTTTGAGAAGTGTCTGTTCATATCCTTCACCCACTTTTTGATGGGGTCGTTTGATTTTTTCTTGTACATTTATTTAAGTTCGTTGTAGATTCTGGATATTAGCCATTTGCCAGATGGGTAGATTGTAAATATTTTCTCCCATTCTGTAGGTTGCCTGTTCACTCCGATGGTAGTCTCTTTTGCCGTGCAGGAGCTCTTTAGTTTAATTAGATCCCATTTGTCAATTTTGGCTTTTGTTGCCTTTACTTTTGGTGTTTTAGTCATGAAGTCCTTGCCCATGCGTATGTCCTGAATGGTATTGCGTACGTTTTCTTCTAAGGTTTTTATGGTTTTAGGTCTAACATTTAAGTCTTTACTCCACCTTGAATTAATTTTTGTATAAAGTGTAAGGAAGAGATCCAGTTTCAGCTTTCTACAAGTGGCTAGCCAGTTTTCCCAGCACCATTTATTAAATAGGGAATCCTTTCCCCATTGCTTGTTTTTGTCAGGTTTGTCAAAGATCAGATGGTTGTAGATGTGTGGTATTATTTCTGAGGGCTCTGTTCTGTTCCATTGGTCTATATCCCTGTGTTGGTACCAGTACCATGCTATTTTGGTTACTGTAGCCTTGTAGTATAGTTTGAAGTCAGATAGTGTGATGCCTACAGCTTTGTTCCTTTGGCTTAGGATTGTCTTGGCATTGAGGGCTGTTTTTTGGTTCTATATGAACTTTAAAGTAGTTGTTTCTAATTCTGTGAAGAAAGTCATTGGTAGCTTGATGGGGATGGCATTGAATCTGTAAATTACCTTGGGCAGTATGGTTATTTTCACGATATTGATTCTTCCTACCCGTGAGCATGGAATGTTCTTCCATTTGTTTGTATCCTCTTTTATTTCATTGAGCAGTGGTTTGTAGTTCTCCTTGAAGAGGTCCTTCATGTGCCGTGTAAGTTGGATTTGTAGGTGTTTCATTCTCTTTGAAGCAATTGTGAATGGGAGTTCACTCATGATTTGGCTCTCTGTCTGTTTTTGGTGTATAAGAATGCTTGTGATTTTTGTACATTGATTTTGTATCCTGAGACTTTGCTGAAGTTGCCTATCAGCTTAAGGAGATTTTAGGCTGAGATGATGGGGTTTTCTAGATATACAATCATGTCATATGCAAACAGGGACAATCTGACTTCCTCTTTTCCTAACTGAAAACCCTTTATTTCTTTCTCCTGCCTGATTGCCCTGGCCAGAACTTCCAACACTATGTTGAATAGGAGTGGTGAGAGAGGGCATCCCTGTCTTGTGCCAGTTTTCAAAGGGAATGCTTCCAGTTTTTGCGCATTCAGTATGATGTTGGCTGTGGGTTTGTCATAGATAGCTCTTACTATTTTGAGATACGTCCCATCAGTATCTAATTTATTGAGAGTTTTTAGCATGAAGCATTGTTGAATTTTGTCAAAGGCCTTTTCTGCATCTATTGAGATAATCATGTGGTTTTTGTCTTTGGTTCTGTTTATATGCTGCATTACATTTATTGATTTGCGTATGTTGAACCAGCCTTGCATCCCAGGGATGAAGCCCACTTGATCATGGTGGATAAGCTTTTTGATGTGTTGCTGTATTCGGTTTGCCAGTATTTTATTGAGGATTTTTGCATTGATGTTCATCTGGGTTATTGGTCTAAAATTCTCTTTTTTTGTTGTGTCTCTGCCAGGCTTTGGTATCAGGATGATGCTGGCCTCATAAAATGAGTTAGGGAGGATTCCCTCTTTTTCTATTGATTGGAATAGTTTCAGAAGGAATGGTACCAGTTCCTCCTTGTACCTCTGGTAGAATTCATCTGTGAATCCACCTGGTGCTGGACTTTTTTTGGTTGGTAAGCTATTAATTATTGCCTCAATTTCAGAGCCTGTTATTGGTCTATTCAGAGATTCAACTTCTTCCTAATTGAATCCCTTAATAGATCAATAACGAGTTCCAAAATTGAGGCAGTAATGAATAACCTACCAATCAAAAAAAGCCCAAGACCACACAGATTCAAAGCTGAATTTTACCAGAGGTTCAAAGAACAGCTGGTACCATTTCTACTGAAATTATTCAAAAAAAATCAAACAAGAAGGACTCCTCTCTAACTCATTCTATGAGACCAGCATCATCCTGATACCAAAACTTGGCAGAGATACAACAAAATGAATAAGAAAACATCAGGCCAATATCCTTGATGAACATTGATGCAAAAATACTCAACAAAATACTGGGAAGCCAAATCCAGCAGCACCTCAAAAAGCTTATCCACTACAATCAAGTTGGTTCATCCCCAGGATGTAAGTTTGGTTCAACATACACAAATCAATAAATGTGATTCATCACATAAAACTAAAGACAAAACCCACATGATTATCTCAATAGATGCGGAAAAGGCCTTCAAAAAATTCAACATCCTTCATGTTAAAAACTCAATAAACTGTGTATTGAAGGAACATACCTCATAATAATAAAAGCTATACATGACAAACCCACAGCCAATATCACACTGAATGGGCAAAAGCTGGAAGCATTCCCCTTGAAAACCAGTACAAGTCGAGAATGCTCTCTCTCACCTTTCCCATTCAATATAGTATTGGAAATTCTGGCCATGGCAATCAGGCAAGAGAAAGAAATGGTATTTGAATAGGAAGACAGGAAGTCATATTACCTTTGTTTGCAGATGACATGATCCTATATCTAGAAAACCCCATTGTCTCAGCCCAAAAGCTTTTTAAGCTGATAAACAACATTAGCAAAGTCTCAGAGTATAAAATCAATGTGCAAAAATAGCTAGCATTCCTATACACCAACAATAGGCAAGCAGAGAGCCAAATCATGAATGAACTCTCATTCACAATTACTACAAAAAAAAAACTAGGAATACAGCTAACAAAGGAAGGGAAGAACCTCTTCAAGGAGAAATACAAATCACTGCTCAAAGAAATCAGAGAGGACACAACTGGAAAAACATTCCATGTTCATGGATAGAATAAATATTATAAAAATGGCCATACTTCCCAAAGTAATTTATTGATTCAATGCTATTCCCATTAAGCCACCATTGACATTCTTCATGAAACTAAAAAAGAAACTATTTAAAAATTCATATGGAACCAAGAAAGAGCCTGAATAGTCAAGATAATTATAAGCACAAAGAACAAAGCTGGAGGTATCATGCTCCCCCGCTTCAAACTATACTATAAGGCTACAGTAACCAAAACAGCAGGGTACTGGTACAAGAACAGACATACTGACCAATGGAACAGAATAGAGAATCAGAAGTAAGACCACACACCTACAATGATCTGATCTTCAACAAACCTGAGAAAAACAAGCAATGGGGAAAGGACTTTCTATTTAATAATGATGCTGGGAGAGCTGGCTAGCCATATGCAGAACATTGAAACTGGACCCCTTCTTTACACCATATACAAAAATTAACTCAAGATGGATTAAAGGACTTAAATATAAAACCCAAAACTGAAAAACTCTAAAAGAAAATCTAGGCAATGCCAATCAGGACTTAGTCAGGAGCAAAGATTTCCTGATGAAATAACAAAAAGCAATGGCAAAAAAGGCAAAAATTGACACTTGGGATCTAATTAAACTAAAGAGCATCTGCACAGCAAAATACACTATCATCAGAGTGAACAGACAACCTACAGAATGGGAGAAAATGTTTGCAATCTATCCATCTGACAAAGGTCTAATAATCCAGAGTCTACAAGGAACTTAAGTTTACAAGAAAAAAACAAACAACCCCATTAAAAAGTGAGCAAAGGACATGAACAGACACTTCTCGAAAGAGGACATACATGTATCCAACAAACATATTTTTTAAAAAAGCTCAACATCACTAGAGAAATGCAAATCAAAATCACAATGAGATACCATCTCATGCTAATCAGAATAGCTATTATTAAAAAGTTAAAAAACAGCAGATGCTGGCACGGTTGCAGAGAAAAATTGAATGTTTTTACGCTGTTGGCAGGAGCATAAATTGGTTCAACGATTGTGGAAGACAGTGTGGCAATTCCTCAAAGACCTACAGACAAAAATGCCATTTGACCCAGGATTCTCATTACTGAGTATATACCCAAAGGGATATAAATCATTCTATTATAAAGATACATGCATGTGTATATTAATTGCAGTGC
This sequence comes from Symphalangus syndactylus, assembly GCF_028878055.3. NCBI lineage: Eukaryota > Metazoa > Chordata > Mammalia > Primates > Hylobatidae > Symphalangus > Symphalangus syndactylus. The sequence goes on along the minus strand of NC_072441.2, from coordinate 130,888,696 downwards.
CATTTTACAATAGCAAAGACCTGGAATCAACCTAAATGTCCATCAATGATACACTGGATAAAGTAAATGTAGTGATGGTAGCAGTGGCTCATCTGGGGTGGCCATTGCAAAAACACCAGCTGCAGCATGGGAGGCATGGCTGGGTTTGTAAGCTCTGCCAGTCTGGTGGGACTCAGGAACAGGTGGGAGCCCCACCCTTTACCAAGCTGGTGGGGCAGGAGCCCCAGGCTCCTGGATGCAACTGCAGCCACCCAACCATGACTCTAGACCTGAGAATCCCTGCACTCTCAGGGGCCCAGAAAACCCCTGCCCCCACAGGCTTGGAAGGGCTTGCTCCCACTGTCTGGCCTCTCCCCACTCCTGGTGCCCACTCTGGTGCAGAGCAAAGTTGTGGCCAAGCCTGAGTGCTGTCACAACCCAGCCAGGTGTGCGAGCACTGAGGGTGGCACTGACATGCCAGCCCCCTGCTGCCTTGGCCTCCTCTGGACTTTGGGTGCCAATGAGTATTGGGGGGAGGCTGAAGGGTGGGTAAAGGTGGCTCAGTGCAGGCCTCCAGGCACCCCTTGGCACAAACAACCTGGGCTCCATGGACAGCATGTTGATGATGGCAGGAGGCAAACAGGCCCTTGCACAGAAAGTGGTGGGTCCTAGTGAAACCCTACTTTCAAGCCGGGGGCCAGGCTGCCAATTCCAGGTTGAGTTCATGGCCCAGACTTAGAACTTATGGTGCATTTTTTGGGCCCACCCATGGCCACCCATGGACCAATCATCATGCACTTTCTCTCTTCTGAGCCCATAAAAACCTTGGAGTCAGCCAGGCTCAGACAAATGTTGGGACTACCAGCTGTGGGAAGGAGATACCCACTTTGGGTCTCCTCAACTCATTGGGATGACTTGCCTATGGAAAGGAGCTATATCCACTGTGGGTCTCCTCTCTGCTGAGAGCTGGACACCAGTCAGATGGCCTGCCTGTGGAAAGGAGCTATCCACTGCAGGTCTCCTCTCCACTGAGAGCTGGACACTCATTGAGACAACCTGCCTGCAGAAAGGAGCTTCCCACTTTGGGTCTCTTGAGAGCTGTTCTGTTGTTCAATAAAGCTCCTCTCTGCCTTGCTCACCCTCCGGTTGTAAGCATACCTCATTCTTTCTGGACATGGAACAAGAACTTGGGACTCACCAAATGGTGGGACTGAAAGAGCTGTAGCACAAACAGAGCTGAAACATGCCCCCTACTTGACACATTGCAGGTGATGGGGAGAGACGAGCTGCAGCCCTTTGGGAAGCCCAGGCCTAGGGCCTCTCTGAGTCAGGGCTATGACACCCTCTTTGGGGCTCTGCGATTCCTGGCATCCCCAAGCTTCCAGGCACCACTGCATTCCCAAATGCCTGCAGTGGAAGCTGCTTGTAGTATTCCTGGTCCAGCTACAGCCTTGCATGGAGCCAGTGCCTGTACTGGTGCCTGGAGCTGCTCACCCTGCCACAGCCAACATACCCAGCAGCTGTGTGCAGTTGCCAGACCCCATGCTCACTCACACACCCCTCACCACTCTGCATCTGGCGTGCCATTGGCAGCCATGGAGCCAGGCTGGTAGCATAAGCTGAGCACAGCCTGCCAGGCCGAGTGGGCAGAACAAGCCCAGTGGGCCCATGCAAAACTCGGGCCAAGGTGCCACTGGCCATAGAGATTTCCAGCTGGAAAAATGACACCCCAAGGATCCTACAACAGTGGTATGTACACATCATGGAATACTATGCAGCCATAAAAAGGAATGATCTCATGTCCTTTTCAGGGACACGAATGGAGTTGGAAGCCATTATCCTCAGCAAGCTAATTCAGGAACAGGAAAACAAAAACTGAATGTTCTCACTTATAAGTGGGAGCTGAATGATGAGAACACATGGACACATGTTGGGAGAGCAACACATACTGGTCCCTATTGGGGGTGGGGTTGGGAGGAGGATGAGCATCAGGAAGAATAGTTAATGGATGCTAGGCTTAATACCTAGGTGACAGGATGATCTGTGCAGCAAAGCACTACGGCACAAGTTTACCTAGGTAACAAACCTGCACATTCTGCACATGTACCCCTGAACTTAAAAGTTGAAAAAAATATATAAAAACAATAAAAAAATAAAAATTGTAAATGGGATAAAAGAGAGAAGAAAAAAATCAATACAAACACAAACATATTCATAACAAAATAATTAAGAAATAATCACAACAACTACAGTCCTTTTTTGTATCAATGATCACATGGTCACAGCTCTCATTTATAACTATCTTGCTCCACAATACATTCCATATGCCCTTTGCCTTCAGCAGGCACCTTAATCAGTCATGCTTTTTTGCCTGCTATAGTGATCCAAACCTTCATTGTTGCAGGATCTAGGTCATTAGTAGTCCTGCCTCAATTGGATTGTTGTATTTTTCCATTTACTTTAATCACAGTCCACTACACTACTAAGACATGCCCTGTGGTATCTCCTATATTCCAGGCATACTCTTCTTTAAGTTCATTGGTAAAAGACCTACCAATTTCACATAGATAATCAATGCCAATCACCCCAGTTAGTATCATAACTCTCTTTGATTCAGAGACATGAGAAGCCTGAAGTGGTTAGGGAGCAGTCTTAACTTCAAGTTCAAGAGTATAATTGATGTGTCTCTGGGTGGAAACATTCCTCTCTTCAGAACTGAGACCTCTACGCACACAGAGAGCAATTTTGTAGGACAGAAAATTTTTTTTTGCTATTGGATCAGTAGTGACAATGGTGAGTTGTTCCGTTCCTATTTCCATCCCTGGATTGCTGGATCCATGAATCTTGGCTATGAAAGAAACAGTACAAGATATTGGACATTAATTGATAGCATATACAGCCTGCTGGAGAACCTTATGCCAGCCTTACAAGGTATTGCCACCAAACTGCAGTTGCTTCTGAAGTTATTTCTCTGGATCTGAAATGCATAAATGGCAAAGATAGACTCAGCAACTGACAAAAAAGATTAAACAGAATGTAGAGGTTTGATATCCCCTGCTTCATTCGAATCTTCCCATATGTCCTCATTCCAATTTTCAAGCTCCCATTACTTTCATCAATGCTCTCATTTTAATAGAAGACACCCTCCAAGGTTTAGAATTTAATTTGCATTTTAATTCAGACACTGGTAGGATTAGAATCTGGATTTAGTTTTCAGATATTTCAGTGGGCAGTTACATAACATAAGGGTTTCTTTCGTGACAAACATGGACACTTTCAGGTCATTTGCACCGGAAATTTGAATGCTGATCTCATCTTTTTCTTTCCTCACTTTATCCAGTGCAGTTAAGAGAAACCAGACAATCTTTTTTTCTTTTTTTCAGTGAGTTGAAGCCCACAACCAGCCAATCTTAATATGTTCCTTAATTTCACTAAAATATTATAAGGTATCAAATATGTGGTCACCCAGAACCTTCCCTTCTATGAGGTTGCCTTTCATAAGGCATTTGATGAGTAGTATCCCATGATATTTTGCTAATCTCTATTGAGACATCAGGCCATGGACTACCAGTGTCCTCTTTACCACTGAAAACAGTAATCGGTTACTTTTTAACTAGTCAGATTAGGGAACAAATTCCAAGAAACCTAGAATCAATTCAGAAAACTCATACTTGGCCAGGCAAGGTGGCTCATGCCTGTAATCCCAACACTTTGGGAGGCCGAGGTGGGCAGATCCCTTGAGATCAGGAGTTTGAGACCAGCCTGACCAACATGGTGAAACCCCTTCTCTACTAAAAATATGAAAAATTAGCCAGGCGTGGCAGTGTGCACCTGTAATCCCAGCTACTTGGGAAGCTGAGGCAGGAGAATCGCTTGAACCTGGGAGGCGGAGGCTGCAGTGAGCTGAGATCAGGCCATTGCACTCCAGCCTGAGAAAAAAAAGAGTGAAACTCCATCTTGAAAAAAAAAAAAAAAGAAAAGAAAGAAAGAAAAAAGAAAGCTCATACTTAAGATTCAGTCTCTCTAGAACCAGTCTTTGGACCAAAATGTGTCTTAATCAGGGATTTACCAGAGAAACGTGAGCAGTGGGAGAGATGCCTATCCAGGGTAGAAGACAACCTGGCAAGAGAAAGTGCCTGGGTCCATGTCCCCTGCCAGCCAGCCAGAAGCTCTCCTGCCCCCTTCTCTGACTCCCCAAAAAGCAACTGAACCTAAGACAGGCACAAAGAGGCCAGGTTGTCTGTTTGATGGGATAACCAACTAAGTAGGGGAGGGCAGAGTCCTGGTCACCCAGCACCAAGGGTCTGGGGTGGGCAAGGCAAGAAAGGCAGGTGCTTACTCACCAATCCACTGGAGGAAGAAGTCATACATATTGGGGCTTGAGGTTCTGCAAGTGAAGAAGTTGGTTGGGTCAAATAGAGACTAGGGGGTTCCCAGAGGAGGCACCTTGATAAGCAGGGTGGAACCTCAGCTGCCCAGGCATAGAACACAGGTCCAGGCCTTCTCCCCACATCATAGCCTGAGCCCTTTGTTCTCAGGAAGAGCAGCTCTCCCAAGAACACCTCACCCCTGTGGCTACACACAGCTTTGACATAGTTGGGCTCAAATGTTCTGGAAGCCAGTGTACTGTTCAAATCAGAGTGGGTGAGTGTAGAAAAACTGGTGGGCCCAGGATACCACTTTGTTCAGTCTCCCCATCTGCTGGATCTGAAATAGTAGAAGGCCAAGGCCACTTAGGAATCCAGTATCACCAGTAAGGCCCGAAGTCTCTGGGAGGGCAGCGGAGGAGACTGCCCAGGCAGTCTGTGGGAGCTTCACTCCCCATCCTGTACCTCCCTCTCCTAAACATCTCTGGTTTCAGTGCCCACTCCAGCTCCACATCCACTGTTCTAAGTCCAAGCCACCCTCTTCTTACACTGGGGTTAGCTCAACAACCTCCAAACTAGCCAACTTGCTTCCACCTCACACCTGCCACCAACTCTCTACTGCACTGCCGCCAGAAAGCACTTTCTTGTCCACATTAAAGCATTTTCTTTATAAAAGTAATAGTTGCTTGTTGTGCAATAGAGAAATCATCTCTATTCCACCCTTGTTGTATCATTCAACACATTTAAAAAATATGTTTCAAATTGACACATAGTAATTGTACATATTTAGAGGTACTTTGTGATGTTTTCATACATACAGTGTATAGTGACCATTGGCAATTAGCATAGCCATCATCTCAAACATTTGTCATTTCTTTGTGTTAGGAACACTCAATATGCTCTCTTCTATTTGAAAACATATATTGTTGTTAGCTATAGTCATCCTACAGTGCTATACACATGAAAACTTATTCCTCCTATCTAGCTACAATTTTGTGTCCTTTAAAAAAATCTCTCACTACCCCTCCCTTCCCAGACTCTAGTAACCTCTGCTCTACCTTTTACATCTATGAGATCAACTATTTTTCACACCTCTGCATAAGGGTGACAACATGCAGTTTCTGTTCCTGGCTTATTTCAATTAATATGATGTCATCCAGTTCTTTCCATGTTGCCACCAATGACAGCATTTTATTTTTTTTTACGGCTGAACAGTAGTCCGTTGTGTGTATATATTACATTTTCTTCATTCAGTCATCTGTTGTTGAACACTGGATTGATTTCACATGTTGATTATTGTGAATCGTGCTGCAATAAACATGAAGGTACAGATATCCTTTCAGTACACTGATTTTCCTTCCTTTTCTTTCCTTTTGATAAATACCCAGTAGGAAAATTGCTGGATCACGTGTGAGTTCTCTTTGTAGGTTTTTGAGAAACCTCCATGTCATTCTCCACAGTGGTTGTACTACTGTACATTCCCACCAACAGTGTATATGAGTTTCCTTTTTTGGCATTCTTCCTAGTGTTGTTTTTGTTGTTGTTGCCATTTTGTCTTTTTGATAACAACCATCCTAACTGGGATATGATATATCATTGTGCTTTTGATTTACATTTCCTTGATGATTAGTGATGTTGAGCATTATGTTCATATACCTGTTGACCATTTGTATGTCCTCTTTTGAGAAATATCTGTTCAGATCATTTGCTCATTTTTAATCAGATTTTTTTTCTGAGTTGAGATGTTTGAGTTTCTTGTATACTGTGGATATTAATCTGCTGTCTGATTAATAGTTTCTTTTCTCCTGGCTATCTTTTCACTTTATTGATTATTTTCTTTGATATGCAGAAACTTCTTAGTTTGATATAATCTCATTTGTTCATTTTTCCTTTGGTTGCCATTGCTTTTGAGGTGTTATTCATAAAATTTTCTCCCAGACCAATGTCCTGAAGCATTTTCCCCCCGTTTTATTCTAGTAGTTTTATGGTTTCAGGGTCTTAACTTTATGTCATTAATCCACTTTGAGTTGGTTCTTGCATGACAAATAGGGGTGAGAAATAGGGGTCTAGTTTCATTCAACTACTTATGGATATCCAGTTTTCCCAGCCCCGTTTATTAAAGAGACTGTACTTTCCCAATGACTATTCTCGGCACCTTTGTCAAAAATCAGCTGACAATGGATATGTAAATTAATTTCTGTGTTCTCTATTCTCTTGCATTGTTCTATGTCTGTTTTTAAGCCAGGACTATTCTGTTTTGGTTATTATAGCTTTGTATATATTTTGAAGTCTGGTAGCGTGATGCCTCTAAGTTTTGTTCTTTTTCTCAGCATTGCTTTGACTATTGGGGTCTTTTGTGATTCTCTATGAATGTTTGAATTTTTTTCTATTTCTGTGAAGAATGTTGCAGGTATTTTGATAAGGATTGTATTGACCCTGTATGTTGCTTTGTGCAGTATGCTCATTTTAACAATATTAATTGTTCAAATTCATGAACATGGGATGCCTTTCCATTTTTATATGTGTCCTCTTTAATTTCTTTTATCAATGTTTTATAGTTTTCAGTATTCATATTTTTCAACTCCTTGGTTAAATTTATTTTTAGGTATCTTTTGTAGCTATTTTAAACGGGATTCCTTTCTTAGTTTTATTTTCAACTAGTTTACGATTCAAGTATATAAATGCTACAGGTTTTTGTATTTTGATTTGTATTGTGCAACTTCACTGAATTTGTCTATTGGCTGTAACAGGTTTTTTGTTTTTTGATAGAGCATTTGGGTTTTTTCTTTCTCTCTCTCTCTCTCTCTTTTTTTTTTTTTTTTTTTTTTTTTTTTGCAGTTGCAAGATTTAATAGAGTGAAAACAGAGCTCCCATAAAATGGGAGGGGACCCAAAGGGGGTTGCCGGTTTTTTCAGTATATAATATTGTGTCATCTGTAAACAAGGACAATTTCACTTCTTCCTTTCTAATTTAGCTGTCCCTTATTTCTACTTTTGCCTAATTGCTCTAGCAAGTGCTTCCAATACTATGTTGAATATGAATGGTGAGATAGGGCATCCTTGTCTTGTTGTGGTTCTTAAAGGACAAACTTTCAGCTTTTCCCCCAATCAGTTTGTTAGCCACAGGTTTTTCGTAAATGGCCTTTATTGTGTTTAAAACATTTTCATTGAGGACCTAAATGTGCAGGGCTCTGCTCCAGACATCTCAGAGAACAGAGACCGAAATTATTCTGCCCTTTCATTCTATGGGAAGTGCAGATAATAGACAGACAATTCAGTAAAATAATCACCGACAGCAATGAGTGCTGAGAATAAAGACAGTGCTATGAGAGACACTAAAGGAAAGGACATGCTTAAATAGGTGATCTGGGAAGGCCTCTTCTTATAGACAAGACTTAAGGTGAAACTCAAAGGATGCTGAGACTCTGGCTGTGTGAAGCACAAGGGAGGAACATTCAATGTGGTAGGAAGAGCAAGCACAAAGGCTCTGGGGTGGGAAAGATCGTGGTGTATTTTAGAAGCTGCCCCGTGGTGAGACAGTCACCTGAGAAGAGGTTGAAGAGATCACACGGATGGTGACATGTGCCCTATATCAGGGTATGATAAGAATGAAGAAGGATATGGCTAAAAACACTTTGTTCCATGCCCAGCACCTAGGAAGTATTATCCTAAGGATACTCAGATATTAGCAAAACTGAAGTTAGGAATTTGAAATGATGATCCTGACACTCATACTCACATGCTTTGTAATCTGAAAGTCACTTAACATCTCTGGGCCTTGGTTCACCTGTCTGTAAAATAAGGTTAATATTAATGACAGCTAGTAACTTAAGGAGTAGCTGTGATTGTGCTTAGCAAAGGTTAAGCACTCAGCAAATACAGAAGAGACATTTTGAGGCTTAATGGCATGCTGGCACTGTGCAAGGTACTGAGGTAAGAAAACCTCCCTTTCTCAGAATCACCTCTGCCTCTCATTCCAGGTAGGAAGTGATGATACCGAAGGTCCTCAGCTAAAACTAAACATATTTCTGTGCCTTCCATCAGACTAGAAAAGCAAGCAAATATTTAAGTTTTAAAGGTTTGTGCCTGGAAGATACAGTTTTTGTAAAGGAGTAAAAGTAAACAAGAAATATAAAGTTACATCAGCATCAAACTCACCTTTATCAAAACCCAGAAATCAAGTCCCTGGGTTGATCTACCCACAGGAGTAACTGCTTCAAGATGCCACCAAGGGACAACTTGGTGTTCCCTCCTCTGCCTTGGCGTGCCTAAACACTGAATCAGGCAATATCCAGCAACAAAAATATCAGTTTCATTTTTACAATGTGGCATTCAAAACTGAACTGAGTCTCTTCAGGATGGTGATATAACCAGTTCAAAGTTTTGCTTATTCTAGCTGTCACTCACTGATTCAATCAGTAGGTATTTCTTGGACATCATCAACAGACACAGTCATCTGCTTCATGCAATGGGAAGCAAAGGACATAGCAGCTGAGTTACCACCTTTCAGGAGTTTTTGTGGAGGTATCTGAGTAGCAAATAAATGGGATAGGCCAGGCTCAGTGTCTCACACCCGTAATCCCAGCACTTTGGGAGGCCAAGGTGGGTGGATCGCCTGAGGTTAGGAGTTTGAGAACAGCCTGGCCAACATGATGAAACCCTGTCACTACTAAAAATACAAAAATTAGCCAGGCATGGTGGTGGGTGCCTGTAATCCCAGCTACTCAGGAGGCTGATGCAGGAGAATCACTCTAACCTAGAAGGCTGAGGTTTCAGTGAGCTGAGATCGTGCCACTGCACTCCAGTTGGGGCAACAGAGCAAGGCTCTGTCTCAATAAATAAATAAATAAATAAATAAATAAATAAATAAATAAAATAATAAATAAATAAGTGGGATAGATATATACTTGTTAATAATTCTTGACAATCACAAGCACACTTTTCTAAGAGTTACATTCATACTCTACATACGGCTCTGTATTCTGCTTTTATCACTTTCCCATATGCTTTACTCATATCATTAAACATTCTCCATAAACATCGCTTTCAATGACTGTGCTATACCTAGCCCCATGGTTGCCATTCACTTTCTCACAGGAGCTGCCCTGGATAGTGGGACTTACATTTATGCCAATATGTGGAGTTCATAATCTGACACATATTCTTGCTATTTGGAAATAATAAATAAAACATAGCAAACATGAAATGCCCCCTGGAAAGTTTAGGGGCTGCCATCTGGACTGGAGGCTCAACTTAATCATGACCTCATTTAAATGAATGGTTAACAGGAAAGTCTCTGGAGCCTGACTGCCTGGGTTACAATCCTGGCTGTACCTCTTACCAACTGGGGGATTCTGGACAGGGAGCTACCCTGATTGCACCTTAGCTTTCCCACCTATAATATGAAGATTTTTTTTTTAAATCTCTTTTGTAGAGTTTTTAATGAAGAAAACATGTAAAGTTTTGGCTTCATGGCCAGAACATAACAAGTGCTCACTAAATGTTGGCCATTACCACATTATGAGCCCAACTCTAAAGAAATTGAGAATCTAGGGAGGGAAAGAAAAAAAAGCACAACAAGAATTCAAAGCCAAAATCTCTGACTTCAGAGCTACTGTCGCTCATGCTATGGGAGAAAAACAGGTGCTGAGCCAAGTAGGGAAAGAGTCAGGGTCCAAGGGTCCCCAGTGGGGGTTAGGGAGGGAGTGATGGATGGTGGAAAGTGGCCACAGAACTAGGGGAGGTTGGGTGGATTGAAGTGTAAATAGTTACATGTCCCTACTCTTTGGTTTGGATAGGAGCCCAGGATTTGAGGCAGAAAGAAAAGAACTCTGACTCTCTGGGTTCTGGAATGAGTCATCTGTCATGAGTGGGGCAAAGGAGGAAGGTGTTGGGCATAAGAGTTTAGATGGATTAGGGAGCAGGAGGAAATGGGGCCCCTGGGAGAGCTGACTTCCAAGGAATTCTTTCTGAAATCTCCTTTATGTTCTGAATTGATGACCTTTGTTATGACCTTGTGGAGATAATTATGAAAAAAGTGAGAGGAGTGGTAATTTGAAGAGGAGCTCATCCCATTTCTGCTCTTTCATGTATGATCTCCATGAATCTGCCAGTGCTTTTTCCTTTTTCTAGTATTTACCAACTGGTAAACTCCTCTTCGTCCTTAAAGACCTCTTTACTTATTTTCTCTGTCTCTGAATGGCCCAAGCCCACGATTTATTCCTTCAGTACACCCTCTATAATGTTTTAACACAATAATTTATTTTTCTTCCTTTAGCTACTAAATGGTGAGGTTAAAAAAAAACCTTTGTTTTTGAATAAATAAATGAGTGAATAAGTGCATAATTCTATGAGATATTCAGAGAAGTGCCTGTAATCCCAGCACTTTGGGAGGCCGAGGTGGGTGGATCACGAGGTCAGGAGATCAAGATATTCAGAGAAGTGATTGTTATCCCACCCATTTTAGTTTTCTAGGGCTTTTATGAAAAAAAAAAAAAAAATACCAGAAAGTTGGTGGATGTAGCAGTGCTGTACCTGTTTTCCCACCTTTCTTGACCACAAAGAAAGGGGTCTGGGCTGCGGGATTCTAGGGGACCTTTACCAATGTGCCCGACATCACCTTTCTGCTCAGGGGTGAGTTCTAGACCTGGGCTGGGTTCCTGAGTATTTCCGAATAACCCAGATGCCCCATCAAGATGCATTCCTACAAGCAACAGTTCTCTCTTATGCAAATTCATTTCAGAGAGGGTGTGGGTAACCTTTTGAGTCAGGATTGGGATAGAGTTTTTTGATTCTGTAAGTACTTTAAGGTTTGGCTGAGTGCAAACGGCTCACACGTTTGAGCAGACCAGTTATTAGGCAATTTTCTTAACTCTGCTTCTACAGGAGTTTCCCTCAATTATTGAATACCCATTTTTTTTTTTCTCGATCACCTGGGAGGAAGCATCTATTCTCCTGTCCTGAAGGGAGTTCCTCCTAGGTCTGGCTGGACCTTTGTATGGTAATTAAGATTTAAATCCCCTCAGGAAATCTGCTGGGTGAAGGGAATTTTCAGTGGTTAATGTTAAACTATATTTTTCTAACAGAATATCCCCATACTTTCAGATTTTTGAGTTAGTAACCTACCCTTTTTGCTTTTTTGACTTAGGATAGTTCTGAACTGGTGAGGTGGGCTCAATGAGGTTTCCTCTAAAGGCGAATTTTCTACTTTCTTCTGTTAGGAAAGCAGTTGCCGCAAAAGATTGAATGCGTGTGGGCCGTCCGCAGGTTCCTGGGTTAAGGATTTTTGAAGGAAGGCCACTGGTTGTCAGTGGCTTCAGTGCTTTTGGGCTATGCCCTTGTTTACACTGACAACAAAGTGGTATTGGAGTGTTAGGGTCACAGAGAAAACCTTCAATTGTCAATTATAGGTTTTAAATTTACCCTGGCTTTAAAGAAATAGGGTACACTGGTTTTTCTTCACTACTTCTTTCTCTTTCTTTCTTTCTTTCTTTCTTTCTTTCTTTCTTTCTTTCTTTCTTTCTTTCTTTCTTTCTTTCTTCTCCTTTCTGTCTTTGTAGATGGATTTTGGAAACACAATGGAAGGATGTTCACTCGTTGCCCCCATTTGCCACTACGGGAATATGTGCCTCCCTTTTACTTACTCAATTTGCTTTCATCCTGATCTAGTATGTTGTTGTAGACCCAGTTCCAGTTGTCAAAGTACTAGGTTATCAGTTCTAAGGCCCTGGCAAGGGTGGTGGGGAAGGGGTCCCACATAACTGCCCATGTGGAGAGCTGCGTGCCTAAATTGGGAGGGACACCAGGTATAAGACTCCCTGGGTTCATAGCCTAAGGGCCTAAGGATGTAGCATAGAGCTTCCTTAGATCCCTTTGGAGATACAACCTGCTCTAATACTTGGGAGAGGAAGTGAAAGCCTGAAGCATTAGTATCTAGGAGACAGGGATCAGAGGAAGTCAATTCAGAAGTAAGGAGAATTTTGGGGCTACACTTTCAAGAAAGTCGTGGTCAGGACCCAGGAGGTATGGGTCAGAAGGAAAGGTAGGGGCACACACATCGGCGTGTTTTGTGGTGGGGGGAGGGTGGTGGGATAGCATTAGGAGATATACTTAATGTAAATGACGAGTTAATGGGTGAAGCACTCCAACATGGCACATGTATACATATGTAACACACCTGCAAGTTGTGCACATGTATCCTAGAACTTAGCGTATAATATAATATAAAAAAAAAAGAAATCATGTCCTCTTCAGCAACATGGATACAGCTGGAAGCCATTACCCTAAGCCAATTAACACAGTAACGGAAAGCCAAATACTGCATGTTCTCACTTATAACCGGGACCTAAACATTGGATACACATGGACACAAAGATGGGAATGGTAGACACTGAGGACTCCAAAAAGGGATGTGATGGAGGGAGGGGGAAAGGATGGAAAAGCTACCTATTAGGTACTGTGTTCACTTCCTGGGCTAGGAGCCCAAACTTCAGCATCATGCGATATACCCATGGAACAAACCTGCACATGTACCCTCTGAATCAAAAATTTAACAAATAATATTTTTTAAAAAGAGAGAAAAAAAAAAAGAAAGCCATGCACCTACAGCCATCTGATCCTCAACAAAGTTGACAAAAATAAGCAATCGGAAAAGGACTCCCTATACAATAAATGGTACTGGGAAAACTGGGTGACCATATGCAAAAGAATGCAACTGGACCCTGACTTTTCACCATATAAAAATTAACTTAAGATGGATTAAAGGGGCCGGGCACGGTGGCTCACGCTTGTAATCCCAGCACTTTGGGAGGCCGAGGCAGGCAGATCACAAGGTTAGAAGATCGAGACCATCCTGGCTAATACGGTGAAACCCCGTCTCTACTAAAAATACAAAAAATTAGCTGGGCGTGGTGGCGGGCGCCTGTAGTCCCGGCTACTCAGGAGGGTGAGGCGGGAGAATGGCATGAACCCGGGAGGCTGGGCTTGCAGTGAGCCAACATCGAAAAAAAAAAAAAGATTAAAGGTTTAAATGTAAGACCTCAAACTATACATGTAAAACATGATGATTTACATCAGCCTTGAGAAAGAATTGATAACTACGTCCTCGAAAGCAATTGCAAAAAAGTAAAAATTCACAAGTGGGACTTAATTAAAGTGTTTCTGCACAGCAAAATAAACTATAAACAAAGTAAACAGACAATATACAGAATGGAAGAAAATATTCATAAACTATGCATCTGACAAAGGTCTAATATCCAGAATCCCTAAAGAAATTAAACAATTCATTTTTTTTATTATACTTTAAGTTCTGAGATACATGTGCAGAACGTGCAGGTTTGTTACATTGGTATACATGTGCCATGGTGGTTTGCTGCACCCATCAACCCGTCATCTACATTAGGTATTTCTCCTAATGCTATCCCTCCCTTAGTCCCCCATCCCAGACAGGTCCCAGTGTGTGATGTTCCCCTCTCTGTGTCCATGTGTTCTCATTGTTCCACTCCCACTTATGAGTGAGAACATGTGATGCTTGCTTTTCTGTTCTTGTGTTAGTTTGCTGAGAATGATGGCTTCCAGCTTCATCCATGTCCCTGCAAAGGACATGACCTCATCCTTTTTTATGGCTGTATAGTGTTCCATGGTGTATACATGCCACATTTTCTTTATCCTGTCTATCATCGATGGGCATTTGGGTTGGCTCCAAGTCTTTTCTATTGTGAATAGTGCCGCAAAGAACATACTTGTGCATGTGTCTTTATAGTAGCATGATTTATAATCCTTTGGGTATATACCCAGTAATGGGATTGCTGGGTCAAATGGTATTTCTGGTTCTAGATCCTTGAGGAATTGCCACACTGCCTTCCACAATGTTGAATTAATTTGCACTCCCACCAGCAGTGTAAAAGCATTCCTATTTCTCCACATGCTCTCTAGCATCTGTGGTTTCCAGACTTTTTAATGATCGCCATTTTAACTGGCATGAGATGGTATCTCATTGCGGTTTTGATTTGCATTTCTCTAATGACCAGTGATAATGAGCTTTTTTTGCTATGTTTTTTGGCTGCATAAATGTCTTCTTTTGAGAAGTGTCTGTTCATATCCTTTGCCCACTTTTTGATGGGGTTGTTTTTTTCTTGTGAATTTGTTTAGGTTCTTTGTAGATTCTCGATATTAGCCCTTTGTCAGGTGGATAGATCGCAAAAATTTTCTCCCATTCTGTAGGTTGCCTGTTCACTCTGATGATAGTTTCTTTTGCTCTGCAGAAGCTCTTTAGTTTAATTGGATTCCATTTGTCAATTTTGGCTTTTGTTGCCATTGCTTTTGATGTTTTGGACATGAAGTCCTTGCCCATGCCTATGTCCTGAATGGTATTGCCTAGGTTTTCTTCCAGAGTTTTTATGGTTTTACATCTTAAGTTTTTAATCCATCTCGAGTTAATTTTTGTATAAGGTGTAAAGAAGAGGTCGAGTTTCAGTTTTCTGCATATGGCTAGCCAGTTTTCCCAACACCATATATTAAATAGGGAATCCTTTCCCCATTGCTTGTTTTTGTCAGGTTTGTCAAAGATCAGATAATTGTAGATATGTGGTGTTATTTCTGAGACCTCTGTTCTGTTCCATTGGTCTATGTATCTATTTTGGTACCAGTACCATGCTGTTTTGGTTACTGTAGCCTTGTAGTATAGTTTGAAGTCAGGTAGCATGATGCCTCCAGCTTTGTTCTTTTTGCTTAGGATTGTCTTGGCAATGCGGGCTCTTTTTTTTGTTCCATATGAAATTTAAAGTAGTTTTTTCTAATTCTGTGAAGAGAGTCAATGGTAACTTGATGGGAATAGCATTGACTCTATAAATTAGTTTGGGCAGTACGGCCATTTTAACTATATTGATTCTTCCTATCCATGAGCATGGAATTTTTTTCCATTTGTTTGTGTCCTCTTTTATTTTGTTGAGCAGTGGTTTGTAGTTCTCCTTGTAGAGGTCCTTCACATCCCTTGTAAGTGGTATTTCTAGGTATTTTATTTTCTTTGTAGCAATTGTGAATGGGAGTTCACTCATGATTTGGCTTTCTGTTTGTCTATTACTGGTGTGTAGGAATGCTTGTGATTTTTGCACATTGATTTTGTATCCTGAGACTTTGCTGAATTTGCTTATCAGCTTAAGGAGATTTTGGACTGAGACGATGGGGTTTTCTAAATATACAATCATGTCATCTGCAAACAGAGATAATTTGACTTCCTCTCTTCCTATTTGAATACCCTTTATTTCTTTCTCTTACCTGGCCAGAACTTCCAATACAGGCAAAAACCAAACAACCCCATTAAAGACAAAGACACTTCTCTAAAGAAGACATAGGAGCAGCCAACAAATATTGAAAAAAATGCTCAACATCACTAATCAACAGAAATGTGAATCAAAACCACATCTCACACAAGTCAGAATGGCTATTATTAAAAAGTTTCAAAACAACATATGCTGGCTAGGCTGCAGGAAAAAAAACATAATGTGTATACATTGTTTGTGGAAATGTAAATTAGTTCCGCCACCGTGGAAAGCGGTTTGGAGATTTCTCAAAGAACTTAAAATAGAACTAGTATTTGACCCAGCAATCCCAATGTTAGCTATATATCCAAAAGAAAATACGTTGTTCTACCAAAAAGACACCTCTATTCGTACATTCATCACAGCACTATTCACAATAGCAAAGACATGGCATCAACCTTGGTGCCCATCAATGGTGGACTGGATAAAGAAAACGTGATACATATACACAGTGGAATACTAGGCAGCTGCAAAAACATTAATGAAATCATGTTCTTTGCAGCAACATGGATGAATTTGGAGGCAATAATCCTAAGCAAATTAACACAGCAACAGAAAACCAAATACCACATGTTCTCACTTATAAGTGGGAACTACATGTTGGGTACTTAGGGGCATAAATATGGGAACCATAGACACTGGGGACTACTAGAGGGGTAGGTACAAATATGAGTAAGCATTGAAAATTTGACTAATATATGCCATACTCACTACCTGAGTGGCAGAATCATTTGTATCCAAACCCTCAGCATCACACAATATACCAGTGTAAAAAACCTGCATACGTACCTGAATCTAAAATAAAAGCTGAAATTATAAAAAGAGGAAAAAAAAGAATGCTCATGCACAGATATGCATGTAAAAATGCCAGGGAGGGTTAATTCATAGCAATAGTTACTATTTAACCTACTTTACTTGAGGTTGGCAAAGCAATCATTTTTTAAATATTAATTTCTGTTTAGTACAGATTGTCCTAAAGAAAGCAGTCAGGGCTCCTAAACAGAGTGCAAAGTTCTGATTGTGTAATTACATATTATTGTAGGATGAAAGAGAATTGGTAAACATGCTCCTGCTGTGGCTATAGTACTAGACTGAAGTAGGACTAAAATTGCTCTAGGACTTTCTCTGGTAGAGAAGGTAGACCTGTCAATGGGGGAAAAGTCACAACTAACATTATGTAGAATTTTTTCAAATTGTCATGTATATGAATTGAGAAAAAAATCATGCTATGGATATTATGAGACCAGTCTCCCCAGTGGAATAAAATAAAGTACTTGAACAGCTGCCATATTAGCATCTGTTTGTCCATATAATCATCCAGTTAATAGAAAGACATAATTCCCACTCCTCACTCAATACATAGATGGAAGTGTTTTTTATGGTAAATAGAATTAGATTTGCAATAAGACAAAAGTAATGATTCAGGACTTGGTTAATGTTAAGTTTAAATATACATATCATGTTGAGAATTTTCTTTGAACACGTAACAAAAAGAGTGCTACTGAATGAACATTACTGCAATGTAGTAAAGCAGAACGCAAATTCCTTGAGGTCAGCATTCAAGTCTGTTTTCCTTGCAGCGGTGCCTACACACCTAGCATACTGCCTGGCACACAGTAAATGCTCATTAAATATTTGTGAGGTACATGGACAGGGGAATGTGGTAGACAGCTGATGAAGCTTTTCTCCCACTCTTCCCCTAGGTGGATCACCCATAGTCAATCAATTCTGAACTCTGAGGTCCAAGTTCTGCCCTCCCCCTTCACTCTCCCCACAAGTGGGCGGGACAATCCTCCCAGGATTTGAGCACAGGTGGACAGGGGTGGTCAGAGAGAGGTAGGGGCACTCAGAGATCCAGCAGGTGCTGCACCATGAGTGTCTCTGTGCTGAGCCCCAGCAGACTCCTGGGTGGTGTCTCCGGGATCCTCCAAGCGGCCTCCCTGCTCATTCTGCTTCTGCTGCTGATCAAGGCAGCTCAGCTATACCTGCACAGGCAGTGGCTGCTCAAAGCCCTCCAGCAGTTCCCGTGCCCTCCCTCCCACTGGCTCTTCGGGCACATCCAGGAGGTAGGGAGGAACTCAATGGGGGAGTGGGAGGGCAAGGAGGGTTGGGGCTCTGAGACCCTGGTCACAAAATCCATAGAGCAAAGCCTTGTTTTGTAACAAACGTGAGGCCTCAAAGGAACACCCAGCCTACCTCTCTGGTCTCAGCTTGCCCCAGTCATGAGGAGCTCACTCCTCCCATGAAGCCCATCCTGCTGGTCCTCAGCTCTATCACCCATGCCCTCCTTCTGCAGATATCAAGTGTCTCTTGGCAGTCCTGCATGTAGAGGGCAATGCCTGATTGTCTCCAGGCTGGTTACCCCATAAGCCTTGGCTTTTCTCAAAGAACAAGACGTCTAGATGCTCTCTGCCCAGTCACTCAATGCCATCGCTCTGCCTGGCCCTGAGTTTGCCTGCGAGCACAGACACCCATCTGAGGAATCCGTGCCATGAGGAGTTTATGGTCTGTGAAGAATACAGGCAGGAATTTGAGAAGGTGTCAGACTGCAGGAAAAGAGCTCACTCTGCTGGGGTGGATATGTGAGGCAGAGATCTGCTGGTGTAGGGGACCAAGTGGCTAAATAAGTTTCCCCAAGACTCATGGAATTTCCGCAACAGGTGATTTAGGACATGAAAACCTGACAATTGTGGGTACACATGAGGGGGGCAGACTGCACGATGTCCTCCAGGTGAGGAGACTGGTGTCTGAGTTACACATTGAACAGGGTGTGTTGACCTCCTGGCTCTCCTCCCACCCGGACTGTGAGCTCCCTAGAGGTAAGCGTGTCATCCCCTTCCTGTGCCCCAGCAATGAGCAAAATCCTGGCACAGCTTGATGGTCAGCTCAGGTGTGCAGAGCAAGCTTGTCCAACCCACGCCCCATGGGGCTGCATGTAGCTCAGGATGGCTTTGAATGTGGCCCAACACAAATTCGTAAACTTTCTTAAAACATTATGAGATTATTTTGCAATTTTTTTGAGTTCATCAGCTATCATTAGTGTTAGTGTATTTTATGCATGGCCCAAGACAATTATTTTTCTTCCAATGTGGCCTAGGAATGCCAAAAGATTGGACATGCCAGGTGTCGAGGAACAGAGGAAGAAGAGAAAGGAGCAGCAAGAGGGCTGAGGAGGGACACAGCCCATCCCCTGTGCACTGCTATCCCTGCATGGGGAGGGAGGCGGGTAGGAACAGAGCAAGGTAAAGGGCTGCATGGAGAGGGACTCACCAAGATGCTATGAATTGAACACACTTAAGTAGGCATAGGGTTTGCAGGGAATTGAGGCCTATTGTTTGTCAGCAAAGGAGGCAACGTAGTTCTCAGCAGAGCAGAACCAATGTGGGGACCTGACAAAGTTCTAGCCCTATATGGACTGGTCCCAATACCACTCTGCCTTCTTTCCCATTCTCCTCCTTTACCATATGTTACTCACTACCTCACTACCTGCCTCTGCATTTCAGCCTTTAGGCCTCTGATCGCACTGTGCTTGCTACCCGGAATTATCTTCTCACTCATGTCTATCTGTCAAGGCCCAGCACCAAGCTACCTCCTTCAAGAAGGCCTCCTGGGTCTCCCAGTAGTGAAGGGCCAACTCTTTTTCCTATGGGCGATCCTTCTCAAGAGGCCAGAGCAATGTTAACTTGACTCAGTTATTGTTCTGCAGTGTCATAAGTGTGGGATTCTTCTGGGAGAGACCATGTCTGATTTATCTTTGTAACCCAATAGTCCCTCAGTAAATGATGACTTAGTGAGTGAGGTAGAGCTTTCTAATGTTCAGTTCTGAGTTAGGTCCCTCTTCAAAGCTTCCCCAGATGCTTGTCCTTCATTCCATCTCATGTCCATTATCCCCTACTGCACAGCCTCTAATCTTTCTTACCCCCCAACTAGACTGAAAATTCCACACAGATAAGGACCACAGCTGTGTCCTAACGCAGTGCCTGAGCCACACTGGGCACATATTGTGTGTGCAGTAAGCATGTGCTGAATGAAGGAGCCTACCCCACAGTAGGGCAAGCTGCCTCAGAGCTGGACAATATGATTATCAGGAGGTGGGCAGACATTAGATACTTATGTGGTAGACAGTTGTTTTGAGTTATTAGAAGCAGTTGAAATAAAGAAGAGTTGGCTACATGGAACATCACTAGGACCCAATGTCTTTAAGGGTTCCAGATGAGATTAAAGCAAAGCTGAGTCTTGAAAGCTGAGGAGAGGTGGCTGCTCTGTGGCAGAAGGGAAGGACATTCAAGGTAGAGAAAAGAGCAAGTGCCAGAGCCCAGCAGAGTGAGCAGGTGTAGCTGGTGTGTGAATCAGCAGCAGCGGTGGCATCGGCGTTGGAGCTGAAACAAACGGGTGATGGTGGAATTGCCAGCAGGGCTGGAGGCAAGAAAAGAGAAGTTGAAGCCAGAAAGCCAAGGGCTTTGTAATCCACAATGAAGAGTTTAGAAAGATAACTGCAGGCAGCAGGGAGCTCATAATTCATTGATAAGTGAAAATGAGAATAAGAAACCCAAATCTCAAAATTATAGTCCAACACCAGCACCATATGCATATACCCAGATTCCATCCCATAAATCTGTACATATTCAACATGTAGAATACTATTATGCACACATTTTTATAGTTAATCTTTTTTTGCTTACCAATACACATCCCAAATGCTATTTTATCTTAACAAATATTTACCGTATATGCTGGGATAATATTGAAAATATAACAAGTATGATTATATAAAGTTATTGTGTAATTTAAAATGTTTACATTAATTCATTTTATTCTCTAGATACATTAAATGATTTTACAAATCTGCTTATCAAGTAATACGAGTTATGCACATTGCCCATGGAAATTGTTGTATTTATGACTTCCAGAGATGTTACACAACATGAAGACAGTGGCTGACTTAAATTTCTGCTGGCAGCATTGAGTGAGGGCTCATAGCGCTTGGCCTAAGGTCAAGTCCTGGGGAGAGAGCAGGAATCTGGATCACAGCTCAGGTCATCAGAAACAGATCTAAATCCCTAACCTGCGCTATATGGCTCCTGTGGTTGTCCTGCCCTTCACTCCTGCTGCAAAGACTAGAAGTAAATGAAAGTGTTCATCTGTCTACCCTCGTTGACAGTTCCAAGAGGACCAGGAGCTACAACAGATTCGGAAATGGGTGGAGACATTCCCAAGTGCCTGTCCTCGTTGGCTATGGGGAGGCAAAGTTCGTGTCCAGCTCTATGACCCTGACTATATGAAGGTGATTCTGGGGAGATCAGGTGAGATCGAACTCCCATCCCAACTGCAATGTGTCTTCCCTCTTGACACATGCCCCTGGGTCTGTAAAATTCCAGAAGAGAGTGGCTGTTCAAATATCAATATCTGAAACCTCTCCCACACATCCACCAAGCCCACCATGCCCAGGCTGTAGTCAAAAATATTTACTGAATACTGAATGTTTAAAACAACATGTGGGGCTGAATTTTCTATTCTTTTTTCTATTTCTCTATTAAGAAAATTGAGGTTTTCTGAAACGTAAATTGACCCAGATCTGTAAAACAAATTTCATTCCCACATTGACCTGGGTTTCGAAGCTCTAATTGTCGCCTGTCCTGGTCAGGAGGTGACTAGGAAATAATCAATGTAGAAAAACCCATGGGTCTGTATTATTCATTGTCATTGAAGATCTAGCCTATGTTTCTCACCAATTCACCTTCCTAGCCCTCTGGGTGTTTTCCTGCTGGAACACTAAATCTGTCTTCCTAAGCCCACACTGACCTTCAGGACAGAAATAGAAGTGGATGGGAGTCAAGTGGGAGGTGACATGGGTCAAACTGCCAACTGACAGACACCAAGAACTGATGGCTGCCTCTGAGACTGCCTTGCTTAGTAACTCCTAGTTTCCTATAAAGCCCTTTCTTACCTTTCAGACCCGAAATCCCATGGTTCCTACAGATTCCTGGCTCCATGGATTGGTACGTGTGCAAACTAGGACTGCAGCCCACTCCCTAGTTAGGTTTGAGTGATTTCTTTGGCTCACAGAGAACAACAGATTAGGGGCCACCACTATCATGACCTCATCCCCAAATCAAGCCTCATTTCCTTCTTCTAGCAAGACCCTCACACCTTCCTAATGCTGGTGCAAACCTTCCTGAGGCTCAGCTTCTTCTATTTCATGTCTCAGTTCTCTCCAGACATCCTTGGCCTCACATTTATTTTACATCTGCCCATAACCCTTTTCAACCTTTATCTCACAGCTGTCATAATCACATGGATGTAGCAGCTCAATCAGAAAATTCACAGGCCTGGCCAGGCGTGGTGGCTCATGCCTGTAATCCCAGCACTTTGGGAGGCCGAGGCGGGCGGATCATGAGGTCAGGAGATCGAGACCATCCTGGCTAACACGATGAAACCCCGTCTCTACTAAAAATACAAAAAATTAGCTGGGCGAGGTGGCGGGCGCCTGTAGTCCCAGCTACGCGGGAGGCTGAGGCAGGAGAATGGCGTGAACCCTGGGGGGCGGAGCCTGCAGTGAGCCGAGATCGCGCCACTGCACTCCAGCCTGGGTGAAAGAGCGAGACTCCTTCTCAAAAAAAAAAAAAAAGAAAATTCACATGCCTGAAATATACCTCCTTTTCCTGCATTTGCCCATAATGTGGCTTCTTCAGGATATTCAGGATAGTTCTCCCCCCGAGAAGCCACCTTTCTCCCTCCCAAATTGTCACCAGTCATCCCTTGGTCTGTGCAGCCCCCAACACATATATGTACACACATTCGTGTCTACCTTAGGGTACGGCTTGCTCCTGTTGAATGGGCAGACATGGTTCCAGCATCGACGGATGCTGACCCCAGCCTTCCACTATGACATCCTGAAGCCCTACGTGGGGCTCATGGCAGACTCTGTACGAGTGATGCTGGTGAGTCCATGTCTCTCTCCGCTCCCCACACCCACTCACAGCACACACTCTCACCAACTCCACTCTCAACCCTGTGTTTCACAGGCAGCCATAGACATAGACACATGGAACAACACTCTCAGGTCATTGCTGTGAGAGTAGAGGGCTCCCTAGAGTTGTATAATGTAGGAGAATACCCAGGCATCAGGTCGTATCCACACTCTGTTCCCCACCATAGGAATAGAGATTTATGGTGAACACAAGGCTCTTCTCCTCCCACTTTGGAACCTTCAGCACAAGGGACTGGAGGAGTATGCAGTCTTTTTGGACAGCAGGACTTCCTATGCTGGCTGGCCTGGGCAATGGCAGCTTCAGTGGCAGCATGGACAGGCCAAGATGTCACCCACCCAGGCTCTGGCCTGGGGCCCCAGGTTTCTGCATGGATTTAAGCCACCCTGGGAAGGAAATGAACACCAGGTCTATGTTCTCAGAGCAATACCTCCCATAGCATCATCTCCAGTCAGGACTCTGATTTCTCACCCAACTGTGCCCAGCAAATTTTGATGAATGGAAAAGAATTGAAGTCCCTGTTTTCTCTACAACAGAGCGCCCATGCTAGCCCCTTAAGCTATCTTTGGCACTGAAACTTTCCTACTAGTCCCTCAGAACTAGCTCAGCTCTCAGAACACTGATGAGTCCCCCGTTATTTATCCCAGAACAACAATAGCAACACAATTTTCACAACCATATGTCCTAACTGAATCTCAAAATTCAATACTTAATCCATGCTATTGTGAGAGGATCTGTTGAATGTTGTATGAAAAGTGTGTGAGAATTAGGTATCGGTTTACCAACACTGGCTTTACAGTCCCAGTTTCTACAATGCATCTGCTCTGTAAAGTGAGGAATTCCAACCAAGATATCTACAGGCTACAGGAAAACACAAGATATCTGCAGGTACACGAAACAGCCAGGCCTTATTAGCAAAGCACTTCTTGGAGATTAAGAAGGTCCATGCCCTCTCCCACCACAGGACAAATGGGAAAAGCTCCTTGGCCAGGAGGATTCCCCTCTGGAGGTCTTTCAGCACGTCTCCTTGATGACCCTGGACACCATCATGAAGTGTGCCTTCAGCCATCAGGGCAGCATCCAGGTGGACAGGTCAGTGATAACCCTCCAGCTGCAGGGCCCTTGTTCTTATCAAGTGCAGTGCACATACCTGAGGGGCAGGTGGGGCAGCATGAAGGCTCACCTCCACACAAAGGAAGAGTCAGTCCCTGACCAAACTCTAATTCCAGTCCAGCCCAAACAAAGTCTCAGGAACAGATGCCTAATTCCTAGCACAGGCGGAACCTGGATGTTCATACCATCTGATAAAGGCCAAAGGATAATAGGGCTGTAAGATAGAAGAAACACTGCCTCAAGGCTGCTTGTCCCCATTATCCGAGGCTGCCTCCTCTCAGACCCCATTCTACTTCCGGGTAATGGGCCCACCCCTACTGCGGTCTCTTCTTCATACTTTCCCTCAGGAATTCTCAGTCCTACATCCAGGCCATTAGGGACCTGAACGACCTGTTTTTTTCCCGTGTGAGGAATGCCTTTTACCAGAATGACACCATCTACAGCCTGACCTCAGCTGGCCGCTGGACACACCGCGCCTGCCAGCTGGCCCATCAGTACACAGGTTCTGTCTCTTCCTCTTGTCTCCCAGCCTTTCCCAGGCACAGCGAAAGAACTTGTCCTGACTCCTCAGGCAGAGAAGGCCCCTAGTAACCCTGAAGAAGCCAGAACACACTCAGCCTGGGGAATTCCCTTGCTCAGAGGCTGGGAGCCGAAATGTGAGGGGCCAGATTCTGTGCCTTGGTTTATCAATGTCCCCACATGGAGATAACTGAATGAGACCCTGTCCAAACAGCATTCAAGCGGAGCCCTCCATGAACTGTGCCACTGGTGGGAGGGGTGCCCTGCCTCACACAGTACTAGAGCTTCCACCCCTGACCCTGCACCCACACTCACATTTATGCTGAGATCTACCAGGCACCCACACTGGGACAGTCGGGCAGCTAGGCCTCCTGGGGGCTGCTGATGGTCTCAGCTCTGCCTAGTAACCATTGTTCTGGTACAGACCAAGTGATCCAACTGAGGAAGGCTCAACTACAGAAGGAGGGGGAGCTGGAGAAGATCAAGAGGAAGAGGCACTTGGATTTTCTGGACATCCTCCTGTTGGCCAAAGTGAGTATGTGTAGGAGAGGCCTGAGTCTTTGCCCAGAAGTACAGAGCAAGAGACCAGCCCTGCACTTTCACCACGGTCTTCCCAGATGGAGAATGGGAGCATCTTGTCAGACAAGGACCTCCGTGCTGAGGTGGACACATTCATGTTCGAGGGCCACGACACCACAGCCAGTGGGATCTCCTGGATCCTCTATGCTCTGGCCACACACCCCAAGCATCAGGAGAGGTGCCGGGAGGAGATCCACGGCCTCCTGGGTGATGGAGCCTCCATCACCTGGTGAGTGAGGGCTCAAAAGATGGGGTTCCCTGCCTTCTCTACAGGGGAAGTCCCTGGTCTGTCCAGGCCTTGCTGATGTTCAGGATGGACTTGTTTCAGGAACCACCTGGACCAGATGCCCTACACCACCATGTGCATTAAGGAGGCACTGAGGCTCTACCCACCGGTGCCAGGCATTGGCAGAGAGCTCAGCACTCCTGTCACCTTCCCTGATGGGCGCTCCTTGCCCAAAGGTATGAAGTTCCCCCACCCTTTCACCCAAACTCTCCACAGGGACATGTGGAGGGTGAGAAATCCATGTGTGCATCAGAGTTCTGCACATCTCTGGGTCTGCCTTTTGTTCTAAAAAAATCAAAAACATACTTTGTATTTGGGATGAAGAATTTGAAAAGTCTGGCCGAGAGCTTGAACCCACCAAAAGTTCAAGAAATAAATGTTAATCTCTGAATGTGGCCTTGGGTCAGTAACTCTAAAATTCTATTCCTTGAGATGTGCAGGGCTGGAAAGAGAATCAGACAAGAGCAGAGAGGGATGTGTTTCTTTCCTCATGGGGTCAGTGCAAAAGAGGCTTATCAGGAATTTCATTTCCTGGGTCAGCTGTTGTCCAGTCTCTGAGGAACCCTCAGGTTGATGGCAGAGAGCGGGTGATGACCAGATCTGGGGCCACCAAGGCGCAACTCCCCTGCTTCTGGTCCCAGTCCTGCCATAACCTAGTTGTGTGAACATAGACAAGACAATTGGTCTCTCTGAGACTCAGGTGTCTCCCCTGAAAACTGAGGGCAAAAGAATGTCTTCCTTGGAGTGTTGTCGTATTGAGTGAGTTCATGTATATTCTCCAATGAGCCTTGGAGGATGTTTGATGAATGCGAAATGTCACTGGACTTCCTCTAAGGAGTAATGCTCTGATTCTTTCTTGCCTCTCATTCCTGCATAAATGGTTGTCTATCCATCATCTGAATTCACATGCTTTGTCAAGCCTAACCCACCTGCATAATGGCAGAATCATCCCAGTCAAAGTGACAATTTGTCGAAAGTAGGCCTTTTGGGTGTTCTTTTGCCCCTGCTGGCTGAAGTGCCAGGCCACCCCATGCAAATGATCGGTCTTCTCTCTGTTTCCAACCTGCACCACAGGTATCATGGTCGTGCTCTCCATTTATGGCCTTCACTACAACCCAAAAGTGTGGCCCAACCCAGAGGTATGTGGTCCTTGAGAGGAGGAAATGGGGTGATCTCTCAAGACCAAGACCTTCTCCTGCTTCCACCTCTGGGAGTCCTGTCCCCTCATGGGTGGCAAGTAGGGGCTGGATCCTTAACTCTCCTGGCTCTGGCCCTCTCTCTGCAGGTGTTTGACCCTTTCCGTTTTGCACCGGGTTCCGCTCAACACAGCCATGCCTTCCTGCCCTTCTCAGGAGGATCAAGGTGAGACGTCCTGTGTGGTAATTAGAATAGAGAAATAAGGGAAGTCTCTGGTCAGCCCTCTGATCTTTATGAGCCCGATGTTCATATGCGGCATCCTCAGATGTGCCCTTAAATATTGGCATTTGTGGGAAAGTCAGGCACCTGGTGTGGGCGTCTCTGTGTACAAAAGGAAGGTGGCATTCCAGAGCACCCCACGGAGACTTTGCTCCCTCTGCTTCTTCAAATGGGCAGCCTGAATTCACTGTCAGTGCATGTTCCAAACTTCAGTATATTCATGTATTTTCCTCACTTTAGGGATATGAATTCTCAAAGTTAGATATTCTCCAGTAAATTCAACTTCAGCTGTTTGCTTTTCTCAGTTATCAGGAATAGTAAACTGTAGATCTCTCTCTCCCCACACATCCTCAATGCAGCACACTACCTTCCCGATTTAATTCACCAGTCTGCCATAGAGATGAATCATTGAAATCTTTGCATCTGTTTATAATACAGATGACCCGCAAGTCCTACCTTTCAAGCTATATAAGGTAGCCCTTTGAAGAAAGTTTTACAACAGTGTGTATCGTATCATACATTTTTCTGTCTTGCCCAGTGACATTTTTACTGCATTATATAGTGTTCACATATTTACGTCTATTTCCCCATTTGGCAAATTCTGTACATGCCTTAGGAACTTTATACCACAGTCCTATAATCCACTTAGCACAATATTGGCCAAAAACATAAAAATGTGAACAGTACACTGTCTTGGAGAGAAAAGCCCAATAATTATCATATAACGCACAACATTTGAAGGCTCCTGGTATGTAAAATATAAAACACACTTGAAATTGCTTTTGAGCTGGAGAGGAAAATTCCAGAATGGCTGCAGTGGAAATCATCGTGGCATCAGGAATCGTCCTGTGACATACACACAGGCAAAAACCATACAAATTCTTAGTAGAAACAAAGTTTGTTCAAAGAAATAATTATGTGACTTTTTCAAATGGTGAGTCCACTTACATAGAACAGGAAAGCTTCCTCCTAAAACTCCTTCTCCAGCACTGGTCTGTCTGTCCCAGCATGAGGAAGTCCTCCGAAACATTGCCTGCAAATCATGTCGCTGCCACTAGAGAACAGGAGAGCATTCCTAAGCTCCATTTCTAGCTCAGAACTAATGTTTACTCTCAGTGTATTTCATTCTATTTTATTCATTTTAAAACTTAAATAACATCATTCACATATAAAAGTATTTCTTAAGCCTACCTCTGTGGGTCAAGTCCTGTGCAGTGTGATGAGAAAACAGAGGTAAAAGGTAGAAAAATGTGTGGGACACAAATATATCCTGTGCTCCAGACACCCATCGTTCCATCATCCATCGTTTCACTCTTTCACTCACTGAGTGGCTTGTTGAGTGTCCCTGTCCCTGGTGCTGTCCGTGGCACTGGACTGTGAGTGTTCATGGACAAACCATGAATGCTACCTGGGGGCCGGGGAGGGAGAGGCCCAGCTGGCAGGGAGTGAGAGGCAGCTGGGCTCTGACTTTAGCCTTGAGGATGTGGCAGGCAGAGGTGGAGGGAGGACATTCTCAGCCATCTCCACATGAACAGGGCTAGGACGTGGGCTGGACAGGTTAAATGTGGGTAAGGCAAGAGCCCACGGAGGGCTTGTCTGCCAGCTGAGGCATTGGGATGCTGTCCCCCCTGTGATGAGGAGCGTGGGAGGGTCTGAGCTGGGCTGTGACTTCAGTGTGCAGGGAGGGGAAGCAGAAATCCAGAAAGTCCAGGTGAGAAGACTGAGGAAGGGCAAAGAAGGACATTTCTGGAGTAGAATTAGAAGGCTACAGGGGCTGGTGGATGGAGGAGTGAGGTTAGACAGGAGCCCAGACCCTGGGGTGGGAGGCAGGCGGGGCAACAGCTGAAGATCACCCACCCAGTTCCCCTCCAGGAAGCCTCCCACTGCCCTTCTGACTCCCTTAATCCACCCATTGGGGGCCCCCTATGAGGATTCAGGTCCCTGTGTGTCCCACTACATGGGAAGCACCTGAGTGTGGCCCACCCTCACCCTACAGGACCTGAACTGACCTCCACACTGGAGAGCAAGAAATGTTTGTGGAGGAGTGAACAAACCATTGATTAACTCTTCATCTATTCATGTGATTAGACTCTGTGCCTTAGAGCCCTGGCCCTGTCTTGATAGAGGGTTTCAGGCCGCTGAGAGCAGAGGTAGAAGGTAGGAGTTAGGAGCTAGCCCAGGAAGACGGCTCTGTCCAAGGTTGGGGACAGTGTGAAGCCAGGATGGGGTAGAAGTGTCCATGGGCTATATGTGTGCAGGGGCTGGACACATGAGGTTGGGCACTGAATGCCCACCTCAGGGCTGGGGTCAGGGGCCAAAACCTGCTCAGATCAGAATGGGGCCTGAGGACACTTCTCAATTCATTGTCTCTGCCTGGCCCAGGAACTGCATCGGGAAACAATTTGCCATGAATGAGCTGAAGGTGGCCACAGCCCTGACCCTGCTCCGCTTTGAGCTGCTGCCTGATCCCACCAGGATCCCCATCCCCATGGCACGACTTGTGTTGAAATCCAAAAATGGAATCCACCTGCGTCTCAGGAGACTCCCTAACCCTTGTGAGGACAAGGACCAGCTTTGAGGGCCTCTACCTGCCATCCTGTCTTCCTGACCGCCGCTCCTGTCCCCTTCCTGTCTGCCCATATCCTGTTTTCTATCTGCCCACCTTCCGTTCTTCCCACCTGCCTGCTGTCCCCCAGTCTGCCTGCCCTTCTCTCTCACCTTTCTCCAGGCTCCCTACCTGCTTGTCTACCTGTCTCCTACCCACGTGTATCTCTTGTTGGGAGAAAAGCTAAGCATTGGGAGAAGCTGAGGTAGAGCTTGCATATCTGACATAAGGTAAAAGAGTCTTGGAACATGTCCAGGGTCCAAGTTCCAGGGTCTAAAACCCCTTGTGGCCTTTGGAATACCAAGCTCTGTGCTAAAGGGTGGAAGGCTACCCTGACGCACCATAATCTAAGCCCGGGGCATAAAACCCCTCGTGGCTTGGATAGAATCCAGGGCTCGTGGCTCTGGAATGTGTCTGGACTTGCTGGCTCCTTCCTCCTTTCTCTCCCAGGATCAATTGTATCTTGAGTTAAAAGAACCTGCTCTCCATTATCTCAAGTAGCAGGGCAGATGCTAAACCGTCACAGCTGTAAATCATGTGCTTAATGCAACGTGCCCTTTCGACCCCCACATTCTCACCACCTGTTTCTTTGTTTGTTCACCAATAAATAGTCTGCGCTTCCAGAGCTCGGTGCCTTCACAGCCTCCATACTTAGCGTTGGTGACCTGGACCCACTTTCTCTCTCAAATTGTCTTATTCCTTTGACTCTGCCAGACTTTGTCACCCCCACGACCTGGTGTTGGGTCCGATCACCCCAACATGCCTGACTCTCCACCCACCTCCCAAACTCCTGCCTGCCCTCCAGACTGTCTGCCCATACACCTGTCTCCTTCTTCCTGCCTGCTTGTCTGTTCCTATATTAGTTTCCTATTGCTGCTGTAATAAACTATCACAATCTCAGTGATTTTAAATAATGGCTTTTTATTCTCTTACAGTTCTGGAGGTCAAAGTCAGATATGGGTTTCACTGGATGAAAACAAGTTCTGGACAGGGCCAAACCCCCACCCCTAGAAGGCTTCAGGGAGAGCCCTTGGCTTTTCAGCTCCAGAGCTGCCTTTTTTGCATTCCTTGGTACTGTCCCCTCCTTCCTCTTTAAAGCCAATGGCATCTTCAAGTCTCTCTCTCTGTGACTGTCTTCACATCTCTTTCCCTCTTATAAGGACCCTTGTGGTTAGTTACATCAAGCTTATTAAGATAATCAAAGATAATGTCACCACCTCAAGATCCATTACTTACTCAAAAGTCCATTGTGACATATGCAGTCCCACAATCACAGGTTTCATGAATTAGGATGTGGACAACATGGAGACCCATTGTTCATCCTGGCACAGCCCCTACCTGATTGTCATCTGATGTGTCCATCTAAATCTCTCCTGTATGCTACCTACCTACGTACATGATTGTCAGCCAGACAATCCCTCTATCTTCCCTCCTCTCTAGAATAAGGTTCACGAGCTTGCATGCTTTGTCCAGCTGCACGTGGAAGGTGATAGGGTTAGAAGAGGAGACACAAAGGCAGGGAGATAAATCCCTACTGAAGAGGGAAATGGAGATGAGGTGTGCCCATTGGTGCCAGAACCCTAGCAGGGCCTGATTTGACCCATCCCCCTGCACATAGCCTCATACCATGTCTCCCCTGGTGCCCACACCCTGTCCAGCTCCTGAGGCTCCCATGGTAGCTGAGTTTAGACAAAGGATATTTATCTAGGAGATCAGAGGGAGAAGCTCACACCTATAGGGAAAAGACTCCAGGCCTCCATTCCATTCAAGGTTTAGATTCAAGATGAATCACAGCAAGGCTGAGCTAAGAGCCTGTCTTGCTGTGTTTTGTGTTACTGTAACCGAATACTCAAGGCTGGGTAATTGATCTAGAAAAGAGGTTTATTTGGCTCATGATCTGGTGGCTGAAAAGTTTAAGTTTTGGCAGCTCAATCAGATGAAGGCCTCATGCAGCTTCCACTCATGGCAGAAAGCAAAAGGGGAGTGGCACATGCTGAGATTGCATGGTGACAGAGGAAGCAGGAGAGAGACTAAGGAAGCAAGACTCTGTTTTGATCCCAGTGTCTTGGAAACCTGTCCATTCCAGATACAGCTAAAACTCAAGCCTGTGAGGTGGAAGGGGGCACTAATCTCTTCATAAAGGATCTGTCTCCATGATCTAAATATCTCCCACTAGGACCCACCTCCCAACACTACTGTGTTGGGGATCAAGGCTTCAGGGCTTTGGTTAGGAACATCCCACATCCCAGTCATAGTGAGGCTGCACTGAGCTGAGCAGGGAAGCCTCAGAGGCCTGGTCTGTCATGAGGGCCTTGTAAACTCAGCTCTCCACAGTCCCAGTGAGGTACAGAAAGAGACTCTAGCCTAGCAACGTCACCAGGTACCTGTCAACCTCCCTCATATATGGAAGCTGCAGGCTTCTCAGGAAGCCATGGAGTGGGCAGCTGTCCAGTCAGGGGTGGGAGGAGCCCAGGTAGGCAAATGGGTCTGGCTGGTAGAAGAGGCTGTCAGACCCCAAGCAGCTCCTTCCCAACAGCACAACTTCTTGGTTGTCCTCTGCCTCTCTGGCTGGCCACCCTGATGGGGCAGGGGCATCCTCAACCCTGCCCACACTTGGTGACTGCCTGGGTGCTGGTACTGCTGACCGTGGACCCTGTTCCAGCACCCAGGCCCCGTGTACTACCCCTGGGCTAGTGTCATTGATTGTCCCAGCCTCTCTTAATGCAGACCTTGCTTCTCTTCCTAAATCTGAACCCATGTGTTCCTCCCACCTATTGCCCACTCCTAGCCCAGGACCTTGGATGCCATAGAGAGAATTTCCTCTGCCTGAGGTCTCAAAGCTCATTCTGTTACCCTGAAAGGGCTTCTCTTCTAGTTTGTGCCTGCAACAAACTTGGAGGGACCTCCCTCCAAGTCCCCTGAGTTCCCAGGTCATTGGATTAATTCAGTCCTGCTCTGAGAATGGGCAGGAAAGGGGAGGGCTGGAAAGTTGGTGATCAGCAATGCTGAGGGATTTTGTCACCACCAGGCCTGCCTTACAAAAGCTCCTGAAGGAAGCAAAATTATGGAAAATAAAAAACAAGTATCAGCCACTGCAAAAACACACCAAGATATAAAGATCAATGACATTGTGAAGATAATGCATCAACAAAAGTGCAAAATAACCAGGTAGTATCATGATGACAGGATCAAATTCACACATAACAATATTAACCTTAAATGAAAATGGGTTAAATGCCCCAATTAAAAGATACAGACTGGCAAATTGGATAATGAGTCAAGACCCATCAGTGTGCTGTATTAAAGAGGCCCATCTCACGTTCAAAGACATATAAAGGCTCAAAATAAAGGGATGGAGGAATATTTACCAAGCAAATGGAAAGCAAAAAAAAAAAAAGAAAGCAGGGTTGCAATCCTAGTCTCTGATAAAACAGGCTTTAAGCCAACAAAGATAAAAAAAAAAAAAAAAAAGACAAAGAAGGGCATTACATAATGGCAAAGGGATCAATGCAACAAAAAGAGCTAACTATCCTAAATATACATGCACCCAATACAGGAGCACCCAGATTCATAAAACAAGTTCTTGGAGACCTACAAAGAGACTTAGACCCCCACACGATAATAGTGAGAGATTTTAACACCCCACTGTCAATATTAGACATATCAATGAGACAGAAAATTAACAAGGATATTCAGGACTTGAACTCAGCTCTGGACCAAGTGGACCTAATAGATATCTACAGAACTCTCCACCCTAAATCAACAGAATATACATTCTGCTCAGCACCACATAACACTTATTCTAAAACTGACCACACAATTGGAAGTAAAACACACCTCAGCAAATGCAGAAAAATGGAAATAATAACAAACAGCCTCTCAGACCAGAGTACAATCAAATTAGAACTCAGGATTAAGAAACTCACTCAAAACCACACAACTATAAGGAAAGTGAACAACCTGCTCCTGAATGACTACTGGGTAAATAACAAAATTAAGGCAGAAGTAACTAAGTTCTTTAAAACCAATAAGAACAAAGAGACAATGTACCAGAATCTCTGGGACACAGCTAAAGCAATGTCTAGAGGGAAATGTATAGCACTAAATGCCCACTAAATAAAGCAAGAAACATCTAAAATCGACACCTTAACGTCACAATTAAAAGAGCTAGAGAAGCAAGAGCAAACAAATTCAAAAGCTAGCAGAAGACAAGAAATAACTAAGATCAGAGCAGACCTGAAGGGGACAGAGACATGAAAAAAACCCTTCAAAAAATCAATGAATCCAGGAGCTGGTTTTTTGAAAAGATTAACTAAATAGATAGAACACTAGCCAGACTAAAAAAAGCCCAGGACCAGATGGATTCACAGCTAAATTCTACCAGAGGTACAAAGCAGAGCTGCTACCACTCCTTATGAAACTATTCCAAACAACAGAAAAACAGGGACTCATCCTTAACTCATTTTATGAGGCCAGCATCATCCTGATTCCAAAACCTGGCAGAGACACAACAATAACAAAAAAATTTCAGACCAATTATTGCTGATGAACATTTATGTAAAAATCCTCAATAAAATACTGACAAACTGAATCCAACAGTACATCAAAAAGCTTATCCACCACGATCAAGTCAGCTTCATCCCTGGGATGGGAGGCTAGTTCAACATATGCAAATCAATAAATGTAATCCATCACACAAACAGAACCAATGACAAAAACCATATGATTATCACAATAGATGCAGAAAAGGCCTTTGATAAAATTCAACACCCCTTCATGCTAAAACATCTCAATAAACTAGGCACTGATGGAACATATCTCAAAATAATATGAGCTATTTATGACAATCCCATAGCCAATATCATACTGAATGGGCAAAAGCTGGAAGCATTCCCTTTGAAAACTGGCACAAGACAAAGATGCCCTCTCTCACCACTCCTATTCGACATAGTATTGGAAATTCTGGCCAGGGCAATCAGGCAAGAGAAAGAAATAAAGCATATTCAATTAGGAAGAGAGGAAGTCAAATTGTCTCTGTTTGCAGATGACATCTTTGTACATTTAGAAAACCCCATCATCTCAGCCCAAAAACCCCTTAAGTTGATAAACAACTTCAGCAAAGTCTCAGGATACAAAATCAGTGTGCAAAAATCACAAGTATTCCTACACACCAATAATAAACAAGCAGAGAGCCAAATCATAAATGAACTCCCGTTCATAATTGCTACAAAGAAAATAAAATACCTAGGAATATAATTTACGAGGGACGTGAAGGACCTCTTCAAGGAGAACTACAAACCACTGCTCATCACAATAAAAGAGGACACAAACAAATGGAAAAATATTCCATGCTCAAAATTCCATGCTCATGGATAGGAAGAATCAATATAGTAAAAATGGCCATACTGCCCAAAGTAATTGATAGATTCAATGCTATTCCCATCAAGCTACCATTGACTTTCTTCACAGAATTAGAAAAAGCTACTTTAAATTTCATATGGAACCAAAAAAGGCCCTGTATAGCCAAGACAATCCTAAGCAAAAAGAACAAAGCTGGAGACATCACCCTACCCTGCTGCAAACTAAACTACAAGGCTACAGTAACCAAAACAGCATGGTACTGGTACCAAAACAGAGATATAAACCGATGGAACAGAACAGAGACCTCAGAAATAACACCACACATCTACAACCATCTGATTTTCAACAAACTTGACAAAAACAAGCAATGGAGAGAGGATTCCCTATTTAATAAATGGTGTTAGGAAAACTGGCCAAACATTCATAAAACCAGAATGCCTCTTCTCCCCCAAATGATCGCAACTCCTCTCCAGCAAGAACACAAAACTGGACAGAGAATGAATTTGATGGATTGACAGAAGTAGGCTTCAGAAGGTGGGTAATAGCAAACTCCTCTGAACTAACAGAGCATGTTCTAACCCAATCCAAGGAAGCTAAGAACCTTGAAAAAGGGTTACAAGAACTGCTAACTAGAATAACCAGTTTAGAGAAGAACATAAATGACCTGATGGAGTTGAAAAACACACCACAAGCACTTTGTGAAGCATATACAAGTATCAGTAGCTGAATGAATCAAGCGAAAGGAAGGATATCAGAGACTGAAGATCATCTTAATGAAATAAAGCATCAAGACAAGATTGGAGAAAAAAGATGGAAAAGGAAAAAACAAAGCCTCCAAGAAATATGGGACTATATGAAAAGAACAAACCTATGATTGATTAGGGTCCCTGAAACTGATGGGGAGAATAGAGCCAAGCTGGAAAATGCACTTCAAGATATTATCCAGGAGAACTTCCCCAACCTAGCAAGACAGGCCAACATTCAAATTTGGGAAATACATAGAACACCACAAAGATACTCCTTGAGAAGAGCAACCCCAAGACACATAATCATCACATTTCCGAACTTGAAATGAAGGAAAAAATGTTAAGGACAGCCAGAGAGAAAAGCCAGGTTACCTACAAAGGGAAGCCCATCAGACTAACAGTGGATTTCTCTACAGAAACCCCACAAGCCAGAAGAGAGTGGGGACCAATATTCAACATTCTTAAAGAAAAGAATTTTCAACCCAGAATTTTATATCCAGCCAAACTAAGCTTCATAAGTGAAGGAGAAATAAAATCCTTTACAATCAAGCAAATGCTGAGAGATTTTGTCACCACCAGGCCTACCTTACAAGAGCTCCTGAAAGAAGCACTAACTATGGAAAGGAAAAAACCAGTACCAGCCACTGCAAAAACACACCAAAATATAAAGACCAATGACACTATGAAAATAATGCATCAACTAAAGTGCAAAATAACCAGCTAGTATCATAATGACAGGATCAAATTGATACATAACAATATTAACCTTAAATGAAAATGGGCTAAATGCCCCAATTAAAGGACACAGACTGGCAAACTGGATAAAGAGTCAAGACCCATCAGTGTGCTGTATTCAGGAGACCCATCTCACGTCCAAAGAAACATACAGGCTCAAAATAAAGGGATGGAGGAATATTTACTAAGCAAATGGAAAGCAAAAAAAAAAAGCAGGGGTTGCAATCTTAGTCTCTGATAAAACAGACTTTAAGCCAACAAAGATTTAAAAAAAGACAAAGAAGGGCATTACATAATGGCAAAGGGATCGATGCAATGAAAAGAGCTAACTATCCTAAATCTACATGCACCCAATACAGGAGCACCCAGATTCATAAAAGAAATTCTTGGAGACCTACAAAGAGACTTAGACTCCCACACAATAATTGTGAGAGATTTTAACACCCGACTGTCAATATTAGACATATCAATGAGAGAGAAAATTAACAAGGATATTCAGGACTTGAACTCAGCTCTGGACCAAGTGGACATAATAGATATCTACAGAACTCTCCACCTCAAATCAACACAGTATACATTCTGCTCAGCACCACATAGCACTTATTCTAAAATTGACGACATAATTGGAAGTAAAACATTCCTCAGCAAATGCAAAAGAATGGAAATAATAACAAACAGCCTCTCAGATCACAGTGCAATCAAATTAGAACTCAGGATTAAGAAACTCACTCAAAACCACACAACTATATGGAAAGTGAACAACCTGCTCCTGAATGATTGGAGAAAAATTTACTGGGTAAATAATGAAATTAAGGCAGAAGTAGCTAAGTTCTTTAAAACCAATAAGAACAAAGAGACAATGTACCATAATCTCTGGGACACAGCTAAAGCAATGTCTAGAGGGAAATGTATAGCACTAAATGCCCACTAGATAAAGCAAGAAACATCTAAAATCAATACCCTAACATCACAATTAGAACTAGAGAAGCAAGAGCAAAGAAATTCAAAAGCTAGCAGAAGACAAGAAATAACTAAGATCAGAGCAGACCTGAAGGGGATAGAGAAGTGAAAAACCCTTCAAAAAAATCAATGAATCCAGGAGCTGGTTTTTTGAAAAGATCAACTAAATAGATAGAACACTAGCCAGACTAAAAAAAGCCCAGGACCAGATGGATTCACAGCTAAATTCTACCAGAGGTACAAAGCAGATCTGCTACCACTCCTTATGAAACTATTCCAAACAACAGAAAAACAGGGACTCGTCCCTAACTCATTTTATGAGGCCAGCATCATCCTGATTCCAAAACCTGGCAGAGACACAACAATAACAAAAAAATTTCAGACCAATTATTGCTGATGAACATTTATGTAAAAATCCTCAATAAAATACTGACAAACTGAATCCAGCAGTACATCAAAAAGCTTATCCACCACGATCAAGTCAGCTTCATCCCTGGGATGGGAGGCTAGTTCAACATATGCAAATCAATAAATGTAATCCATCACACAAACAGAACCAATGATAAAAACCATATGATTATCACAATAGATGCAGAAAAGGCCTTTGATAAAATTCAACACCCCTTCATGCTAAAACATCTCAATAAACTAGGCATTGATGGAACATATCTCAAAATAATATGAGCTATTTATGACAAACCCATAGCCAATATCATACTGAATGGGCAAAAGCTGGAAGCATTCCCTTTGAAAACTAGTACAAGACAAAGATGCCCTCTCTCACCACTCCTATTCGACATAGTATTGGAAGTTCTGGCCAGGGCAATCAGGCAAGAGAAAGAAATAAAGCATATTCAATTAGGAAGAGAGGAAGTCAAATTGTCCCTGTTTGCAGATGACATTATTGTATATTTAGAAAACCCCATTGTCTCAGCCCAAAAACTCCTTAAGTTGATAAACAACTTCAGCAAAGTCTCAGGATACAAAATCAGTGTGCAAAAATCCCAAGTATTCCTATACACCAATAATAAACAAGCAGAGAGCCAAATCATAAATAAACTCCCATTCATAATTCCTACAAAGAAAATAAAATACCTAGGAATATAATTTACGAGGGACGTGAAGGACCTCTTCAAGGAGAACTACAAACCACTGCTCAACGAAATAAAAGAAGATACAAACAAATGGAAAAAAATTCCATGCTCATAGATAGGAAGAATCAATATAGTAAAAATGGCCATACTGCCCAAAGTAATTGATAGATTCAATGCTATTCCCATCAAGCTACCATTGACTTTCTTCACAGAATTAGAAAAACCTACATAAATTTCATATGGAACCAAAAAAGTCCATGTATAGCCAATACAATCGTAAGCAAAAAGAACAAAGCTGGAGACATCACACTACCTTACTTCAAACTATACTACAAGGCTAGAGTAAAAAAACAGCATGGTACTGGTACCAAAACAGATATATAGACCAATGGAACAGAACAGAGACTTCAGAAGTAACACCACACATCTACAACCACCTGATCTTCGACAAACTTGACAAAAACAAGCAAGGGGGAAGGGATTCCCTATTTAATAAATGATGCTGGGAAAACTGGCTAGCCATATGCAGAAAACTGAAACTGGACCCCTTCCTTACACTGTATACAAAAATTAACTCAAGATGGATTAAAGACTTAAACATAAAACCTAAAACTATGAAAACCCTAGAAGAAAACCTAGGCAATATCATTCAAGACATTGGCACGGACAAAGTCTTCATGACTAAAACACCAAAAGCAATTTCAACAAAAGCCAAAATTGATAAATGGGATCTAATTAAACTAAAGAGCTTCTGCTCAGCAAAAGAAACTATCATCAGAATGAACAGGCGGCCTACAGAATGGGAGAAGATTTTTGCAATCTATCCATCTGACAAAGGTCTAATATCCAGAATCTACAAGGAACTTAAATTCACAGGAAAAAAACAACCCCATCAAAAAGTTAGTGAAGGATATGAACAGACACCTCAAAAGAAGACATTATGCAGCCAACAAACATAGGAAAAAAAGCTCACTATCACTGGTCATTAGATAAATGGAAATCAAAACCAAAATGAGAAACAATCTCATGCCAGTTAGAATGGCAATCATTAAAAAGTCAGGAAACAACAGATGCTGGAGAGGATGTGGAGAAATAGGAACGCATTTACACTGTTGGTGGGAGTGTAAATTAGTTCAACCATTGTGGAAGACAGTGTGGTGATTCCTCAATGATCTAGAACCAGAAATACCATTTGAACCAGCAATCCCATCACTGGGTATATATCCAAAGGATTATAAATCATTCTACTATAAAGACACAAGCACACATGTTTATTGCAGCACTATTCACAATAGCAAAGACTTGGAACCAACCCAAATGCCCATCAATGATAGACTGGATAAAGAAAATGTAGCACATATACACCATGGAATAGTATGCAGCCATAAAAGATGATGAGTTCATGTCCTTTTCAGGGACATGGATGAAACTGGAAACCATCATCCTCAGCAAACTAACACAGGAACAGAAAACCAAACACTGCATTTTCTCACTTATAAGTGGGAGTTGAACAATGAGAACACATGGACACAGGGAGGGGAATATCACACACCAGGGACTGTCATGGTGTGGGGGGAAAAGGGAGGGAGAGCATTAGGACAAATACCTAATGCATGCTGGGCTTGAAACCTAGATGACTGGTTGATAGGTGCAGCAAACCACTATGGCACGTGTGTATCTATGTAGCAAACCTGCACATTCAACACATGCATCCCAGAACTTACAGTAAAAAAAAGAAAGAAAGAAAAAGAAAAGAGATTCTACAAAAATTCATCAAAGATTTTTCGATATTTCTATAGTTAGAACCCAACTAGAATTGATCCCTCTCTCCTTGGGTTTATATTATATTTTCTATGTACCTCTCTAAACTAAGTCCTCAAAATGCAAATAAGCTAAAATAAAAATGGGAGAAATTGTGAATGTAATTAATGCCATTGAACTGTACAATTAAAATGGGTTAGAGTGCACAATTATAGTTTCCGTATGCTACGCTAATTTTTAAAAATTAACATACACTAAGATCACTGAATTTTAAGTGTTAGATTTTCTGGTGTGCAAAATATATTTTATGAAAGCCTATTTTTTTTTTAACAAAAGTGATCTGTATGGGCTATTCAGTTTCAGTAGCAGAGTAAAGGTAAATAAGATATGTAAAATTGCATCAACATTAAACTCAACTTTATCAAAGCCCAGGAAACAAGTGCCTAGGCTGATCTACCCACAGGAGTAACTGCTTCAAGCTGCCACCATGGGAATGGACTGCTCCTCCTCTGCCTTTCTTGGCCTAAACCCTGAACCAGGAAACATCCAGCAACAAAACATGGATTTGCTTTTTACAATGTGGCACCCAAAACTGAACTGAGTCTCTTCCAAATGGTGATGTAACCACTCCAAAGTCTGACTCATTCCCACTCTCACTCATTGATCCAATCAGTGGGTATTTATCGGGCATCATCAACAGGCACAGTCCTCTGCTTCATGCCATGGGAAGCAAAGGACATAGCAGCTGAGATACCACCTTCCAGGAGTCTTTGCTGGAGATGTCTAAGTGGCAAATGAATGGAAAAATACGTTTTAATAAATCTTGACAATCACAAGTACACTTTTCTAAGAGTCACACTTGTACTTTCACGTAGTTTTATATTCTTCTTTTACTTTCTTATACACTTTATTCATATCATTAAACATTCTTCACAAACATTATCTTCAATGACTGTGCTATTCCTAGCCCCATGGTTTGCATTCACTTTCTTACAGGAGCTGCCCTGGATAGTGAGACTTGCATGTATGCCAATATGTGCAGTTCATAATCTGACACATCTCCTGTTGTTTGGAAACACGGAATAAAACACAGCAAACATGAAATGCCCCCTCGAAAGTTTAGGGGCTGCCATCTGGACTGGAGACTCAACCTAATCATTACCTCCTTTACACGAATGATTAACAAATGATTAACATTCTTACATGAATGATTAGCAAAGTCTCTGGAGCCAGACTGTCTGGTTTACAATCCCAGCCACAGCTCTTACCAACTGGGTGATCCTAGACAGTTAGCTACCCTCTTTATGCCTTAGGTTTTCTCACCCACTGTAGGTGCATTTTTTTTAAATCTCCTTTGTAGGGTTGTTGTGAAAGAAACCATGTGAAGTTTTTGCCTGGTGGACAGAATACAGTAAGTTCTCACTAAATGTTGGCTATTACCACATTACGCCCAACTCTAAAGAAATTGAGGTCTCAGGGAGGGAAAGCAAAACTCACAACTAGAATTTAAAACCAAACTCTCTGACTTCTAAGCTCTTCTCACTACTGTTCTTCATACTATGCGTGAAATACAGGTGCTGACTCAAGGGGGGAAAGAGTCAAGGTTCAAGAGTCCCTGGTTGGGGCCTGGGGAGGCAGTGATGGGTGGTGGAATGTAACCACAGAACTGGTGAAGGTTGGGGGGAATGTAGTGTAAGTGGTTACATGTCCCTACCCTTTGGCTTAGATAGTAGCCCAGTATTTCAGGCCTGAAGAAAAGAACACTGACCCTCTGTGTTCTGTAATGAATCACTTGTCATGAGGTGGGGCAAAGGAGGAGGGTGTTGGGAGTAAAAGTTTAGATGGATTTGGGAGCAGTAGGAAATGGGACCCCTTGAAGAGCTGACTTCCATGGAATCTCCCTCATAAATATTTTGGTTTAGTTTCTGAATTGGTGGCCTTGGCTATGACCTTGCATAAATAACCATGAAAAAACTACAAGTAAGTGATTGTTCCAGGATGCACTTGTCCCATTTCTGCTCTTTCGCATATGATCTTCATGGATTTGCCAGTGCTATTTCCTTTTTCTAGTATGTGCCAACTGTTAAACTTCTCTTCAACCTTAAAGACCCCATTGTTGTTTATTTTCTTCTTCGCTGGGTGGCCCAAGCCCATCATTTCTTCCTTCAGTGCATACTGTATAATGTTTTAGTGTAAAAATTTATTTTTCTGCCTTGAGCAACTGAACTGTGGCATTGAAAATATTTCATTTTGAGTAAATAAATGAACAGATAAGTGAAGAATTCTGAGATATTAACAGCAGTGATTGTTATCCTACCTATTTTAGTTTCCTTAGGCTATTGTAACAAATTACCAGAAACCTGGTGGCTAAAAACAATGGAAATTTATTATCTCATAGTTCTGGTGGCCAGAATCTGAAATCAGAATTACTAACAAAAATCAAGTAAAAGCAGGGCCATGCTCTCTCTGGAATCTCCAAGGCAAATTCATTTCCTTCCACTTATGGCTCCTGGTGGCTGCTGGCATTCCTTGCTTTGTGGCCACATCACTCTTTCTTCAAAGTCAACATCTTCAAATGTCTCTCTGTTCTGTCTCCATATGGCCTTCACTCATGTGTATGTCAAGTCTTCCTCTGCCTCCCTCTCATGAGGGGATGCAAATGATTTCATTCAGGGCTCACCTTGATAATCCAGATTAATCTCCCAATCTCAAAATCCTCAATATAACCACATCCTCTACTACCATTTTTTTAAAAAAGATAACACAGAAAAGTTTCAGGAGTTAGAACCTGACATCTTTGGGGATCACTACTCAGACTTCCACAGTCTGCCTTCTGTTTCCCAAAGAGTCACGTCCAGACCACATGCAAATATATTCACCCCTTCCCAACAACCCAAAAGTCTCACTTCTGTATAGCATCAACTCAAGACCAAAATCTCATCTAAATATCATGAGCTCAAAAGTATCAATTTTATTTTCTAAGTCATCTAATGTAGGTATATGTGAGGCTCTGAGTATAAGGCATCCTTGGAGAAAATCCCTCTAAAAATCTGGAGCTGTGAAATCTAATTATATCTAATATCTAATTATCTAATAAGATCTAATATCTAATAATATCTATTTATAGAATATCTAATTATTCTGTAAACCAATATAAGCTTTTTCATCCATGCTTCTCACTTCCCTCTGAGCCCTCATGAGAAGCATTTTAATGTCCATATATCTACTAATACCGTGTTTAAGGCAGTCTATGCTTTTCCTATCATGCTCTTCAAAATCTTCCAATTCCTACATATTCTTCAATTCCAAAGCCAATTCTACATTTGTGAGTATTTATTACAGCACACCTCACCTCTACTACCAAAATCCTAGGGCTTCTGTCACAAATTAACACAAATGTGGTGATTTAAAATGACAGAGCCTGTTGCGATGGCATGAGCCTGTAGTCCCAGCTACTCTAACAGCGGAAATGGAAGGATTGTTTGAGCCCAGAAGTTTGAGACTAGACTCAGCAACTTAAAGAAGACCCTGTCTTTAAAAAAAACAAAAAGAAAAAAAAGAAGAAAAAGAAGAAGAAGGGGAGAGAGAGAGAGAGAAGAAAAAAACAGCAGAAATTTATTCTGTCACTGTTCTGGAGACCTGAAGTCCAAAATCACTAGCTTGGCTTAAATCAAAGTGCCAGTGGGGCTGTGTTCCCTGCAGAGCTCTAGGGGAGAATCCATTCCCTGCCTCCCCCAGCCACTGCTGGCTGCCAGCATTCCATGGGTTATGGCTGCATCCCTCCAATCTTCAAGGCCAGCATCTTGAAATCTCTCTCTGCTCCATCTTTGCATGGCCTTCCCTGTGTGTGTCATATCTCCTTCTACATTTAGTGCTCACCTTGATAATCCAGGATAATCTCCCCATATTGATTCTTAACATCATCACCTCTGCTAAGACTCTTCCAAAAAAAGATAACATTTACAGGTTCTATAGATTAGAACTTGATATATTTCAAGGTCATTATCCAGCATATTA
The DNA here is from genome assembly GCF_028878055.3 of Symphalangus syndactylus. Lineage (NCBI taxonomy): Eukaryota > Metazoa > Chordata > Mammalia > Primates > Hylobatidae > Symphalangus > Symphalangus syndactylus. The sequence continues at coordinate 130,844,852 of NC_072441.2, read as the reverse complement.
TAGTCTTCCTACTGATCCTTGAAGATGGCCCTCCCCCACCAAAATGTGTTTGCCTTATCCCCACATTCCAAAAGCCTCAACCCATTACAGCATCAGCTCAAGTATAAAATCTTGTCCAACTACCATTTGCTTAAAACTAGCTTAAAACTCATTTTTATGTTTGTAGTGGAATAGTTCATGATATAATGAAGACTGAAATGTGACATACACAGGGCTAAGGTTAGTGGTAGTAAAGTCTTTGACAGGAAATGAAGGCATTGGCCATAATGAAATATTGGGTATGAAGTTCATACTCATAGAAATAAAATAGTAAGCAGTAGAGTCTTAATAATAAAAGTTATTGTCTAAATTTCTGGAATATGGTTCCTAAAAATAAAATTAATGTAGGAGTATTTATCATGATGATATTTAGCATACTCAGCAAAGAATAGGCAAACGGTCCTGCTGCATATTTAACATTAAAGCCTGACACAAGTTATCATTCTCGTTCAGTTAGGATGAAGCACTCCAGTTCCTTCCTTCTTTCCTTCCTTCCTTCCTTCCTTCCTTCCTTCCTTCCTTCCTTCCTTCTTTCCTTCCTTCCTTTCTTCCTTCCTTCCTTCCTTCCTTCCTTCCTTCCTTCCTTCCTTCCTTCCTTCCTTCTTTCCTTCCTTCCTTCCTTTCTCTCTCTCTCCCTTTTCTTTTTTTTTTGGAGTTTCACTTTTGTTGCCCAGGCTGGAGTGCAATGGCATGATCTCAGCTCACTGCAACCTCCACCTCCCGGGTTCAAGTGATTCTCCTCCCTCAGCCTCCTGAGTAGCTGGAATTACAGGCGCCCACCACCACACCTGGCTAATTTTTGTGTTTTTTGTAGAGATAGGGTTTCACCATGTTGGCCAGGCTGGTCTTGAACTCTCAACCTCAAGTGATCCACTCGCCTCAGCCACCCAAAGTGCTGGGATTACAGGTGTGAGCCACTTGCCCAGCCCGTTTTTTGTTGTTGTTGTTGTTGTTTTGTTTGTTTGTTTTTGTTTGAGATGGAGTCTCACTCTATCTCCCAGGCTGGAGTGCAGTGGCGTGATCTCAGCTCACTGCAACCTCCACTTCCTGGGTTCAAGTGATTCTCCTGCCTCAGCCTCCTGAGTAGCTGGGATTACAAGCATGTGCCACCATGCCCAGCTAACTTTTTGTATTTTTAGTAGAGATGAGTTTCACTGTGTTAGCCAGGATGGTCTCGATCTCCTGACCTCGCATTCCACCCATCTCAGCCTCAAAAAGTGCTGAGATTACAGGCATGAGCCATAGCACCTAGTCCAGTTGTTTCTTGTAAACCTTAATCTTTTTAAATTTAAAGTTTAAATTCTGTGATGGTAAGTGGCCGTGATGGGAAAATTAATCATAAACACTCTAGGTTAATTATAAGAGTAGAGAGTGTAAATGATCCACTTATTCATATAACTGATTGTAAAGTCATTACTAAACTTATTTCGAATGAAATTGTGCTGCTGCTCCTCATGTGTATACTCAAGAAGGCATGTTTCGAGCTTGAAGTTCATCCTGATCTTAGCATGGAGTATAAAGCTAGGCTTGAAACTGATAAAATAAATAATGTCCCCAAGTTTACAATAATTAGTGGATATGGCATAGATAAGGGAATTCATATTTTTAATGTTAAGGTAAGAGATTGAATTCATGCAAAGATAAATATTAATATAGAGGTGGAGCCAAGATGGCCAAACAGGAACAGCTCCAGTCTACAGCTCCCAGCGTGAGCGATGCAGAAGATGGGTGATTTCTGCATTTCCAGCTGAGGTATCGGGTTCATCTCACTGGGGAGTGTCTGAAAGTGGGTGCAGGACAGTGGGTACAGTGCACCAAGTGTGAGCCGAAGCAGGGCGAGGCATCGCCTCACCCAGGAAGCACAAGGGGTCAGGGAATTCCTTTTCCTAGTCAAAGAAAGGGGTGACAGACAGCACCTGGAAAATCGGGTGACTCCCACCCTAATACTGAGCTTTTCCAACAGTCTTAGCAAATGGCACACCAGGAGATTATATCCCGTGCCTGGCTCGGAGGGTCCTACGCCCACGGAGCCCCGCTCATTGCTAGCACAGCAGCCTGTGATAAAGCTGCAAGGCAGCAGCGAGGCTGGGGGAGGGGCGCCCGCCATTGCTGAGGCTTGAGTAGGTAAACAAAGCGGCCAGGAAGCTCGAACTGGGTGGAGCCCACCACAGCTCAAGGAGGCCTGCCGGCCTCTGTAGACTCCACCTCTAGGGGCAGGACATAGCCAAACAAAAGGCAGGAGAATCCTCTGCAGACTTAAATGTCCCTGTCTGACAGCTTTGAAGAGAATAGTGGTTCTCCCAGCAAGCAGCTGGAGATCTGAGAACGGACCCTCTTCAAGTGGGTCCCTGACCCCCAAGTAGCCTAACTGGTAGGCACCCCCCAGTAGGGGCAGACTAACACCTCACACGGCCGGGTACTCCTCTGAGACAAAACTTCCAGAGGAATGATCAGGCAGCAACATTTTCTGCTCACCAATATCTGCTGTTCTGCAGCCTCCACCGCTGATGCCCAGGCAAACAGGGTCTGGAGTGGACCTCCAGCAAACTCCAACAGACTTGCAGCTGAGGGTCCTGACTGTTAGAAGGAAAACTAACAAACAGAAAGGACATCCACAACAAAACCCCATCTGTACGTCACCATCATCAAAGACCAAAGGTAGATAAAACCACAAAAATGTGGAAAAAACAGAGCAGAAAAACTGGAAACTCTAAAAATTGGAGCACCTCTCCTCCTCCAAAGGAATGCAGCTCCTCACCAGCAATGGAACAAAGCTGGACAGAGAATGACTTTGACGAGTTGAGAGAAGAAGGCTACAGACGATCAAACTACTCTGAGCTAAAGGAAGAAGTTCGAACCCATGGCAAAGAAATTAAAAAGCTTGAAAAAAAATTAGACGAATGGCTAACTAGAATAACCAATTCAGAGAAGTCCTTAAAGGACCTGATAGATCTGAAAACCAAGGCACAAGAACTGTGTGACAAATGCACAAGCCTCAGTAGCCGATTTGATCAACTGGGAGAAAGGGTATCAGTGATGGAAGATTAAATGAATGAAATGAAACGAGAAGAGAAGTTTAGAGAAAAAAGAATAAAAAGAAAGGAAAAAAGCCTCCAAGAAATATGGGACTCTGTGAAAAGACCAAATCTACGTCTGATTGGTGTACCTGAAAGTGACGAGGAGAATGGAACCAAGTTGGAAAACACACTGCAGGATATTATCCAGGAGAACTTCCCCAACCTAGCAAGGCAGGCCAACATTCAAATTCGGGAAATACAGAGAACGCCACAAAGATACTCCTCGAGAAGAGCAACTCCAAGACACATAATTGTCAGATTCACTAAAGTTGAAATGAAGGAAAAATGTTAAGGGCAGCCAGAGAGAAAGGTCAGGTTACCCACAAAGGGAAGCCCATCAGACTAACAGCTGATCTCTCGGCAGAAACTCTACAAGCCAGAAGAGAGTGGGGGCCAATATTCAACATTCTTAAAGAAAAGAATTTTCAACCCAGAATTTCATATCCAGCCAAACTAAGCTTCATAAGTGAAGGAGAAATAAAATCCTTTACAGACAAGCAAATGCTGAGAGATTTTGTCACCACCAGGCCTCCCCTAAAAGAGCTGCTGAAGGAAGCACTAAACACGGAAAGAAACAACTGGTACCAGCCACTGCAAAAACATGCCAAATTGTAAAGATCATCGAGGCTAGGAAGAAACTGCATCAACTAATGAGCAAAACAACCAGCTAACATCATAATGACAGAATCAAATTCACACATAACAATATTAACCTTAAATGTAAATGGGCTAAATGCTCCAATTAAAAGACACAGACTGGCAAATTGGATAAAGAGTCAAGACCCATCAGTGTGCTGTATTCAGGAAACCCATCTCACATGCAGAGATACACATAGGCTCAAAATAAAGGGATGGAGGAAGATCTACCAAGCAAATGGAAAACAAAAAAAGGCAGGGGTTGCAATCCTAGTCTCTGATAAAACAGACTTTAAACCAACAAAGATCAAGAGAGACAAAGAAGGCCATTACATAATGGTAAAGGAATCAATTCAACAAGAAGAGCTAACTATCCTAAATATATATGCACCCAATACACGAGCACCCAGATTTACAAAGCAAGTCCTGAGTGGCCTACAAAGAGACTTAGACTCCCACACAATAATAGTGGGAGACTTTAACACCCCACTGTCAACATTAGACACAACAACGAGACAGAAAGTTAACAAGGATATCCAGGAATTGAACTCAGCTCTGCACCAAGCCGACCTAATAGTCATCTACAGAACTCTCCACCCCAAATCAACAGAATATACATTCTTCTCAGCACCACACCGCACTTATTCCAAAATTGACCACATAGATGGAAGTAAAGTACTCCTCAACAAATGTAAAAGAACAGAAATTATAACAAACTGTCTCTCAGACCACAGTGCAATCAAACTAGAACTCAGGATTAAGAAACTCACTCAAAACCACTCAGCTAAATGGAAACTGAACAACCTCCTCCTGAATGACTACCTGGTACATAACGAAATGAAGGCAGAAATAAAGATGTTCTTTGAAACCAGTGAGAACAAAGACACAACATACCAGAATCTCTGGGACACATTCAAAGCAGTGTGTAGAAGGAAATTTATAGCACTAAATGCCCACAAGAGAAAGCAGGAAAGATCTAAAATCGACACCCTAACATCACAGTTAAAAGAACTAGAGAAGCAAGAGCAAGCACATTCAAATGCTAGCAGAAGGCAAGAAATAACTAAGATCAGAGCAGAACTGAAGGAAATACAGACACAAAAACCCTTCAAAAAATCAATGAATCCAGGAGCTGGTTTTTTGAAAAGATTAACAAAATTGATAGACCGCTAGCAAGACTAATAAAGAAGAAAAGAGAGAAGAATCAAATAGATGCAATAAAAAATGATAAAGGGGATATCACCACTGATCCCACAGAAATACAAACTACCATCACAGAATACTATAAACACCTCTACGCAAATAAACTAGAAAATCTAGAAGAAATGGATAAATTCCTTGACACATACACCCTCCCAAGACTAAACCAGGAAGAAGTTGAATCTCTGAATAGACCAATAACAGGCTTTGAAATTGAGGCAATAATTAATAGCTTACCAACCAAAAAAAGTCCAGGACCAGATGGATTCACAGCCGAATTCTACCAGAGGTACAAGGAGGAGCTGGTACCATTCCTTCTGAAACTATTCCAATCAATAGAAAAAGAGGGAATCCTCCCTAACTCATTTTATGAGGCCAGCATCATCCTGATACCAAAGACTGGCAGAGACACAACAAAAAAAGAGAATTTTAGTCCAATATCCCTGATGAACATCAATGCAAAAATCCTCAATAAAATACTAGCAAACCAAATCCAGCAGCATATCAAAAACCTTATCCACCATGATCAAGTGGGCTTCATCCCTGGGATGCAAGGCTGGTTCAACATACGCAAATCAATAAATGTAATCCAGCATATAAACAGAACCAAAGACAAAAACCATATGATTATCTCAATAGATGCAGAAAAGGCCTTTAACAAAATTCAACAACACTTCATGCTAAAACCTCTCAATAAATTAGGTATTGATGGGACGGATCTCAAAATATTAAAAGCTGTTTATGACAAACCCACAGCCAATATCATACTGAATGGGCAAAACCTGGAAGCATTCCCTTTGAAAACTGGCACAAGACAGGGATGCCCTCTCTCACCACTCCTATTCAACATAGTGTTGGAAGTTCTGGCCAGGGCAATCAGGCAGGAGAAGGAAATAAAGGGTATTCAATTAGGAAAAGAGGAAGTCAGATTGTCCCTGTTTGCAGATGACATGATTGCATATTTAGAAAACCCCATCATCTCAGCCCAAAATCTCCTTAAGCTAATAGGCAACTTCAGCAAAGTCTCAGGATATAAAATCAATGTGCAAAAATCACAAGCATTCTTATACACCAATAACAGACAAACAGAGAGCCAAATCATGAGTGAACTCCCATGTACAATTGCTTCAAAGAGGATAAAATACCTAGGAATCCAAATTACAAGGAATGTGAAGGACCTCTTCAAGGAGAACTACAAACCACTGCTCAATGAAATAAAAGAGGATATAAACAAATGGAAGAACATTCCATGCTCATGGGTAGGAAGAATCAATATCGTGAAAATGGCCATACTGCCCAAGGTAATTTATAGATTCAATGCCATCTCCATCAAGCTACCAATGACTTTCTTCACAGAAGTGGAAAAAACTACTTTAAAGTTCATATGGAACCAAAAAAGAGCCCGCATTGCCAAGTCAATCCTAAGCCAAAAGAACGAAGCTGGAGGCATCATGCTACCTGACTTCAAACTACACTACAAGGCTACAATAACCAAAACAGCATGGTACTGGTACCAAAACAGAGATATAGACCAATGGAACAGAACAGAGCCCTCAGAAATAATGCCGCATATCTACAACCATCTGATCTTTGACAAACCTGACGAAAACAAGCAATGGGGAAAGGATTCCCTATTTAATAAATGGTGCTGGGAAAACTCTGGCTAGCCACTTGTAGAAAGCTGAAACTGGATCCCTTCCTTACACCTTATACAAAAATTATTTCAAGATGGATTAAAGACTTAAATGTTAGACCTGAAACCATAAAAACCCTAGAAGAAAACCTAGGCAATACCATTCAGGAGATAGGCATGGGCAAGGACTTCATGTCTAAAACACCAAAAGCAATGGCAACAAAAGCCAAAATTGACAAATGGGATCTTATTAAACTAAAGAGCTTCTGCACAGCAAAAGAAGCTACCATCAGAGTGAACAGGCAACCTACAGAATGGGAGAAAATTTTTGCAATCTCCTCATCCAACAAAGGGCTAATATCCAGATTCTACAAAGAACTCAAACAAATTTACAAGAAAAAAACAAACAACCCCATCAAAAAGTGGGCAAAGGATATGAACAGACACTTCTCAAAAGAAGACATTTATTCAGCCAACAGACACATGAAAAAATGCTCATCATCACTGTCCATCAGAGAAATGCAAATCCAAACCACAATGAGATACCATCTCACACCAGTTAGAATGGCGATCATTAAAAAGTCAGGAAACAACAGATGCTGGAGAGGATGTGGAGAAATAGGAACACTTTTACACTGTTGGTGGGACTGTAAACTAGTTCAACCATTGTGGAAGTCAGTGTGGCGATTCCTCAGGGATCTTGAACTAGAAATACCATTTGACCCAGCCATCCCATTACTGGGTATATACCCAAAGGATTATAAATCATGCTGCTATAAAGACACACACACGTATGTTTATTGCGGCACTATCCACAATAGCAAAGACTTGGAACCAACCCAAATGTCCAACAATGATAGACTGGATTAAGAAAATGTGGCACATATACACCATGGAATACTATGCAGCCATAAAAAAGGATGAGTTCATGTCCTTTGTAGGGACATGGATGAAGCCGGAAACCATCATTCTCAGCAAACTATCACAAGGACAAAAAACCAAACACCGCATGTTCTCACTCATAGGTGGGAATTGAACAATGAGAACACATGGACACAGGAAGGGGAACATCACACACCAGGGCTTGTTGTGGGGTGGGGGGACAGGGGAGGAATAGCATTAGGAGATATACCTAATGTTACATGACGAGTTAATGGGTGCAGCACACCAACATGGCACATGTTTACATATGTAACTAATCTGCACGTTGTGCACATGTACCCTAAAACTTAAAGTATGATAAAAAAAAGTACATATATATAAATAAATTAAAAATAAAAATTACAGAATTTCCATTTCACTCTTTTTATAGATGGAACTCTTTGATGAGATGCTCCATCTTTCTCTCTATTTTCTAAAACACATTAATCATGGCTATTTTAATATTTCTGTCTGAATACTCAATATCTGTTTCTCCTATGGGATAATTTCTGTTGCCTGCTTTGGTTTTTCTTTGCTTTTGGTGAATGGGTCATCATGCCTACCGATTTCTTATTAAATGCTGAGCCTTGTGTGTGAGAGATCATAGAGACTCTGGTTGGTGTTACCTTTAGCTAAAGAGGGTCACGTTATCTATTCACACAGAATACTGTCAGAGCCCCACAGTGTGGTCCATAGGACGTAGGCAGTTTGGACACAGGATTTCCTTTTGATGTTTGCAAATTGCTTTGCTTTACAGTAGTTTATACTGTACATTTATTTTGTTCAATTTCTCTCTATGTCACAGCCCAAACAAGCACTAAAAGGCACCCATAGAGGTTGAAGTTTCAGGCATATGTAAGGAAAAGGGCCAGTAGACACAGATGAGCATTTTTGTGTGGTGATTTTCATCTCTTTCCAGGACAAATGGAAAAAGACCATTGCTGATGCACATCTGAAATCTTCTGAACACATTTCCCAGTGACCCCGAACGCTATTATGAAGTATACCTTCAGTCACAAGGTAGTCATTCAGGCTGCTCTCACAAAATACCACAGACTGGATCACTTATAAGCAACAGAAACGTAGTACTCACAGTTCTGGAGGCTGGACGTCTGAGATGAGGGTACAGCGTGGTCAGGTGCTGGTGAGGGCGCTCTTCAGCATAGTACTCACAGTTCTGGAGGCTGGACATCTGAAATGAGGGTGCAGTGTGGTCAGGTGCTGGTGAGGGCTCTCTTCAGGGCTGCAGACTGCTGTCCTCTCACTGTGTCCTCACATGGCAGAAAGAGAGCTCGCTGGAGTCCCTTTTATAAGGGCACTAATCTCATTCATGAGGGCTCCATCCTCATGACCTAATTTTTTCCAAAAGGCCCCACCTTCTAATAACATCACACTTGGGGCTAAGATTTAAACACATGAATTTGAAGGGGAGACATACATTCAGTCTATAACACCAGGGCAGTGCCCAAGTGAACAGGTTATGAGTAAAGGACAAGAAGTAAACTCATTCGCCACTAGTCATTTCATCCGTTAGTATGCTGCTCCACCTCTTCTCTTCCAGAACCCTTAGACTCCTGCCCAGAAGTGGTGTCTAATATTACCAAACTCATCCACCCTTGCCAGAATACTTTCCTGCATCACAACGACCTGTTTACAAATTCAGCCATCAGAGCTTCCATTTTAATAAAGATTGCCAGGTCGCCATGACCACACAGGTTTGTCTTGGGCTTTGCATTGCCTGAGACCTCTATAAAACAACCAGCTGCCTAAGACACAAACCCTGGTGATGGGTGCTTTCACTGTGGTGGTTGGACAAAATACAGCATAGAGATAGTCCTCAAGAAATAAATGGTAGCTAAACTTGAGGCAGGGCAAGGCCAGTTCTAGCATCCCAAACACCTGACTTCTAGCCAGGGTTCTATCCGCCCTCACATCTCCCCAAGCATCCATCAGTGGCCACTCCACTCAGACCCCCAGCCTCGGCAGACTCCCCTATATGCACTGGTAATGGGGGAGTTCCTGGTCCAGTATTGATCTTCTCATCAGTTTTCACATTCAGTCCATAACACCAGGGCAGCGCCCAAGTGAACAGGTAAAGGCCAAAAAGTAAACTTCACCTTGATGGGACGATCAATGCTGAACCAGTAACTGTATAAGTTCTGCCATCTTGTGGCTGTTCAAGATATTGCAAGCAGGCCAGGCGCGGTGGTTCACATCTGTAATCTCAGCATTTTGGGAGGCCAAGGCGGGTGGATCACAAGGTCAGGAGTTCCAGACCAGCCTGGCCAACATAGTGAAACCCCGTCTCTACTAAAAATACAAAAATTAGCTGGGCATAGTGCCGTGTGCCTGTAATCCCAGCTACTTGGGAAGCTGAGGCAGGAGAATTGCTTGAACCCGGGAAAAGGAGGTTGCGGTGAGCAGAGATCACACCACTGCACTCCAGCCTGGGTGACAGAGAAAGACTCCGTCTCAAAAAAAAAAAAAAGAAGAAGAAGATATTGCAACCAATACAGAGAACAGGAACTGGTATTACATATGGAGAAAGCAATAAACTTTGTGAACAAGTTTTTAGAAAGTGTTCAGCCTCTGTTAGTCCACCACCACCCCCATGCCCCTCGACACACACTGTTTACACTGTGGTGGAATTGATTAAGTGTAGATGGATTCAACCCTGAAGGAAAACAATAGAAAGCATGTACCTTACAAGAGCCTCGGAAATGCTCATATTCTTTGATAGAGTGATTGGATCTTCATCTGCTGAGAGTCTGTCCTATAAAAACGCCGGGCGTGGTGGCTCACGCTTGTAATCCCAGCACTTTGGGAGGCCGAGGCGGGCGGATCACAAGGTCAGGAGATCGAGACCACGGTGAAACCCCGTCTCTACTAAAAAATACAAAAAAATTAGCCGGGCGTGGTGGCGGGCGCCTGTAGTCCCAGCTACTCGGGAGGCTGAGGCAGGAGAATGGTGTGAACCCGGGAGGCGGAGCTTGCAGTGAGCCGAGATTGTGCCACTGCACTCCAGCCTGGGCGACAGAGCAAGATTCCGTCTCAAAAAAAAAAAAAAAAAAAAAAAAGTCATTGCTTCAGGGCTTTGATGTAAGTGGCACAAGGACCAGGGTCAAGCAGGCAAAGACAGAGGCAGAGACTAGAGATCCATGAGGAGTGGCCAGAAACCAGTGCCTTTACCCCCAGCCCAAGCCAGGACAGGAACTGGACTAGAGAAAAGGAGGACCAGGAGCACAGCCAGCCAGGATGCTTGGTAGGGGTTCAGGGAAGGGGGAGGCTGAGCCTATGCTTTCCAGGCAGATGGGAGCCCTCTGGGCTCAGCTGAACCATCAGCCAAGCCTGGGCTCACCCAGCCCAGCTGGGTTGCAAACTAAATCTAGACCCTACCCTACCAAGTAAAGAATGACCTTTGAGAAGAGGTAAAACTGTGTTTAAGACCCGCAGCTGGGTGAGGTAACCGGGGTGAACATAGAGTGGACAATGGCTGGTGGGCAATGGGAATGGGCAATGATTGACAGGCAGCTGGCTGTGCATGGCAACCACGGGTCTAAAGCATGCTAGGTCTTATGCTAGGGCTTTACACTGGATGGTCACCACAGATAAAAGGAGATCCTGAGACCTGGGGAGGCTAAGTGATGTAAGTAGCTGAGCTAGTATTGACTAACCCACATTCATTCATTCATTCATTCATTCAGCAAACACTAAGTACTTGTTCGATGCAGGCACTACGCCAGTTTTCGTGGGGACATCCCGTCCTCCAAGAGCTGAGGGTGAGATGTAGTAAAAGATGTCAGGGAGATGCCCCGAAGAAGGTGAGGCTAGCAGAAGGAAAAACATGACAACACGGGCATGGAGATGTGTGGTGAGGGAGGGGAGGGGAGGCAGAAGTTCCAGCAGTAGGTGTGTTGGCAGCACTGGAAAGGGAGGAGGTGGAGTCATCTAGTGGCTGCTCGAGATATTGCAGGCAAGGAAAGGAAAATCACGATGGCTGTCATTCATGAGCATACTACACGCTTTCTTTACAGCCATTTACTCTTCACCACAGCCTCATAAGATGGGTCTCATTTTATCCCTAGTTTGCATATTCAGTCCCTGACATACCCTTGTTAGGGTACATCCCACTAATATAAAATTGGCACGATGGGATTTGCTCAGGGAAATTTGGCTTCAAGCTCATGCACATAGCCACTAGGCTACACCTGCCTTGAGTTTAGATTCCTCTCGCAGGTGTGAATGGCTGGATTCCAGCAGGAAAGGTCTCCCTAGCTGCAGTGCAGAGGAAAACTTGGGGGCAAAAATGAAAACAAGGGAGCAGGCAGCTGCAAACATCAGGCAAGATCGAGGCTTGAACCCGGAGGGAGATGTGTTGGAAAGTGAAATTCAGGGGCTGAGGGAGAGGGGGATTCTGGGTGACTTCCCTATCTCTGGTCTGGGTGAATGGGTGCCACTTACAGGAACAGAGGACTCAGGTTGGTGAAAGATCAGGAATTCCATTTTGGACCTGAGGTACCTGTGGAGCTGTGCAGGAGGGAGTGGAGCTGAAGGAGCTGATCTAGAAGCTGATACTTTACTGGAAGCAGTGTAACTGAGTGCAAGGGATAAGGTCTCCATGTCAACACATAGCTCTCGGAGACCTCCAATATTCCAGGACACTTGCACATTGCAATAAAGAGGTGTATGTGGTCTTTGCCTCACAAAGTTCAGAGTTCACAATCAGAGAGATGGGCGGCATGACCAGGGTGAGCCTGCAGGCTCACAGGAGCTTGATGAGCTGAGGGCAGGTGGTCAGGAACAGCTTCCCAGAGAAAATGGTGATTATCCTATGATATTGAGAGCAGAAGAATCAGATAGACCATCTTACCTTTCAACAGGGAGCCGGACAATAGTGTTTTTGGTGAGAGCAGTCCCAGCAGAGTGTTGGGGAGAGAGACAAGGCTACAGGCGCTGAGTAGTGAGTGGGAAGGATGGAGGTGGACATGGCAAATGCCACCACTCCTCTTAGATGCTTGACAGGGTCCCTCCCCACTTTCCCACATGCATGTTTCCAAATGGACTGCATGCTCTGCAAAGGCAAACACTGTTGCCTTCTTTATCTCCCATTTCACACACACACACACACACACACACACACACACACACACACACACACCCCCCAAAGAGAACCCTATGCTGGGGTAGAATTAGCAATAGATTTAAAGTCAAAAGGCCAGGGTTCAATGCCACTAGCTGGCTATGCGACCCCGGGCAAATCACTTTTCTCTCTCTGAGTCTGCGTTTTTTCCTCTAAAACTTGGGCTCAGTTGTAACCACCTGGTAGGATCACTGTGAGGCTCCAATCAGAAAGTGTCCTACACATCATACAGTAGCCCTCAGATTCAATGTAGAAAACAGCACCAGCAAATGTAAATTAGTTCAACCACTGTGGAAGACAGTGTGGTGATTCCTCAAAGACCTAGAGCCAGAAATACCATTTGACCCAGCAATCCCATTACTGGGTGTGTACCCAAAGGAATAAATCATTCTATTATAAAGATACATGTGGCCGGGTGTGGTGGCTCACGCCTGTAATCCCAGCACTTTGGGAGGCCCAGGCGAGTGGATCCTCTGAGGATAGGAGTTGGAGACCAGCCTGAACAATATGGTAAAATCCCATCTCTACTAAAAATACAAAAAAAAAAAAAAAAAAATTAGCCGGGTGTGGTGGCATGCACCTGTAGTCCCAGCTACTCGGGAGACTGAGGCACGAGAATTGCTTGAACCCGGGAGGAGGAGGTTGCAGTGAGCAGAGATTGCACCATTGCACTCCAGCCTGGGTGATGGAGTAAAACTCCATCTCAAAAAAAATTAAAAAATGATACATACAAGCGTATGTTCATTGCAGCACTATTCACAGTAGCAAAGACATTGAATCAACCCAAATGCCAATAAATGATAGACTAGACAAGGAAACTATGGTACATATATACCATGGAATACTATGCAGACATAAACAAAGACATTGAATCAACCCAAATGCCAATAAATGATAGACTAGACAAGGAAAATATGGTACATATATACCATGGAATACTATGCAGACATAAAAAGGAATGAGATCATGTCCTTTGCAGGGACGTGGATGGAGCTGGAGGCCATTATCCTCAGCAAACTAACACAGGAACAGAAAACCAAACACTGCATACTCTCACTTAAAAGTGGGATCTGAACAATAAGTACACATGGACACAAGGAGAGGAACAACATACAGTGGGGCCTGTTGGGACGGGGGGTGGGGAGAGCATCAGGATAAATAGCTAATGCATGCTGGGCTTAATACCTAGGTGATGGGTTGACAGGTGCAGCAAACCACCATGTTTTTACCTATGTAACAAACCTGTACATCCTGCACATGTAGCCTGGAACTTAAAATAAAATTAAATTAAAATTAAAAAGAAAACAGCACCACCATCATCAAGGAAAGTCTGTTCCCAACCTCCAGTTCCAGCTCACTAGCTCAGCCTGTCTCATTCCCCTTTTTCTCTCTCCCCTCTCCTCCCTGCCCCTTTCCTCACTTTGCCCCCACCTGTCCTCACCATCCCACCCCATACCTCCAAGCTCACCGCTAGAACTGACCAAAGGCCCAGTTATTCATTTACACAGTCCATGTCCAGAACTGTACCAGCCTCAGTGGTGTGGAACAAATCAGTGTGGCCAGGTCCGTTTTGCTGATGCCTCAAGAGATCCAGGCTGGCAGATGGGTCTGGCACATTCTGTACCTGCTAGCCAAGCAGAGCCTCCAGCTTACTTCTCACTCGACTCCTTACATAACCCTGGTCAGGTACTCTCCATTCCTGGGGCTTAAATTCCATAGTGTAATATTAGTAAACCGGGCTAAATGATCCTACGGTTCCTGCCAGCTCTGACGCACCACGCGTGATCTTGCATCCAATTCAGTTCACTCTGTAATAAATAATCATAATAACGAGAGTAATTTTCTAAATAGCTAACAGTTACTGTGTACTGTATGCTAAGCACTATTCTATGTATTTCATGTGAATGTTTAACATTCATAACACCACTTATCATGTAGACATCATTTACTGCCCTAATTTACAGTGAACTGGAGCTCCGAGAGTCACGTTGATTTATCCACAGTCCCAGGCTACCAAGTGTCCAAGCTGTGCTGCTTCCAAGCTGCCTGACCCAGACCTGAGCTCTTAGCCTCTCAATGGGCATCCAAGTCGAAAGCAGAATCTCTGGCTCAAGTGCCCACTGCCCAGCTGTTTCGGAACTCCACCACGCGCCCAGCTGCTCCTCCGGGACTTCCCTACGGATGTGTTGCAGGCTCCTAAACGTCACACATCCACACCGCATCCTCATCCCACACACGCTCCTGCTTGTCCCTGGCATCTGCCATTCTCAGTGCCATTCACTAGCCTATATGATGCCTTCGAATCAGAGGAAGTTACCCCTCCCTCCAGGGATACGGGCCCACACCTGGTCTCAGGGACCCTTTAGTGGAGGCACAGTCTATACAGCCCAGAGCAGTGCCCTTGATGCCATCGTCTTCCAGTTTGCTCAGAGCAGACACTGGGATTCATCCTTAATACCTTCCTCTCTCTCTCTCTCTCTCTCTCTGTCTCTCTCTCTGCCAAGCCCTGTCTTGTTTCTTCAGGGGGCCAGAGTCTCCAGGGAACAAGGTCCCAGAAATGATGCCATCTCTCTCATCCTCGGGGAAAAAATGGCCCAGGGCAAAAGCCACTGCGCTCCCAGACCCCTGCTGAAAGAGGAGGTGTAATGTCAGGACTAGGATGGGTAAGCACCCAAGCTGACTCCACCAGCAGTGCAGGGAGGCTGAAGTGTTCGCAGACTCGGCCACTGGGGCCACAAGGACGGGGCTCGGAGGCCCCACTGCCCTTGCATTCCACAGGAAGACCCAGTTGCTGGCATTACCTGAGAGGTTCCTGGGACCACGTCATGGAAATGCGTCTGGTCCCAGTGTGAGGCGGAACAGCCCCGCCTGAAACTCAACTTCCGGGGCTCTGCTCAATCTACGCTTCCTTTAGAGCGTGCAGCCACCAGGTGGCAGCCGAGGCCACGGGCAGACAGAAAAGCTCCCGAAACTGAAGGCCTGCCAGGAAGCAGAGTTCCGAAGGGCTCCCAGGACCTTCAACCAGAAAGGGACAGTGAGCATATGCGCATGTGTATGCCTGAGCCCGTGCAGGGAGGAGGGTTGTGAACAGACACCGCGGGACAGATGGCTGGAGTTTAGTCCCTTCCTTCGGGGCTCTTCACCACTCCTTGGGCTTCCCTTCTCCTGCCCAGCCCTGTCCTGGGTGCACAGAGAGGGAAGTCACTCCATTCCTGCCCTTGAGGAGCTCCCAGACCCAGGGCAGGAGCAGGATGCAGACAAGTAGACAGCACCCTGGGGTGGGTGGAGTGAGTGGGGCAGGTGGGGCGGGTGCAAAGAGAGGGAGGAGCAGGGGCTGAAGTTGCCCGGAGGCAGTGCTGAACCCAGGAGTGGGGAAAGGAGCATCTGGGAAGAAATGGCATCTACGCTGATCATGGAGGGCTTTCTGGCAAGTCTCAGGAGCAAAGCAATAATAACACGGATGTCATCTCTGTTTCCTCCCAGCAGCCCTGCAAGGAATGTACTACAGAGCCAATTTTACTGGCAAAGGAATGGAAGATCTGAAAGGCTAGGGGATCCCACAAGCAGTGAGGAGCAGGCTGGAATTTGAACCAATCGGCATGATTCCCAAGCTCAAGCTTTTGGCCACCCCCGCACTGCCAGGGACAAAAAAAAAAAAAAAAAAAACAAACCTGGGAGGAGAGCCAAGCTGGGGAGTCAAGACCCCCCAGCCAGGTCTAGATGGGAGGCAGGTGCCTCCACCCTGGTCCCAGAGCAAGTTCTGCTGGCTTCAGCCACCTGACTTCCCGGTGAAGTTGGTCAAGGCCAGAGCAGACTGTGTGTGATTCTGGCTCCAGCCCCAGCACCTCTACCCCCACCTTTACTACCCCTAGGCTGCAGGAAGAGGCTTTGCCCAGCAATAGTCCTGACCTGATGGCTCCTTGAAGCACAATAAACAGATAGTATTTCTGCATATGTCAATCTGAGTATGAGGGCAGTAATCTTGAAACTCCCCTTGACCACCTGGCACTCTGGAGATGGAACTCCACAGCCTGTTTTCAAAGCCAGCTCCTGGCTGGAAGTTCCTCTTCAAGTCTAACTGAAGTAAGCAGTGCTGCAGTCTCCCTTCAACTGTGCAGTTGCTGGGTAGGAGGCTTTTCTTTCCTGCCTGAGTTTGGGTATAACCTATAATGTAACCCTGTGAAACTTACATGTTTTAGGTGAGAGAGGGGAAAACAAGGTGCAAGCCCTGTTCCAGGAAGAGCAAAAATGTCCTCAACAGTAAGAGGACATCCTGGTCTGAGAGCCAGGGCTTGGGGCAGCCTGCGGTCCTGGCAGATAGGTGGAAGGGACCACGGAGAGATGATACCACACACAGAAGTGAGACCAATGAGATCATGGGAACTGCCTGGCCAAGGGCTGACATCAAGGAAGCTTGGGAGGCAGGGGACAGGTGGGAAGGGGACAACCAAGAGAACCAGCTGGAAACTGAAAAGGGATGCAAGAGAGAAAGAGGAGGTGGGCGCTGGGCTCAGGTGGAGGAGGAGAGAGGGAAACAGGACAGAGAGAGGCAGAGGATGAGACAAAAACAGAGGCGGAGAGACTGAGAAACAGGGAGACAGAGATGGATGGAGGCTGGGAGAGACAAAGAGGAGACAGGCCTGGGCAGGAGAGGTCCTATGTGGGGAGAAAAGGTTGGGAAGAGAGCAGGAAAGAGAGAAGGAGCACAGGTGTCTGGAGGTTCCCACAGGGCCCAGCCCACTCCTCCTGCAGGCTGGGTCTCTCCCTTGTCTGCCAATCACGAAGCTCAGGATCCCCTCCCTCAGGGCTGGGGGCGGAGAGCTCGCCTCCAGCCCCGCCCTAGTCCAGAGGCTCCCCCTCCCCAGGCCCTGGGAGGCCGCCCCTGGGACTGGCTGTGCAGCGATAGATGGTGGGGGCCCAGCTGGTGCGTTATCAGCCTTCTCCAGGAGTGCGCCTGAGCCGCTCTGTGGCTGCCAGTCTGAGATTAGGCCCCCGGAGGGTCATTAAGCGCCACCCTGGCCCGGGCCCATCCTCCTTTCCCTCCCTGATCTGGCCAGGCTGGCAGGTGGGAATGAGCGATAAGGATTGGGGGGTCTCAGCGGTTCTGGGGCCGGCAGCTCCCTGCTCCCAGCACCCCACTCCAGATCAGGGCAGGAACATGGGGTGAGGGTGAGGGGCTGTAAGGTCAGTGCCCCCCCAGCCCCTGCAGGAGCCCCTAGGGTTCCCACTCTCCTAGATCTGCCCATATTGAGCAAGACAGAATGAGAAGGGGGCCAAGGAGGCTCTTGGAGACGCCTCAGACAGCTGCTGGGAGCAAGGTGAGCCCGGGCAGAAGCAGGCTTCTCCTGGCAAAACCTCACAGGTGTGAGGGGCTGGGATTCACTTGCTGCAGGGAGACAGGGATGGTGGCTCTGCCTTCTGGCCCTGGCAGGCTGGTGGAGTGACCCGACTCGAACCCACTCCCACCCCGCAGGGACAACCGAGGGCAGAGCTGGGAGGAAATGTGGCCTCGTGCAAGGAGCATCGGATCCGGCAGTCAGGAGCTTCCACCAGGAGGCAGGAAAGGAAGAGGGGGCTGTTTGTGCCTTAGCAGAGGCCTGACCCTCTAGGAACCTCTGTCTCTCCTTCAGTGAGTGGAGAAGCTGGGCTGGCTGCTGGCCTGGCTTTGCCCTCTGGTCTAATCAAGGAAGACTTCCCAGGAGAGGAGGAACCTTGGTTGGGTCAAGAAAAAACAATGGGCAGAGTTTAAACTGGAAGAGGTGGGATGAAAAGGCATGAGTCACAGGCAGCCACGTAAGCAAAAGCCTAGAGTAGAAATCACACGCCACAGTTCATTAAGCTGAAGCCCAGAGAGGGGAGGTGACTTGTCTCAAGACACACAGAAAGGCAAGGATAGGCCTGGAGCAAAGCCGCTGCTCCCCCACCCCCAGGCCTCTTCCCTCTGCTGCAGGCTGTATCCTAAACCCAATGAGGTGAGAAGAGATGATTCCCATTTAAGATGAGTCTTCCCCAGTGGTACTTGGTGAAGCCTTGGAATAGCAAAAGAATGGCCATAACATGAAGCAAGGGGACTGTGACAGGTTGAGACAAGTGGCAGAGGGAGACCTTTGGGACAAGGTGGACGGCCTCCTACCTTCTGGCCCCACTTCTCTGGATCTGGGAATTATCCTGGATGAGTCTGTCTCAGGTTATAACCCTGGACAGAGACAGAAGCTGTTTCCATAAGGCCAACAGTCACAGAGGTGAGGGGCCTCCAGGTTCAGCCAGCCAGGCAAGGCATGCCTCTCCTCTCCCCTGCTCCTACTAGGACCCAGTTTCCTGATCCTCCCTTCCCTACCCTGACTCCCACCCCAGGACTGGGCATTGGGCGGGGCAGGCATAGGCAAGGACTGGGCTCTCCTCCAGCTCTGCCGTGAGACTGGCCAAATCTTCCACGGAGAGAAAGCTCAGCTCAGAGAGGACAACAGCTTTCCCAAGCTCACACGCAAGTTGGCAGAGGACCCAGGACTCAGATCTGGGCTTCCCAAGTCTCAATCCAAGACTCCTTCCTGAAACTTCCTATGCCAAAGCCCAGCACAGAGGGGCTACCGGAGGGAGACAGAGCTAGATCTGTGTGAACCCACTGTGACACCTCCAGCACAGAGGCAGAGGGTAAGTGGCGCTGAGCAAGGAAAAGCCCAGAGTCTCAGGGATGAAGGATGCTTTGGGGGCGGGGACTTCCAAGAGGGGCGCTACCTGGAGCAAGGGTAGAGTGGGTGAGCTCTCTGGCCCATGGGCCTCTGACATCCTCTTCCTTCTCTAAATACATGAAACTGATCAGCACTAGGGGAATCTAGCTCATATCAGGGTCTGCCCTGCCCTGCCCTGGGAAGCCTTGCCTGGCTGCTCTGGTTGAGAAAAGGGTTTGGCCTGAGGGGACAAGAACCAGCCCATTGGCAGAAATGGGCTCACCTGTCCTGGTCTCCCTGCCTCGCAGTTCTCCCAGGTGTCATCAGACCGTCCCATTTGAGGGTGTTTCACTCTCAAACACCAGAAAAGACACCAACCCTCTCTTACCCTCACCCTGGCCACACACTCTCAGCCCCTCCCCAGCCTGGGCCCCCTCGGTCCCAGCTGTCCTGCGGGCACAGGGGCTTCCTGCATAATCCCCCAAAGCCACTGTGACAGAGTCGGAAGGCGACTGTCATGATTCAGAAAGAAAGATGGGGGCTCACTGGAAGTCTGAGGGGCTGTTGCTGAGCCTCAGCCCCAGAAATACAAAAAGTCTTTATTTTGCAGAAATTAGGGCCATTTCCATAGTTATGGGGAAGGAAGTGTGAGCAGGATGGGAGGTGCTGAGGTGACTGTCCCCTCCAGAAGGCTCTTCTGAACTGAGGGGGAGACCCCAGGGCCACAGCCGAGCCCCAACCTAGACATGGTCTCAGCTCCAACCTTGGCTGGCTATACTTCAGGGGCGGGTAGGGCTGGCGTGGGGCTGGAGGGAGTCAGCCCACTATTGCAGATTCCACACAAAGAAGGAGGCGGCTTGGGTGGTAGCACTGGGCATCCATCCCAGGCGCCTGGGAGTTTTGGGGTTGGAGCCACAGACAAGGTTACATTGGGGTGCTGCGGACCTTGCCTTCCTCCTCGGGCACATTCTCATAGGCATTCTCATGCTCACTGGACCTGAAAGAAGAAGGCATGGGCCGGTGGGTTATCGCTCCTCCCATTCTATCCCCTTCTCCCTGCCCTTTCCTGCACTTGTGACAGTAATAGCTTCCAGAATAAACGCTTGACTCCCAGAAAGGGATTGTCCTGACCACATCTGGGCTTATGCATCCGAGACTGGAGGCCTCTCAGCATCCCCTCCCTGACACCTATCTCCCTCCTCCTGTGGACTGCTCCACCACTGGGTCCTACTGAGCCCATCCCCCACCGAGCCCATCCCCCACTGAGACCATGCTCCACTAAGCCCATCCCCCACTGAGTCCATCCCCCGCTGAGTCCATCCCCCACGGATCCCATGCCCCACTGAGCTCCATCCCCCAGTAAGCTCCATCCCCCACTAAACCCATCTCCCAATAAGCTCCATCCCCCACCAAGCTCCATCCCCCACTAAACCCATCCACACTGAGCTCCATCCTCCACTGAACCCATCCCCACTGAGCCCATTCCCCACTGAGTCCATCCCCCACTGAGTCCATCCCCCACTAAGTCCATCCTCCATTGAACCCATCCCCACTGAACCCATCCCCCACTGAACCCTTCCCCCACTGAACCCATTCCCCACTGAGTCCATCCCCCACTGAGCCCATTCCCCACTGAGCTCTATCCCCCATTAAGCTCCATCCCTCACTAAACCCATCTCCCGACAAGCTCCATCCCCCACCAAACTCCATCCCCCACTAAATCCATCCCCCACTGAGCTCCATCCTCCACTGAACCCATCCCCACTGAGTCCATCCCCCACTGAGTCCATCCCCTACTGAGTCCATCCTCCCCTGAACCCATCCCCCACTGAACCCATCCCCCACTGAGTCCATCCCCCACTGAACCCATCCCACACTGAGTCCATCCCCCACTGAGTACATCCCTCAGTGAACCCATCCCCCATTGAGCTGCATCCTCTACTGAGCCTTCCCCTCACTGAGTCCCTCACTCTTTTGATCCTTCCTTAATTGAACCCCTTGTCCCCACTGTACCCACTGCCCTATAAGTCCCCTCCACTATGCTGAACCCTACCCTCCCAAGTCTCCGCCCCCTTCTGGAGACTTTGCCCCACACAGAGCCTGCATTTCTCCTACAGAGCCCTGCAGTCCTCACAAAGCCCTCATTGCCTCACTAGCTTTTGCCCACGTGAGTCTCCGTCCTCCCCAGCCACCTCCCCCCAGCAGACCCATCTTGAGGTTCTCCTTAGACCCTGGGAGCACAGACCGGGCAGCCCTGCCCTGCATCTCACCTGAAACTGGCCGCCATCGAAGAGTACCTTCCGTCCGTTCCCACCAGGACTCCCTCTGCCTTGTTTCCGACTGTCAGGGTCATGTGCACAGGCTCCCTGGGGACGGGACTCATCAGTGGGGCTCCTCGGTGGGGTCTCCCTCATCCAAGCAGACCCTATTCTAGGTCCTGGTTCTCACAAGCCCGAAGGCCAGCAACTGCCCTTCCCAGAGCTGTGTGCAGCAGGGCCTGCCAGCCTCGGCTTCCGGCCCCACCCATGGAGTCTCACACTTCCTCCCCACTCCATGGTGGGGGCCAAATATTTGCAAAAGACTTATCCCGAGTCCAACGCCTCTCTCTGTCCCAGATGCCCTCAGTTCAGCCTCCACAGCAGGCCCTGCAGGATGCAGTGTCTGCCCCCAATTTCCCCAGGTCGTGCCCTGGGCAGTGGGCACAGATGTGGTTGGTGGCACTTCAGGCAGAGCTGGGGCAGGTGGAGAAAGTCTATCTGAAGAGCATCCAACAAAAAACCTCCTTGCCTCTTACTCAAGTTTAAACCCCCCTGCAGTGTGGACTCTACCTGAAGCCTCCCAAAAGCTGCTCTCATGAGGGTCACAGGGACCCGAACACCTGCTCATTTCCTTAGACATCCCACAGGCACCCCAGACTTAATATGTCTCCAATTAAACTTAGCAGTTGCCCCTACATCTGCTCGTCCTCCTGTGTTCTGGGCCTTGGTGAGTGATCTGCCATGAGAAACTTAGATGCCATCCCTGCCTTCCTCCTCTCGAGTTGGCTGCTGTCTGTGACAACCAACTCCCAGGGTGCCCACCTCCTAGACGGCGCTCAGACTCGTCTCTTTACTTCATCCTCTCTGCCACCGCTACAGTCTAGACCCCCTCCTGACCTCATGCCCACCCCCTCACTACTCTCCAGGCCTGCAGACTGGAGACCCCTCCACCGCCACCGTGCATCTGCCACGAGGCAGCCAGGGTCATTCTGCTAAGGCCGTGTCTCATCCCAAAACTGGCTTAAAAACTTGTCACCGGAGGCAGGGCGCGGTGGCTCACACCTGTAATCCCAGCACTTTGAGAGGCTGAGGCAGGCGGATCATGAGGTCGGGAGTTGGAGACCAGCTTGGCCAACATAGTGAAACCTGTCTCTACTAAAAATACAAAAGTTAGCCTGGCGTGGTGTCAGGCACCTGTAATCCCAGCTACTTGGGAGGCTGGTGCAGGAGAACCGCTTGAACCCAGGAGGCAGAGGTTGCAGTGAGCCGAGATCGAGACATTGCACTCCAGCCTGGGCAACAAGAGCCAAACTCCGTCTCCAAAGAAAAAAAAAAACCAAAAACCAAAAACAAAACAAACTTGTCACTGGATTCCTGCTCACTTAGGTAAAGTCCAAAGCTCAGGTCATTGGTGTGCAAGAACCTGGTTGGCCTGGGCCTGCCCACTTCACCAGCCTCATCTCAGGTGTCTCCATCCCTATCTCCACCCACTGAGCCACTGGGGTTTCCTCAGCAACCCTGCATGGGGCTAGCACTCAAGCCACCAGGACACCTTTGTGAGATCTGGGAAGAAATGCCCCTGGGGACAGAGGCAGCCTTGCCTGAGGGTCCTGACCTGGTGAGTGCAGAGTGAGCTGGATTTCAGCCCACCCGCCTTTCACCTGTGTGTCTCTGTCCCCAGCAGCCCTGGTGCCATGCCCCTAACTCGGGACCTGGGTGTACCCTTCCCTCAACTGCAGCGCTCTTCCCACTCCACTCTATCCTGGTAGTGACTCCTCCTCGTTAGTCAGGTTTCAGGATAAACGTGCAATGGGGAAGCCTTCTCTGACCACCCTGGACCAGGTCAGGCCCTGCAGTGTCCTCTGCTCTCTCCCTCAGCAGCAGCTCTTGAACTTCTGACAGCTCACTCCAGTCTGAGCCTGTGAGGGCAGGAGGTGTGTCTGTCTCATGCCCTCTCTGTACCACAGCTGCCCCACCCGAAGGAGGGACCTCCCTTTCTAGAGGTCCTTACAGCCCCCATCACAGGCTGGGCCGCTATCCTGGCTCTGCAGAAACACCAAGACTCCAAGAAGAGAAGCCGTTTCCCCAAAGCTCACAGGGAGCGGGTGCCAGAGCTGTGGGGCCCACAGAGCCCAGGTCTGGGAGCCAGCAAGCCTAGGCTCTCATTCTGACTGTCACCAACCCAGCCCATGACCTTGAGCCTCAGTTTCCCTTCCACACAGGGGGAGGATTGGACACAAGGTTTCTGAGGCCCTTCTCACCGCTACTAGGGCAAGAGCAGTGGTCCTGGGCCCACCCTGCCTGCTCAGGGACCCTTGGGCAGCACTCACGGCTCCTCCTGGCACCAGAAATGGTTGACTGCAAAGGCGATTGCAACGAGGACCAGGAACACGGCCACCGCGATGAGGCCCTGCATCCAGGGCTGAAGGTTCCCCAGGCCTAATAAAGGGAGAGGGGCTGTAGCAGACGGGGCCACAGTGGGGCTGCATGTGCAGGAGAGCGAGGGGCCTCGCTTCCCAAGGGCCCCACCTGTGCTGAAGGCCCTCAGCCAGATGCCAGGACCAAGGAGACATTCTGGGGAGGCAGGGGTGGGATACGGCCCATCTGACCCACTTATGCATCTTAAGCTCCACTGAGCTTAGGAAAAGGAGGGAGCTGGAGGAACAACAGAGGCTCAGAGAGAAGGGAGTTGGAAGCAGTGAGAAGCCAAAGAGGGAAGAGCCTCAGAGTGCTGTATCTAGGCAGCCCAGAGCCTCTTTCCCTCCCCCAGGTGGGTCACATGCAGCCCCAGGAACCAAAGGGCAGTCCCCTAGACAGCCGGCCTAGGCCTTGCAGCTGGGAGTGGCTCCCAGAAGGCTGAGGAGGACCCAGAGCTGACAAGACTGGTCTGGGATCTCGAAGATCCTGTTCTGTAGCAAGAGGTTTCTCTGGTGGTAGGAAGGGTATGAGAGTGGGAGACTCTCAGGGCTGCTCAGCTGGGGAGATCTGGGGTGCCTGGGGTACCCAGAGAGAGGAGTGAACCAGGACATCTTTAGAGGGGCAGAACGGAGGGGTGAGCTCTACTCTGAGTCTTGGGGACCAGGAAAGAAGCCTCAAAACCTGAGCTCCTTTTGATTCCCCCAGCTGGGTACCCAGGGACTATGGCCAGAGATTAGGTTGAGGCCCCAACCGTGCACCTTTCTCTACTTTTTTTTATTTTTTAATAGAGACAGGGTCTTACTATGTTGCCCAGGCTGGTCTCAAACTCCTGGGCTCAGGCAATCCTCTGGCCTTGGCCTCCCAAAGTGCTGGGATTACAGGCATGAGCTATTGCACCAGGTCCCTTCTCTGCTTTTTGACCCTTGACACCAACACAGTCCCTCAAGATTTTCCTGAAGTCCCTGCCTTCAGGCCTCTGCTTCCCCAAAGGACTTTCCTCTTCCCTGGCATCACTGCACTCCATGAGCCTGCAGGAGCTCAGCCCTGTAGAGAAAAGACCCTCAGCGGGGAGAAGTCCCAGCACAAAACACAGGTCAGCAGGAGGCTTCAGAGGGGTCCTGCCTCCAGGCCAGAATATACCTGCATCCCTATATTCTGAGGGACCCAAGCTGGACATGGGAAAACCTTCCTCTGGCTCACTCCTGCTCAAATGTCTTCCTCTGAGTCTACCAAAAGTTCTCCTGTTGCAGTGGAGGCCTGACCTCCCCTCCGAGCCTGGCAGATATTGGGGAGGAGGAAGGAAGCTAGGAACTCTCTGGCCTGCAGTGAGGTCAGACCTCACTTAACTCCAGGGGAAGCAGAAGACACACAGTGTGATTACCCTCAGTTCCACACCTGCCAAAACGCAGTGTTTGGGAGTCATCGTTTCCCTAGGGGTTCAGACTGCTCCCTCAGGTCAGTGGTTGCTCAAGCATGGGGAGTTAGGGCTCAACCCTTGGAGGCCCCTCCCTGTTTCCTCCTAGACCCTGCAGCCAATTCCCTCCAGTCACCCCAGGGACCACAGTCCCTGCTCGTCCTCCCACGTGGGATTAGCACATACAGCAAGGGGCAGTGCCTGGGGCGGGAGAAAGGTGGTCTGAGCCCTGTCCTTTCCTGCCCTGCTGTGTGACTCAACCTCTCTGGTCTGCAGTTCCCCAGAGGGCTTCCAAGACCTGGGAGACAGAGTTGAAGCAGATACACGAGAGCTCAGGGCGGGGGTGGGAGGGGAGCTCTGGAAGCATCTTTGCCAGTCCTCTCTGGACCAAGTCCCACCTGCAGAGTCCCCAGATTTTTGGCTGCAGATGCAGCCTGACAGTGTAGAATGAAAGCCAGACCTTGGGTGTGTTGCTTCACCAGGTGCAAAGCCCTTCTACACCCCTGACCTGGCAGCAGCCCCGGGAGGTGGGCAGGGTGGGGTTTATTGTTCTCATTTTATGGGTGAGAAAACTGAGGCTCAGGAAGGGGCAGTGATTTGCTCAAGGTCACACATCCATTCAGGCAGAGCAGGACGAAGAGCTCAGATATCTGGCGGAGTCACACTGGGCACTGTTCTCTACCCAAGCCCAAGAGGCCCAGACAAAGCCCAAGCCTTTGAGGGGTGGCTTGGGCCCCACTCTCACCCTCCTTGGATCCCCGCGCGCCCTGTACTCAGGACCCAGCCATCCCTTGGGCGATGCCTGCTCTTGGGGCTTGGGCCTCAACTCCTGTTCCTCCCTGAGATCCTAGAACCAACTGCCGCCACTTTTCACTCGTGGAAAACAAGTGACAGGCAGAGACTTGGTTCAGAGGACTCTGCCTTGGGACGTTCTTTCAGCTAGCGCAGTCCCCGTTCCCCCTCCAAACTGTAAGTATCAAGGCCCTGGGGAGGCAAGCCAGAACACCACCTATCCACCCCTGGGTCTCCCGCGCCCAGCCCTCTCCTCCTGAGCTACCTTGCTGACAGCTGGCAGGTGGCACTGCCGTGAGCAGGCCCAGAATGAGGAGGCCGAGGGCCGACATGGCTGCAGCAGCTCCTAGCCTTGCTTCTGGCCACCGGTGTCTGGGCTCCCGGAGCTGCTGTGGGTCTGTTGGTGTCCGCCTGAAATCAACCTGGGCTCAGTCTGACCCTGGAGGAGAGGAGCTAGGAAGGAGGAAGGCGAGGGAGGGAGGAGACACGAAGACGGGCGTCGGAGAGAAGCTGCCCTCCCTCCCATGGTAATGAGCTGCCAGGCCTGGCCTCCCCTGGCTGGTGCCCAGCTCACTTGCGCTGGCATTCGAGGTCATCTTCCAGGGGCCAGCTAAGGAGGTGGGTATGAGGACCAAGCAGATGTGGGAGAGTCCCAGCCTCACCTCCACGCCCTGAGCTCCCTTTTCCTGGCAGTGGGGCTGGATTTTGGGGAAAGGGGTGACACACAGTCGCTCCTGCCTTGACTGAGCCCAGTGGGCGGGGCTTCTTGGAAGGCTGACAGTGGGATTAAGAAATATGCTGGCTGGCTCAGGAGCCTGGGGAAAACCCCAGAAGCCCAGAGAAGGCTCAAAGCTGCCAGACTCCCCTGAGAGCCTGGCCTATTTCCTGTTCTCCCCACCACCTGCCCCTGCCCCTCCAAGCCAAACTCTGGGACTCTAATGCTGGGACACACCACGGCTTCAGTGCCTTCCACGCCCTGGCCCAGCCCAGTAGCTTCCTAAATCCACCCCCTCCTGCAAAGATCTCAATAGAGGGCCTGAAGGTCCCAGTCCCCAGCTTTCATAGCCCATGCCCAGGTCCTGACCCAGCACTGCTGACCTAGGCCCAGTTCGGTTCTTCCTCTTGGCCCCAGATGTGGTCCCTGGAAACCGTGCAGGGCCTCAAAACAAGATACCGGCTTGGTCAGAGGCTTCAACACCCAGCTTCAGATCCATCTCCACCCATGGCAGAGGAGAAAATGGGCAAACACAGCCTGCTGTGGGGGAAAAAGGACGGACACCCCGGGTGGCAAGGTGTGATCTGGGACCCGGAAGCCCTAGGCCCATCACCCTCATATCCAAAAGCAGCATTGAGGAAGGCACACCTAGCACCTGGAACAGGGAGGCCCTGGAACCAGAGCCCTCCAAAGAGGCAAAAGCCTCCCCAGGATCACGTGGTACCCACCTGGCCCTCCAGCTCAGGGAATGAGAATGGCCAGAGTTCCTGTGCAGGCCCCTGACCAAGGGTCATGCTGGTCTCCTTGCCCCACCCCCCACCCCAGAAGTATGGGAAGCTGAGATGCTGACTCCCTAAAAAGGAGCGGGCCAACTGGAACAAAGTCTTATCAGAGATGGAAGGTCCCCAGGAGCCAGCGCCTGAGCTGAAGGCACCTCCACAGCCTCTCTTCCCTGAAGCCACCAAACTCCTGTTCATCAGGCCTCCTGGGCAGCCCTTCCTATGGCAGGATGATTCTGCCTTCCTGTTCCAGCGGGAGCACTCAAACATCATGCCTGGGGCCTGCTTCCTGTGTGTGTGTGTGTGTGTGTGGGTGTGTGGGTGTGTATGTGTGTTCACACGCGTGTGCAGTCGGGCCCATTGCCATCCAAAGATGGAGTGTCTCAAGGTGATCTGGGGGAGCTTTGCTCGGAGTTGGGTGATGCCTCCCAAACATGTATATCCTGGCCTCCCTCCCACACCCAACTTGGTGTCCTCAGAATCTTCTAACACAGACCAGAGTAAACACTGTGCGTGTTAATGAACAGCCAGAGAATCACTGATTGGAATGTAAGGAATGGGGCTGAATTTAACAAACATCTACTGGTGCCTTCTCCAAGAATTTTAAGGAGGGGAGTCACATGGTTAGTTTTGCATTTGGGAAAACACCTCTCCATGCAGTGTGGAGAGTGAAAGGGGCATGCAAAGGCTGGAGAAGAGGAATCCAGGGATCTACTACAGTGGCCACAACACCAGTGCCTGGACCTGGGCAGGAAGTGCCCGTGGGAACAGATCTGAGCCCTGCTGAGGAGGTAGAGAAGCCGGGGTGTGGCTGCTGGAACACAGTGCCAAGCTGGGAGAATGGGTACAGCCAGGAGGCAGGGCTTCAGGTGACTCCCAGGTTTCTGGCATAGGCAGCTGCGTAGATGCTGGTGCCTCAGTAGGGGCCAGAGCAAGTTTGGGGGGTGGGAGGATTGATAAGCTATAGATTTTGAGGTATTATGCTCGCAGTGCCTGTGGACTTTCCAGAGGGAGACATCTGGAAGGCCGCAGAATCCCTGGGTCTGGAGTGGAACATCTGGGAGCCGTCTGCAGCACAGGGATGGTAAGTGAGGCCTGGGAGCTCATGGTCTCCCCAGTGTGCGTAGCGGGGGTAGGGGTGTTGAGAGGAGAGCACAGAAAGAAGGAGACACGGCCCCAACACACAAAGGTCTTTCAAAGCAGGAAACAGGAGGAAGCAACCCCAGGAAAGTGGGGTGTCCCAGGAGCCAAGCAAGGACAGACTTAAGGAGGGCGGGGGGTCACAGCTGTGCCACCCCCTCCAACCAGTGCCCTCAGCACTCAAGTCCCAGGTTCTGCCTTCCTCACCCCAGTATCCTCCACTTCCCTGAAAAACCCAGAGGAAGGAAAGGATCCCCTGGGCTGTGCTTTGGGAGTGGTTGGGGAAGGGGATGAACAGGAAGGACATCAGGTGATCAATAGGAGGAAAACATCCCTCCTGGGTCAAAGTCCCAAGCTTTAGAGCAAAACAAGTTGTTCCAGAAAAGAGGGGGCATGGGTGGACACTTGGCTTTGAGGCCGGTCCCTCCTCCCTGGAGGTCTTCACACGGGTGGAGGGTCATCTTCCCAGATGTATGGACACAGCCCTGATCCCCATGGTAACAAGGTGGGCCCCCCTACTGGTCTGGCTGGGGCCCAGGGTCTGGACTAAGGTCTCAGCAGCCCCACAGGGCTGCACTGTGTGTCCTGAGCAGCTGTTCCATCAACGTTCAGTTCCTCCTTCCTGTCACCCAAAACCATCAGGCTGTCACCCAAAACCAGCTGTCACCCAGCTGTCACCCAAAACCATCAGGCCCCTTAGACAAGCCCTCCATCCAGCTAGACCTTAAGCGATTGCCCTTCAGAAAAGCCAAAGTGGGCCTGAACTTCCTTCCCAACCCCATCTTGTCAGCCATTCCACTCACTGCCAGCAGGTGGCAGTGTCTAGCTCCAATACCAGACAGGCGTGCAGGCAGCCAGTTGGCTGCTGAAGATTCTGCAACTTCCCCTCCCTCCAGCCCCCGCTTTTGCCCTCCTCCAGGGGTGGTCTGAAGAAAGGGACGGTGGACATTGACATGTAAATAGTCTGGGAACAGCATACAGGGCGTGCTCAGGGCTCTGACATAGGGCAGCGTGGTGGACTACATTGTTAAGGAAGGCATCCTGGAGGAGGTAATGCTGGCAAAGTTAGCCAGACTGTTGTACTCGGCAGATAGCCTGGGGAGAGGAATCCAGGCAAAGAGCTTAGCCTGAGAAAAAGTACAGAGAACATTCAAGAAGGGTGTTTAGAACACAGATATAAAAGCTTTCTTTTTTTTCTGATGGTGTCTCTCTCTGTCACCCAGGCTGGAGTGCAGTGGTTCAATCTTGGCTCACTGCAACCTCTGCCTCCTGGGTTCAAGCCATTCTCTTGCCTCAGCCTCCTGAGTAGCTGGGATCACAGGCGCACGCCACCACGCCAAGCTAATTTTTGTATTTTCAGTAGAGACGAGGTTTCACTAGGTTGGCCAGGGTGGTCTCAAACTCCTGACCTGAGGTGATCTGCCCGCCTCAGCCTCCCAAAGTGCTGGGATAACAGGTGTGAGCCACCGCACCCAGCTCTTTACTCATTCTTATAATACTTCATCTTGTTAATATCATTGCTGTAAGCCAGAGAGCTCCTGGAGACCTTGTTTTATTCTTTCAAACGTATCTTGCTTAAGCCCTTTTATGGCATTCATAGGCAAACTTCTTTGCATGGGTTTGAGGGCACAGGCAATCTTCCCTCACCCACCTCTCCAGCCTGATCTGGCCCCGGAGCCTCCTGTCACTTCCTAACAAAAGCCAAGCTCTTTCCCACATCAGAGACTCCTCTCCACTTGCTCTTTTCTCTGCCTGGAACAGTCTTCCACTCCTATTTGCCCAGCAAACTGATCTTCCTTTCCATCCCTTTCTTCAGGAACACTTCTTTACTTCCCTTCTCTCCCATCTGAAGTCACTCCCTTCTACGAGTCTCCTTTGCTCATCTCCTCACAGCCATGATCACAAGTTGCAATTACACACTGATTTGTATGTTTACTCATTTAATAACTGTCTCCATGGAGGGAAGGTATCACGTCTATCTCTCCCTCACCACCCAGTACTGAGCACAGTGCCTGAGTACACACTCGACACACATTTTATGAAATTAAATGTCAGTATATGCAGTGCCTACCACTGGCGTGACAAAGAGCAGAAGCTCAGAGAAAGGTTGTTCAATGAATAAAACATTTTAGATGTAGTTGAGTCCTTGTCTCTCACCACTCGCTAGCTGTGGGGCAAAGACTGTGTTTGATTCATCTGTGTATGTGAAGGAGAAGACAAGGCAACCATTCCTCTGACAGTTAGAGCTGTTCAGCCTGAAATGAGGGTGTCCTGGAGGGTGAGCCCTCCATCCCTAGACATTGAGAGCAGAGGCCATGGACCAGGTCACCCAACAAGGTGTCTGCAAAAGGGGTTTGTCTTAGTCTCTTTGTTCCACTTTAATAAAATACCCTAGACTGGGTAATTTATAAAGAACAGAAATTTACTTTCTGACAGTTCTGGAGGCTGGGAAGTCCCAGATCAAGGCACTAGCAGGCTTGGCATCTGGTGAGAGCTGCCCTCTGCTTCCAAGATGACACATCTTGCTGTGCCCTTACACGGTGGGAGGGATGGAAGGGTGAAAGGGGCAAGGACACTCCCTTCAACCCCGTTTTTGAGAACACTAATCTATTCACAAGGGTGAAGCCCTCCTGACTTAACCCCTTTCCAAGAGGTCCCAGCTCTCAATATCACCACCTTGGGGTTTAAGGATTTTTTTGTTTTTTTGGTTTTCTTTGAGACAAAGTTTTTGCTCTCATTGTCCAGGCTGAAGTGCAATGGCACAATCTCAGCTCACTGCGACCTCCCGCTCCTGGGTTCAAGTGATTCTCCTACCTCAGCCTCCTGAGTAGCTGGGATTACAGGCCCCCGCCACCATGCCCAGCTAATTGGGGTTTAAATTTTAACGTATGAATTTTAGAGGGACATACACTGAAACTGTAGCAGGGTTGTAGCCCTTCCAGGTCTGGAGCCTATGGTCCTGTGATTCTGTTAACAGACTATGATAGCTTTTCATATTTTAATAAGGTCCCAAGGAAGCAGGCTGGTTAGGACTGTGGTGAGCCCCTCTCCTCTCAGACTTAAGAATTCATTCACCTGGCTCCCCTTCATGTAACACTCCCTTCCCAGAGGGCCGTGGACAGAACTCTAGCTCATGAACATGGACAGGGAAACATTATATCTGTATTTCACTAACCTCTAACTTAAATTTACCACTTTCGGCCAGATGTGGAGGCTCACGCCTGTAATCCCAACACTTTGAGAGGCCAAGGTGGGTGGATCACCTGAGGTCAGGAGTTCGAGACCAGCCTGGCCAACATGGTGAAACCACGTGTCTACTAAAAATACAAAAATTAGCCAGGCATGGTGGTGGGCACCTGTAGTCCCAGCTACTGGGGAGGCTGAGACAGGAGAATCACCTGAACCCATGAGGCAGAGGTTGCAGTGAGCCAAGATCACACTATTGCACCCAGCCTGGGCGCCAAGAGCAAAACTCCATCTCAAAAAAAATATATAAAAATAAATAAAATTTACCATTTTCTTCCATAGGATGAAGGCAACAAACTACAGACTATGGTATTTTCATATCACCATATAATTATTGCAGGTATCTAGATATATCTTATGCTCACCACTATAGAAGTACAATAGTCATCGGACCTTCCACAAGATCTTGTTGTTGAATACATTATAAATGGACACATAAATCACTACATTACAAACTTATATTTTCAGTATTTTGATAAGTACATTTCAATAGAACTGACTTCCTTTGCAATGCTATGCATTTTATTTTATGCACTTAAAAACATTATTGTGAGAGGCTGGGCACAGTGGCTCACATCTGTAATCACAGAACTTTGGGAGGCAGAGGCGGGCGGATCATCTGAGGTCAGGAGTCTGAGACCAGCCTGGGCAACATGGCGAAACCCCGTCTCTACTAAAAATAACAAAAATTAGCCGGGAGTGGTGGCACGTGCCTATAGTCCCAGCTACTCAGGAGGCTGAGGCAGAAGAATTGCTTGAACCTGGAAGGCGGAGGTTACGGTGGCCTGAGATCGTGCCATTGCACTGTGGCCTGGGTGACAGAGTGAGACTCGGTCTCAAAAATATATTAATTAATTAATTTAATTTATCAATAAATAAAAATATTACTGTGAGAAGGGGTCCTTAGGCTTCATCAGACTGCCCAAGGGTTCCATGGCACAAAGAGGGTTAAGTCCTGGCTCACCAGGAGCCTAAGGCATAACTGCTCAAAACAATGCCATGTGATCTTAAGGTCAGACCTGGAGGAAGATTGGCAGCTCTCTGGACAGAGGCTTTCTGGAGCACAGAGCTAGGTTCTATGATCAGATTGAATGGGTGCTCACGCCCACAGGGGCTCCAGTGTCTGGGAGCTGGAAGGGGCAGAAAGCACCAGCCCAGAGCCAGCCAAGCCAAGGAATGCACTGGCTGTGACTCCTGGGTCCTAGGCGACCCCACTGGGCTGGGGAGATTTATGGCCAGGACCCCACAGTGGGGGAAGATCAATCAACCCATCCTGCTGCCCACTCATCCAGCCAAGAAATTCAAGGGCTGGCCCCATGCCAGAAGCCCAGCCCACCAGCAGAGGTCCCAAAGCCAAATCTTACCCTACTGGTTCCAAGCACATCCTTTCCCTACCCAGGGCTCCAGGGCAGCAGTGGAAGCAAGCTGGGAGTACTGGGTTCTAGAATCAGTCTCTTCAAGCCTGAAAGCTCATTCTAAATGATGTAATCTTGCTCCTTATTTTTCAGCTGGGGAAATTGTGACCCAGAAATGAACAGTCATCAACTAAAAGTCACAGAGCAAGTCAATGGGAGAGATGGGGCTAAACCCCAGGGGTCCCTATGTCCAGCCCAGGGTTCAGTCCCTCTGTCAAGCACCTGCTTTCTCAAATAACATCCTAGCTTTCTTTCATTCATTCACTCAACACATGTTTAGTGGCTACTGTGGGACTGGAAATACAGTAGCCCTTATCTGAAATGCTTGGGACCAGAAGTGTTTCAGACTTTTTATTTTTTCTGATTTTGGAATATTTGTATACACATAGTGAAATATCTTGGGGATGGGACCCAAGTCTGAGCATGCAATTCATTTGTTTCCTATACACCTTATACACATAGCCTAAATTTTTAGAATATTTTAACTAATTTTGTATGTGAAACAAAGTTTTGACTGTGTGGGGTTTTTTTTGTTTGTGTTTGTTTGTTTGTTTTTGAGACGGAGTCTTGCTCTGTTGCCCAGGCTGGAGTGCAGTGGCACGATCTCGGCTCACTGCAAGCTCCACCTCCCATGTTCATGCCATTCTCCTGCCTCAGCCTCCCAAGTAGCTGGGACTACAGGCGCCTGCCACCACGCCCGGCTAATTTTTTGTATTTTTAGTAGAGACAGGGTTTCACTGTGTTAGTCAGGATGGTCTCGATCTCCTGGCCTCGTGATCCACCCACCTCGGCCTCCCAAAGTGCTGGGATTACAGGCGTGAGCCACTGCGTCCGGCCTGTTTGTTTGTTTTTTTGAGTCAGAGTTTCACTCTTTTTGCCCAGGCTGGAGTGCAATGGCGCAATCTTGGCTCAACGCAACCTCTGCCTCCCGTGTTCAAGCGATTCTCCTGCCTCAGCCTCTTGAGTAGCTGGGATCAGGCACACAGGCGTGCACCACCATGCCTGGCTAATTTTGTATTTTTAGTACAGACGGGGTTTCTCCATGTTGGTCAGGCTGGTCTCCAGCTCCCAACCTCCAGTGATCCATCCGCCTTGGCCTCCCAAAGTGCTAGGATTACAGGCGTGAGCCACCGCGCCCGGCCTTGACTGTGTTTTGTCTATGACCCATCACATGAGATCACATGTGAAATTTTCCACTGGTGGCATCATGCTGATGCTCAAAAAGTCTCGGATTGAGAAGCATTTCGGATTTCAGATTTTTGGATTAGGGATGCCCAACCTGTAGAGAATAAGATCAAGATTACACTATACAGTTTTGTAATTACAGTTGCAGTAAATGTTTCAAAGGGAAGGTACAGTTGCTAAAAGTACATAAAAGAGTTTGCCATCTAGTCTAGGAAGTCAGGAAAAGGTAGTATGAAGTCTAAGATTCATTCATTGAACAAATAATTATTGACAGCCTCCTGTGGACCAGGCACTGTTCAAGATGCTAGGGATACAGGAACGAACAAAACAAAACCCCTGCCTTTATAGAAATGACATTCTAGAGGGGTCAGCCAGGAAACAGACAGATAAAACAGTTCCAATAACAATACGGAAAAATTCAGGATCAGGAAAATGGTGGGGGGCTACAAGAAGAGGGTGTGTTATTTTATACAGATTCTCAGGGAAGGCGCCTCTAAGAAGTGACATTTGAGCCAAGAGTTGAAAGTGAGGAAGTAAGATGTTCAGCCGTGGGTGGGGGAAGACCCCGGGCAAGGAGACAGACAAGTGCAAAGGCCCTGAGGAAGGAGGCTGGAGGGAGTCAGTGTGGCTGAAGGGAGTGCAGGGAGAGTGGAGGAGAGGAGGTTGGAAAGCAAGGGCGTGGCCCCCTCATCTGGCGTGTTGTGAGTGGTTGTAAGGACTCTGGCTTTTACTCCAATGAGACCAAAGAGCTACTGGAGGGATCTGAGCCCACGAGACATGATTTGACTGCCATGTGGAGAAGAGACAGCGGGAGCAAGAAGAGAGAACAGGGTGGCTGGAAGGAGCCTTCTGCAGCGCTCCAGGTGAGGGGCGAGGACACCTCAAGGCAACTGGGATCTGGAGCAGCCGTGGAGCTGAGGATCCGTGCTCTGAGTCTAGATGTATTTTGAGGGTAAACCCAGTCTGGTCTGGAATGTGAGAGGAAGACAGAAGCCAAGAATGGTTCTGAGGTTTTCAGTCTGCTCAGCTGGAGCAGACTGAGGTGGAGAAGATTGCAGGAGGAGGAGGCTGTTTTCTGAAGGAGGGGCAGGATTCACGAGTTTGGTTTGGAGGAAGGAATGTGAGTCTGCAGGTCAGAACTGAGATCCAGGCTGGAGATGTACGTTTGGGACATGTGGGTGCAGCCGTGGAGGCACTCCTCTAGGACCTAGAGAGAGAAAATCTGCAACCACTGGGGTTGGGGAGTGGTGTGGAAGAGAGCACCTCCAGATTGGGAGGAGCAGGGAGGGAAAGTCACACCTCACAGTGAGCTGATGGGAGATGGGCCTGGCTGGAGAGCAGAGGGTGGTCAGGAAAGAGGTCTCGAGAGCCTTGCAGGACCTAAGAGATGCGGTCTTCACCTTACAGATAATACAGATAATACAGGTTTTAGGCAAAGATGCGATGTGGGAAAGTCTTGCATTTTGCAAGCTCTCTCCAACCGCAGCTGGAAGAATGGGCCGAACAGGGAAGTGGGCAGTGAGCAGGCTGTGGAAGGGATCCAGGAGAAGGATGGTGGTGCCCTGGGTTAAAACAGTGCACAGAGAGAACTGGAGGATGGAAGAGCAATATAAGGGGTACAAGTGGCAGGATAAGCTAGCTGCATAGACGCAGAAGTGCGATATTCAAAAGAGTACAATCAAGGCGGTGCCTCGTCTTCTGATTCACACAGTGCTTGGAACTTGGTGCCTTTTTTTTTTTTTTTTTTTGAGATTAAATCTCTCAGGGGCTGGAGTGCAGTGGCGCAATCTCGGCTCACTGCAACCTCCGCCTCCTAGGTTCAAGCAATTCTCCTGCCTCAGCCTCCCGAGTAGCTGGGATTACAGGCGCCTGCCACCAAGCCTGGCTAATTTTTGTATTTTTAGTAGAGATAGGGTTTCGCCATGTTGGCCAGGCTGGTCTCGAACTCCTGACCTCAGGTGATCCGCCTGCCTTGGCCTCCCAAAGTGCTGGGATTACAGGAGTGAGCCACCGCACCCGGCCGGTGCTATTTTTTAAACTAGAGGAAACTAGAAAAGCAGCAAGCTGGGATTGAGGAGAGGGCATGTATTTATTCAACACACCTTTCGTAAGTGTCTTCCTGTGCCAAGCACAGGAAGCACCATAGCTCCACAGCCCTGCCAAAGGGAGCTCACAGGTTAGCGGGTGCAGTGAGCAAAAAGCAATGCGCCGATGACGATGAGTCCCAGTGTGGACAGGCTGTTTGCAGCACCCAGAGGACATCTCAGGACGCAGCTCCATGTTTTGGTCTGGCATTCCTGGGAGAGATCTGCGCTGGAAATAGAGGCTTGGAATTCAACAGCTTATGGATGGTGACTGAGGCCTCCGGCAGGGATGACACGGTCCAGGATAGGGGGATGAGAAGCTGGGCTAACATCCGCCCTAAGCAACACCTCCTTAAATGGATGGGGAGGGGATATCTATCTGAACTGAGGAGAAAATAAAGAAGCAATATACATTGTCTTCTAGACCACTTAGGGTAAGACTACAAGCATTGGCCACGCCTCACATTTCAGGGCATGTGGAGTCGTGGAACTGATTTCATTTAACATTTTAATTAACTAAAACTGTTTTCTTCCCTTGTTACTAATTTTGCCTTTAGTCTGTTAAATACTTGGAGGAGCTGAAATTTCCAGCCTGACGAGTAGCAGTCTCAGAGGCCTCTGTCTCCAGGTATCTGCAGGGCTGCACCAGATCAGAGAGAGAAACTGTGCTCTGAGTATGGAGCTGAGGATGATGAAAAGAGTCACTGGGAGGCTGGATTTGGTTCAGTGAGAGAAAGTTGTCTAGTGATGACAGAGATGACCATGAAAGGTGGTGAGCTTCCCATTCCCAGAGGTATGTCAGTAGAAACCTTGAGCTTCCAGAAGGAGGTAGAGCACAGCAAGAGGCAGAAAAGGGGTGAGTGGACTTAATGCTGGAATCTCTGAGGCCCAGGAAGGTGAGCTGGGGATCGAGATCCTCACCGACCTCTAGCTGTGTGACCTAAGCAAGTCTCTTTCCTTCTCTGGGCCTTTGTATCCCAGTAATACTCCGTTGGATTGGTCAGAGGACAATGCATCTAAATGCCTTACAGCAATGGATAGTTAGTTGCAAACTGGTGGAAGCACCCTGGTCTAAACAGGGTGTCAAGTGTTTAGGCCATACTGCCCTGTCCCAAACCAATCTCTTCTCAGAACAGAAGCCCCAGCAGGGCAGTGAGAGGTGTTGCAGGCATGTTTTGCCAGCCACACATTGGACACTCCTTGCTCAGTCAAGAAGCCACATCCAAACCCTCGGACCCTTTCACACTTGGAGCTTTTGTTTGAAAGGTCAGACTTCAACCCTCAAAATGAAGATGACTTTAAAAAGCTGGAGATGGACCAAAAAGTAAACAAAATGCAATTACAATTTCATAGATGGAAAATACAACAAATTTTTTTAAAAAGAAGAAGG
Organism: Symphalangus syndactylus; assembly: GCF_028878055.3. Lineage (NCBI taxonomy): Eukaryota > Metazoa > Chordata > Mammalia > Primates > Hylobatidae > Symphalangus > Symphalangus syndactylus. Next base: position 130,806,702 of record NC_072441.2, on the reverse strand, counting down.
AAATAAAATAATACATAAATGGGTGATCTGGGCTGAGTCTGTGATTTTTTCTCCTCTTTCTGTTCTTTCCAGAGTTTCTATAATAAAGATTATTTAGTTGAGGGGAGGGACAAATTTGTAGTTTCCAAGTAAACAAAATAAGTGTGCATTAAAAGACAAAATTAAGTCATTTTTCCAGATTTTTACTAATGCCTTTAAATAGCCCAAAAGTTGAACCAGAGGCCCTCTTTGCCAGAGAATCTGTCCACGGCCAGGTGGGGCTGCTAGGGCCCAGTCTGCCTGCTTTCTGTAATTGGAGGCTGCCCCTCCCACACTCTTCCACAGAGGCTTCCACGTGCCAGCACACACACAAGAGACAGTTGTGGTCCTGCCTCCAGCACAGTGTGGTGAGAGAAGCATGTAACTTCTTGAAGAAATGCTCACTATGTGCCAGGCACTGTGCAAGGTACTTTGGATTCCCCACAATATAAGGTGAGTGCTATATCCCCATTTTACTGATAAGAACACTGAGGTTCAGACGAATTAAGCTCAGAAAGCAGAATTTTAACCCAAGTCTATTTGATTCCAAAGCAGAAATTGACATTTTAACCCGTCTATTTGTTTCCAAAACTCTTAAGCATTATATTACACTATCTCCTCACATTTAAAATAATTGCTATTAAACAGTGAGCGCTGTGAAGGAGGCATATAATCTGAATGCCAGGAAAGGAGTCATTAAGTTCTTTAGGGAGAAGGGAAAACCAGGGAAAGCTTCCAGGAAGAGGTGATGTTTGAACTGAGCTTTGAAAGATGATTAAGAATTTATCAGAACATAGCATATAACCTGACAGAGCAGATGTTCAGTAACTTTTAATTAAATTAACTAATAAAGATAGTAACATTTACAGATGAAATAATATGAAGTTTCAGATTTGCTTCATAATAAACCATTGTGGGGAGAGGGAGCATGGGGACAGATAGAAGTATAGGCAAAACAAGATTACTCACATGTTGACAATTGCTGAAACTGGATTCATGCCATTTATTATTCTCTACTTTGATATATGTTTGAAAATGTCCATAATAAAAAATTTAAGACAATTTTAAAAGATGCTTAGTGTTGGCCAGGAGTGGTGGCTCAGGCCTGTATTCCCAGTACTTTGGGAGGCCAAGGCAGGTGGATCACCTGAGGTCAGGAGTTCGAGACCAGCCTGGCCAACACGATGAAATCCCATCTCTACTAAAAATACAAAAATTAGCCGGGGAAGGTGGGGCGTGTCTGTAATCCCAGCTACTCAGGAGGCTGAGGCAGGAGGATTGCTTGAACCTGGGAGGCAAAAGTTGTGAGCCGAGATCACACCACTGCACTCCAGCCTAGGCAACAGAAGGACACTCCGTCTCAAAAAAAAAAAGAAAAATGCCGAGTGTTCACTCTAACTAGACTTTGACCTCTTTCAAAAATACGTGAAAGCTAAAGGTAAGTATCTTGAAAAACAAAAAACAAAAAAAAAAGGAAGGGAGGGGGAAGACAGGAAGGGAAGAAGGGAAGGAAAGGAGGAGGGAGGTGGGATGGAGGAGCACAAAAGAAGAAATTGTATCAATAAGGCAATCTCATTTATAATAGCTACAAAAATTAAAATAAAATACCTAGAAATAAATTTAACTAAGGAAGTAAAAGACCTCTACAAGGAAAACTACAAAATACTCATCAAAGAAATTGAAGAGGACACAAACAAATGGAAAGACATCTTATGCTCATGGATTGGAAGAATTAATATTGTTAAAATGACAATAGTAATTGAAAGTAATTTATACATTCAATGCAATTTGTATCAAAATACCAAGATATTTTTCACAGAAATAAAAAAATCTAAAATTCATATGGAACCAAAAAGGAGCCCAAACAGCCAAAGCAATCCTAAGCAAAAAGAACAAAGCTGGAGACATTACACTACTTGGCTTTAAAATATATTACAAAGCTATAGCAACCAAAAGAGTGTGGTATTGGTATAAAAATACATACATAGACCAATGGAACAGAACAGAGAACCCAGAAATAAACTGATATATTTATAGTCACCTGATTTTCAACAAGGAAGCCAGGAACCTACATTGGGAAAAGGATACCCTCTTCAATAAATGGTGCTGGGAAAATTGGACATCTATATTCAGAAGAATGAGATTGTACTCCTATCTCTCACCATATACAAAAATCAACCCAAGATGGATTAAAGACTGAAACGTAAGGCCTAGAACTGCAAAACTACTAGAAGAAAACATAGGAGAAACACTTCAGGTTGATTGATCTAGGCAAAGACTCTATGGCTAAGATTCCAAAAGAACAGGCAATTAAAACAAAAATAGGCAAATGGGACTATATTAAACTTGAAAGCTTATCTACAGAAAAAAAAAGTGAAGAGACAACCTACAGAATGGGAGAAAACATTTGCAAACTATTCATTTAACAAGGAACTATATCCAGAATATACAAGAAACTCAGGAGCAAAACAAGAAACAATATCATTAAAAAGTGGGCAAAGGATCTGAATAGACATTTCTCAAAAGAAGATATACTAACGGCCAACAGGCATATGAAAAAATGTTCAACATCACTAATCATCAAGGAAATGCAAATCAAAACCACAATGAGATATCATCTTACCCCAGTTAGAATGACTATTATCAAAAAGACAGAAAATAACAGATGCTGGCAAGGCTGCAGAGAAAAGAGAACTCTTATACACTATTGGTGAGAACGTAAATTAGAACAGTGTTTATGGAAAACAGTATGGAGATTTCTCAAAAAACTAAAAACGGAACTACCATATCATCCAGCGAGCCCACTATTGGGTGTTTATCCAAAGGGAAAAAAATCAGTATATCAAAGAAATACATGCATCCTCATGTTTATTGCAGCACTATTCACAATAGCGAAGACATGGAATCGACCTGTGTCCATCAATGAAAGAATGGATAAAGAAAATATGGTGAATACACACAATGGAATACTATTCATCCATAAAAAAGGGTGAAATCCTGTCATTTGCAGGAACATAAATGGAACTGGAGGTCATTATGTTAAGTAAAATAAGCCAGACACAGGAAAACAGATATTTCATGTTCTTATTCATATTTGGAAACTTAAAAAAAATTGATCTCATGCAGGTAAAGTAGAATGATAGTTACCAGAGGCTGAGAAAGGTGTGTGAGATGAAGAGAGGTTGGTTAATGGGTACGAACATCCAGTGAGATAGAAGGAATAAGTTCTACTGTTCAATAGCAGAATAGGGTGACTACAGCTAACAACAGCGTATTGCATATTTCAAAATAGCGGCCAGGCATGGTTGTTCAAGCCTGTAACCCCAGCACTTCCTAGCACCTTGAACCCCTGTCTTCCCCATTATCCAGCACTCCACATCTCCCCACTCTTCTCCTCCTTCTCTGGTTGCTCCTTCTGTCTCCTTCAGCTGTTTCTCTCCCCTTGCCCAGCTTTGAGGTGCTGCATTCCTCAGAAATCTTGTTCCACTTCTCCTTCCACACCCTCTTGGTGGGTGAATCCCAGGATGTAAATTACCACCTCTATGTTGATAACTTCCAATTCTATATTTACAGGCTTGGTATTTCTGCAGAGTTTCCAGTCTGCATATCCAACTATGTTGTCAACATCTCCACTTGATTTCACAGACATCTTAAGCTCAGCATACCCAGAGTGAATTTACTCTCTCCCCTAAGCCTGCTCCTCTCCTTGTACCCACTGTTGTTCTGTGTTCCTCAGTAAATGGCACCACCATATAAGTGGTTGCTCAAATTAGAAAAATTGACACCATCCTTGGGAGGCTGAGGCTGGTGGATCACCTGAGATCAGGAGTTCGAGGCCAACCTGGCCAACAGGTGAAACTCCATCTCTACTAAAAATACAAAAATTAGCTGAACGTGGTGATGGGCGCCTGTAATCCCAGCAACTTGGGAGGCTGAGGAGGAGAATCACTTGAATCTGGGGGGGTGGAGGTTGCAGTGAGTCAAGATCGTGCCATTGCACCCCAGCCTGGGTGACAAGAGCAAAACTCTGATTCAAAAAAAAAAAAAAAAAAAATAGCTAGAAAAGAGGATTTGAAATGCTCCCAACACAAAGAAATGACAAATACTCGAGGTGATGGATGTCCTAAATACCCTGCCTTGATCATTATACAGCCTATGCATGTAACGAAAATCACGTGTGCCCCATAAATATGTACAAATATTACGTATCAATAAAAATAAAATAAAAAAGGAGGAATTACAATAGTACATATGGGTTACAGAGCTTGAGTTTTGAAATGGGACACATATAAGTTGGGATCCGGTTCTGCTTTTTCCTTGTGGTGTGACTTTAGTGAGTCCCTTGCCCCCTTGGGTTTTAGTTTATCCATCTAAATAATGGGGGTGATAATAGGATAAACAAACCCTCCTCTTGGGTTTGTTGGGGGAGTGAGGTGAGAAGGTGCTGGAAAGCACTTGGCACAGTGCTCACTGAATGGCGGCAGGTGACCCAGCCCTGTCTGCATTATACACCATCCAAGCGCAGATCTCTCCCAAAGTTACATTTCCAGCCCAGACCACTCCGCTGACAGGGTCTCAAACATAAGCTGTTCTGAACTGAGCTCCTGAGCTCACCCCACTGAAAACCACCTCCTCCCACAGCCTTCCCGCTTAGTATGCAGTGTTCCGGCCCCTCAGCGATTCAGAGGAAGGATCTCATAGTTGATTTTGACTTTCCTCTCTGACGCTTTCCACACTGGATCCATCAGTAGATCCTCTTGGCTCTTTCTAAATATATCTAGACTTCTATAAAAATACTTATTACCACCTCCATTGCTATAACATCCAAGCCCCTTATCGCTCCTTAGCCTTATCACAATAGTTCCTAACTGATCTCCCCAATTTTGCTATGCTCCATTCTGTCTGCTCTCACCATGACAGCCAGAGAGATTCTTTCGAAAATTTAGTCCCTTGCCTATTCAATATCCTCCGATGGGGCCAGGCGCAGTGGCTCACACCTGTAATCCCAGCACTCTGAGAGGCCGAGGCTGGAGGACTGCTTGAGCTCTGGAGTTCGAGACCAGCCTGGGCAACATAGTGAGACCTCATCTCTACTAAAAACCAAAGGCATGGTGGCGCCTGCCTGTGGTTCCAGCTACTCAGTGGGCTGAGGTAGGGGGATTGCTTGAGCCTGGGAGATCAAGGCTGCAGTGAGCTATAATTACACCAGTGCACTCCAACCTGAGCAACAGAGAGAGACCCTGTCTCAAAAATAAATAAACAAATATAAATAAAAGAATAATAAAACAAATCCTCCAATGTTATTGCATCCCACGCAAAGTAAAAGCCAAAGTCCCTATGTGGACTAGAGGCTCCATGTGGTACCTCTCCAACCCATCTCTCACTCCTCTCCTCCTCATTCCAGCCATTCCTGCTTCCTTGCTGCCCTGAACCAGTCCATGCCAGGCACACTGCAGACTCAGGGCCCTTGCACTAGCTGTTGCCCTCCATTACACTCTTTCCCCAAATATCTGCATGGCTTGTTGCCTCATCTCCTTCAGGTCTTGACTCCAGTGACCCCTCTTCTGTGAGACCCTCCTGCTTACTTCCAAAAAACGCCCTCCCTTCATTGAAAACCCCCTAAAACACACACACACACACACACACACACACGCTCGTCATTCCCTTTCCCAGCTTCATTCTTCTCCTTGGCATTTATCCCCATCCAATCCGCTATTAATTTAACTTATTTTTCTTATTTATCATCTGTCTCTCCACTCAGAACATAAACTTCACCAAAGAAAATGTTTCTTTTTCATTGCTCTATTCTGGTCATTGCTTTAAGAACAGGACCTGGCATGTGTGATGTGCTCAACAAATATTGATTTTAAAAGTGACAGGCCAAGGGGCTACATTGCAGCATTCGAGCCCCCTTCAATCACACGAGCAGGTGCCTACCTCTCCTGCAACTTTCCTGCAAAATCAGGGTGCCAGAGCGTGATGCAAACCCTTCCCGACTAGAGATGGAGCTGGGAAAGATGCAAGCTCTGGGCTGGAGGGTCAGCGAGGAGACTCCTTTGTGCAGAGGCTTTGGCCTTGTGTACCATGGACCTCTGGGGCAGTGTGGTGGAGTCTATGATCCCCTTAAAAATTAATGCCTTAAACACATAAAATAAAATACATAGAATAATGAAAATCAAAGGTATTGAAATACAATTGTCAAGATATTTTAAATTTTTATGATGTAATTATATGTGTGCCTCCTTACTCATGGATTAAATGAAAAGATCTAGCAACAGGTCTAATACCAACCATAATTTCAAAATGATAATGATTGGGAACAATATTTCAAGGTAATCTATCATCTGGGATGTAATTTCTGTTGGTAACGAAAGTCGCAGACACTGTTTGCTAGTGCTGTGATTTGTTGCCTACATTAACAATGGAAGGAAAAGCTATGTTTCAGTCACAGGGTGATGAAAATAAAGATGTAACATTTTTCCCATTCAGGTTTATGTCCCGTTGAATTTTCTCCTTGGAGTTCTTGGGTGTCCCTGGACTCACCTTGGAGATGCCCTGCTCTAGAAGAGATCTGGAGCTGACGCTGGGGGTGCTAAGTCACTCACCTCCCTGCGTGGCCCTGTACAAATCACATCCCTCCCCAACTGTACAATGAATCATTACAAACTTTAATGATTCATTTGTGCTCACCCACCCCTGGAGTCTGATGAGATCACTCAGTAAATATTCACTAAGCACCTCCTGTGGGTGAGCCCCACACACACTGGGCAGGATGGGACCATTAGCGACCAACCAGTGACACACTGCCCCAGGACTGAGCAGCTCATGAACAAACAGGGCGATGAGGCCAGGACTCAAAGGCAGGCGATGATGAGTAGCACCTAAACACAGCTCAGGGACTCTGTGCGTTCAGAAATAGGAGAGGCCCCAGTTCCCGGGGTGGAGGGAAGCAGCAGTTGCAGCATCTGAGACAGTCTGACCCAATCCCTGCTCCTGGCATGGGAGGCTACGGAAAGGGCATCTCAGGTGTGGCAAAGGCTCAGAGCTGGAAAGTCAGAAAAGATGTGCTGGATCCCTTGGGGAGCTCGAGGGCCCTTCAGGGAGAAGAGGATGGAGCAGTGTTGTCACTCTGGTCTTGACTCAGTGCAGTTTTTTTGGACGCTCCCTGGAAAGCACAGGGATGGGCACCCAGTCCCTGTCCACGCCCCTCAGAGCACTGGGAGCCATCAAAGTGAGTGATTGAAGGCTAATCACAGCCACTTGGGTCTGAGGAGGGACCTGTCTCTCTCTCTGAGGACCCTCCAGCAAGGACAAGTGCAAGACAAAAGCCGCGCCTCCCTGCCGCATTAGCATCACACAGCCTGCCAGCCGGGCTTCTTGCCTCGCCTCCGCAGCCCGCAGCCCGCAGCCCGCAGCCCGCAGCCCGGCAACTGGACCGGCCAGCCGGGCTCTGGCTGAGCCCCAACCCAGCAGATGTGGACCCTAAAGGGGCCCATGGCCAACAGCCTCCCACCTCCCCTCAAAAAAACAAGCCAGGCAACCACTGCCTGTCCTGCCTGCCCCACCCCGTGTAGGCCTCTCCTTGGACTGTGGCCAGAAGCTGCTACAGCCACCAAAAACCCAAAGGACGCTGGAGACACATAGAATCCCTGAATGGCAGTGCTCAGGGTGATGGAAACTGAGATCTTAGAGATCCCAACCTTTACCTGTTACTAGGCTCACTGAGCAGAATCTTCCAATCTGAGGGTGTGGGCGCTGAGTTTACACTGCTGCTTTAGAATATGCTGTTGCCAAACAATAGAATGGCAGCCTCTTGGAGTGCCGGCCGCTCAGGACTCTGAGTCTTGAGCAGGGCTAGGCAGGTAGTGCATCAGAACTGTGAGGTCCCAGGGGATCCTGGGAAAGATTGGCTGGGGACTCGGGGCTGGGAGTGCTTGTGTGGGTCTGGATCCCACCTATTCAGGGGTAATGGAGGGAGGCGTGAGAGTGATGGGGAAGCCTGATAGCCCATTGAACACAGTGGTGCCCAGGGGATTGCTGGAGAGAGGGGCGGAGTGCAGAGAGTAGGAGCCTCAGCCAGCCCGTGTGGGAACGGCCAGAGGGCAGAAGGCGCAGCCGCCTCCGAGATCCCGCAGAGCCTGGGACACAGGAACACCACAGGTCCCAAGCCGCAGAGGGTTAGCTGGGAAGGGCTGAGGACCCTGGGCTCCTGCGGCTCAGCTGGCTAAGCTGTCACCAGGCATAGGGTGGGAAAGGGTTTTCCAACTTGGTCCCGTAGCTCTACTCGGTCTTGGAAAGGCAGGGGTCTTGGGGACTCTTGTCATGGGATGGCAAGGGTGTGGGAGCCAGGCAGGGGCAGGTGATGCTATCATGAGACCACCATCTGCATAAGTGAGACTGGGTCAGGAGACATTGTGTCTCCCCTAAATCAGGGAACTCATGAAATAATGCAGAGCCAAACTACCCCTCCCCCTGTATATGGGGCCCTCCCCTGATTTCCCCTCAGAGAAGTCCTGTCCTAATAGTCTGGAACTGTGCAGTGCCTGTCTACAGTGATCATGGCAGTATTCGAGGGCTCTCCTGATGTAGGGCATGGGGGACTGGCTCTCCAAACAGCCCAGGATGGAATCTCAGTTAGGCTTCTCTCTTAGGCACTTGACCTTGGGCAAATCACTTCCGTGACCTCAGTATTCCTCATCTGTAAAATGGGAGTAACAGTCCCCTCTACACTGGATTCTAGGGAGGGAACAGCAGGACAACAGAAGTGAAAGCACAGCCCTTGGACATAAACGGCACAAGGCTTAGAGCAGGTGAGGCTGAACTTTGGTGACTCACGTCCTCTTTCTGAGCTTCCCAGGTCTGGGATGTGGAGGCCCCTGGCCTCCTTCTACCAACACTTGCTCTTTACAGAGGATTCGCATAAAGCCTTTTTACTCTGACATATCGGGGACTCAGCTCTGCTCTTCTCTGGGGACTGGCATCGTAATAGGAATGAAGTAGGACGGTGGAATGGGTGGAATGGGTGGAGAGGTTGGGGAAGTGTGCTGGGAAAAGAAAGAGCTGACTGAGGCTTGGCTGCAGGAGGATTCCGGGCTCTCCTGAGCTCCAGGCCTTCAAGTCCTAGGACCACAGCACCAGGGTCTTGCTTTTCTCAAACATATCCTGCTGTCTGACTCTGTGGAAGCAGGAAGACAACCTTTCCTGCCTGTCTCTAAGCAGCCTCGCCGTGCCGTGCTGTGGGGGCTGCAGCTCTCTGATTCCCCCGTGGTCTCCCTGCCTTCAGTCTGGCCTTTCCACATTGACTAACCAGAGAGTCCCTAAAACACAGATCCGATGTCCTCCTACCTGCTCACAACCCTCTATGACTTCCCATTGCCTTTGCAGCATTCAAGGCCCTGAGACCTCATCAGCCCCAACACTCTCCACCACAGGTGCCTTACCAGCTGCCCAGGCTGCAGCTTCCAAAACACAGCCCACTCTTTCCCAAGGCTGTACCTCTGTCCTGCTGTTCCTGCTACCCTGAATGCCATTCCTCTCTTTGCATACCTGACAAATTCCTATTCATCCTTCAAGAGCCAACTTCTTCTGGAAGCCTTGCATGACCCCCCAAGTGAGTCAGACTCCTGCGCTGGCTGACTTCTAGGGCAGCACTCCACATGCCTGCAACTACCTGATGGGCCTGCATTCCTAGAACTGCCCTGTTCAGCAAAGATGACAGTAAGTGTACAATGACTTAATGAATTAGAGAGGCTAAAACTGCATTGTCCAGCATGGCAACCACTAGCCACACATGGCCCTTTACATACAGAATAATTCAACTTAAAATTCATGTTGTTGGCCGGGTACGGTGGCTCACATCTGTAATCCCAGCACTTTGGGAGGCTGAGTCGGGCAGATCACGAGGTCAGGAGCTCGAGACCAGCCTGGCCAACGTGGTGAAACCCTGACTCTAATAAAAATACAAAAATTAACTGAGTGTGGTGGCAGGCACCTGAAATCCCAGCTACTTGGGAGGCTGGGGCAGGAGAATTGCTTGTAACTGGAAGGCAGAGGTTGCAGTGAGCTGACATAGCACTACTGCACTCCAGCCTGGGGAAAAGAGCAAAACTCTGTCTCAAATAAACAAATAAATCAGTGCGTTAAATGAATAAAAATGCAATGAATTGCACTAGCTGCACTTCAAGTGCTCAAGAGCCACACGTGGTTAGTGGCTATAATATTGGACAGGACAGACACAGGCCATTTCCATCATCCCAGAAAGTTCTATTGGACAGTGCTGACCTATGAGTGGTGTTAGGACACCAGCAGATCTAGGTTCTAGCTTCAGCTTAGTTCCTAGTTCCTGCTTTGCCTCTCTGAGACTTTCCTCATCTGTGCAGCCCATCCCACATGCTGTGCAAGGCCAAGCATAGACAGTACCTGACAAGGACATTCCACTGATTCCATCATCCCACTGCTTTGGTCAGACACACGTGGACTTGGGGAAGCAGATGGACAGGTGGCACCCTGCTGCCTAGAGGTGAGGGACCCACCCTCAGGCTCCAGCAGCTCAGAATAACCCAGAGTCCAAAGCTAACCCAGTGAGTCTCCTAGGAAGGCAGGCTCTGCAGAGAACATGGCCAGTGCGCATCTCTCCATAGGCTTGAACAGGCCAGAGTGGGCCTGACGATCCCAAACTCATCCCTTCTGAACCCAGAGGGAGACCCAGGCAGAGCCTAGGGGAAGAGGCAGCTGCAGGGGCTTGTCCAAAGGGGAGGGGAGGAGTGGAGAGTCAGAAACGCGCTATCAGCACTGCCCGTCCTCCCCACTTCCTCTCTTCGAACGGATCACATCCTGTTATTGTGTGGAAAGAAAAGGCCGGGAGCTGGGGAGGGAGGCAGGGCTCGGACCAAGTGAGTGGGGAGAGGTAGGAAGAGAAAGGAGGAGCCAGAGGAACAGGACAGTGGGCAGCACGGAGCTCCACCAGCTCCGCCCTGAACCAGGTGGCCTGGGCAGGAGGAGGGGACCCAGGAGGGAGGATGAGCATCGATGGGGCGGCCCACATCCCTCATTGAGAGATCTGGGGCCCAGGACAGAAAATGGCACCCCCTCCGGGAGGCTTTCCCAAAGCCTCTTCCTCAGGTTCCTTCAATTTAGCTAATGTTCACCCTGGTCTCTACTGCCAGAGCAGGATCTCCCGTGGCTACCAGGCCTCTCTCACACAGCACTTGCCTCCAGGGTGGAAGGGCTCTGTATCCATTCCCTTCACCCCACTTCCACCCAGCCTGTGAGCCCCTGCAGACAGGGCCAGGGCGGTCCCTTGCTGGCTCCCCTGCACGGCTCAGCAGGAATTCCTGTTGCTGTGAATGATTAAGTTTCCCACATCTTCCTCTTCTTTCTCTCTTCTGCCATTTCCAAGCATACCCCCATCCCAATCCCATTTCCACGAATAATAACGGCTGTTTTCTATAAAACATAAGCACTTGACATACATTATTTTGAAATCCCGTGACAGCTCTGTAAGATGGGTGTTAATATCTTCATTTAGCAGATGAAGAAACTGAACCTCAGAGTGGTAAAGTGATTTACCCAAAGTCACACAGCTGGAACTTAAACCCAGTGGTCTGACTCCAAAGATCAGCCTCTTTCTGTTGGCCCAACTGCCCTTCCCATTCACTGCCTTCTGTGCCCTGGCCTCTCTCTTCTTGAGCTGATACCAAATTGACTGCCCTGACTGTCCACTGGGCTTGTCCTCAAGCCGGGCCCACTGCTTGAGGCAAGCTGTCCGGCACCCACACTGATTCCTCATAGTCCTAGCAGATTGCTGGGGCAGGCTGAGCTGCTGTGTCCCTGCACAGCACAGGCCTATTTGCTCTAAGGACTCCAACTACCTATTGACTATTTTGTCTTCCTTTCCTGAGAGGTAGTGAGCACTGGCTCTGGACTCAGATCTGACTCCAATCCTAGGTAACCTTAGTCAAGCTGCTTCCCCTCTAGGCCTCATTTCCTCCTCCGCACAATGGAGAGGATGGCTTGGGTGATCCAGACTTACTCCCTTCCTTACTCTGACTCACAGTTGCAGAGCCTCTGTTGCTGGACACCATGCCCAGCACCATGGCCTGTGTCCCCATGGGCTGGTCAGTGGTACTTTACTCGTTCACAAGGGCAGTGGGGCCAGAGGGGGAACACTGGCTTCTAGGGAACTGTTAGTTGTTTTGCACATAGGGAAGGCGGTAGCGGGCAGGCGTGAGGAGGCTGGGCTGCCATGAGCAGACCAAATCAACAGCCTCCCAATCTTCCTATCTCCCCACCTCACCCCACCCAGGTCCAGTATGATAACCAGGCAGCTGCGGCCCAGCCCAAGAAAGCCCACACTCATCCTCCCTCTGCCCACTGCAACAAAAGCAGCGCAAGGGGCGGAGCTGTACATCTACCCCTGACTAACTCAGGACCATGGCTTCGGCAGAAGGCACTGGAGCTGCATCTCTGTAATAATGATCTGCCGCCTACCCATCTCCACTCTCATTCCATGCCAGCCTCAAAACTGAGATTCCATATAGGAGAAACTTCTCATTCAGCAAATGCTGAAAGGAACCTGTGCCAGATCTATCATAGGGTGCTGGAGGTGAAGAGATAGATCGCACGTGGTATTGCCTCAAGGAGCTCATGTTTTAGTGGGAAAGCAGATAAGGAAAGGAAGGCCCGTGGGGGGCACCAAGGAGGCAGCTGATCCCATAGAGTAGTCAGAACAGTTTCCTGGATGTTGAGGACAAGTTAACCAAATGAAACGAGTGCGGAAAAAGAGGATGGGTAGATTGTCCTGGGTAAAAGAAACAAAAGGTGCAAAAACCGGAAGGTCATTAAAACAATAAAATAATGTGATCTGGAATAGAAAGGATGGTACAATGAGAGCAAAGAGAATAAAAAAGTGGTGAGGGTTGAGGCTGACCGGGTCAGCAGGGCCATTTCAGGCCAGGCCCCAGTTGCAGCCCTTTCCCCTAGAGGACAGAAGGGCCCCCAGTGCCTCAGGGACTGAGTTGTCCTGGGAGGTGGGAAGTCTGGTCCTCCCCTGCCGATCACTATGGGACGTGTGGCCCTGGAAAGACTCTTTTCCTCTCTGGGCCTGTCTCCTCTTCTGGAGACATGGACACTAGCCCATGTGGCCCCCCAGGGTCGGGTCAACCTGGACATTCTATCACCTCATCGTTTCTGCCTTGCTGGCCGCAGAGTTCACGGGCCCTTCCAGACCTCAGCGTGGAATGCCTTGCCCTCTTCTGGGAAAAATCCTTCTGGAAATGGTGCTCCTCTCTTCCCATTCTTCAGTCCAGGACAGTGAGGCTTCTGCCTCTGTCCCTCCCCTGGTGTCACTGTCATCCAAGTCATCAGTGACCTCCATATTGCTAAATCCAGTCGACACTTGCAGGCCTTTCTTGCTCGATCACTCAGCCTCGCTGGACTTGCCTAACCACTTCCCTCACCCTTTTCCTCGGAAACACCACAGGCTCTAAAACAGCACACTCTCTGTTTTTCTCCTTCCTCTCTGATTGCTCTTTCCCATTTCTCTCCCTCAAGCCCTTAACAACAGGTCCCTTCCTCATACTGCTCCTCTCACCTGTGAGCACAGACCAGGCCACCACCACCACTGCTGAGATCCACAGCCAGCTCACCCCATGGCTAAATCTCACCATCCTATCATCCCAGGTACCTCCTTGTCCTGTGCCAGGGAGAGGCACACCTGGGAGCTTCGAAAAACCAAGGAGCTTCTCTGCAGGGCAGAGCATGGTCCCCAAGGACCGCCCCTGCCTCTGCCCTCCTATCTGTGGTTGGAAGCACCCTGAGGACAAGAGCAGCCAAGTCAGAGCCTGGCAGGATGAACAAGGCTAACCCCAAAAAAGCCAGAGTTATCTATGAGGTCCTTGAATTCACCTCTTGGCACAACTTTTTTCTTAATCCTAATCACTTTGTAACTTACTGTAGAATCAACATATTTATTACAGTTGTGTGTGTCTGTGTTTACCGTCTCGCCTGCTAGAAGTTAAGCTCCACCAGAACAAGAACAGGGATCTTTGTTTTATTCAATGTGGGATCCCCAGTACCTAGAACAATACCAGGCCCATACTAGATGCTCAATAAATATTTGTTAAATGAAACAGGGTGCCAGTTCCACATGCTGTAGTCCCAACTACTCAAGGGGCTGAGACAAAAACCTTCTGGTTTTTGCACCTTTTGTTTCTTTTTCACCTTGATGACCCTTGAACTCCTGAGCTCAGTTCAAGATCAGCCTGGGCAAAAGGCTAGAAGAAGCAAGATCCCATATCTTGAAAAAATATATAAATAAATGCCAGAAAGAAAGGAAAGCATGATGCTTCATTAGAAGTGCCTGTGTGACCTACTGAAATCCCTTAGGATCAAATGGTCCACATGCAGTGGCTTCCCCCAGACCCAGGTGCTGTGCCCTTTGTTTTATTTTTGGAAAAGAATAAGGGTTGTATCATCTAAACCACATTCCCATTCCTGAGCCTCCAGGGAAGTCCTCCCAGATGATAGGGAGCCTGCCACAGAGCCTCCGCTCTCGACTTCCGTTACCTTCAGACTTCATCCCTGAGTCCCCAGTCCTCAAGAGCCAGGCATAAGAGCTGCAGCCGCCACTGCAGCCGTTGAGTCATCAGGGAACCTGGGGCCCTCCTATGGTATGGCCTTAATCTGTCCTGAACCCAGGATACATACAACTGTCCCAGCCATGGAAGCTCACCCCAACACAAAGAGGGGATGTCTGCTGAGGCTTCCTGAGCTACAAGCACGGGTGCGCGAAGCTGAGGGGACAGGCCCCCTCTATGAGGCCTGTGGAGGGAAAGGATGGAAACCCTGTGGAGGAAGGCTGTCTCCTCCCCACCAGGCCTGCCTTCAGGGTTGAGGGCGGAATCCCACTTCCTAAGGCTAGAGCTGAGTCTTGGAGGCTCGCCGTCTCAGGAGAAACAGGTTCTTGCCATGACTTTTCTTTCAATATCCCAAGTCTCAGGCCTAGGGGTGCAATGCAAGCACAGAGTCCTAAGGCCCCTTTGTAAAACTTTTATTTAGAAATCTTCCCGATATATCCTTATATATATACACACATCATCACCACATGGGTTTTTTTTTGCTAAAGAGTCACACACCCACAGTGTTGGCCTCTGGGCTGTACAAAGGTCAAGGTACCTGGAGCGGTTACTCCTCTTCTGCAGAAAAATGCAGAGACCAACGCAATTCATCACATACAGTACAACATTGACGGAAAGTGCTGGGCCCGCCCACAGAAACAATGCACTATGTACACGGGCAGGGGGCAAGTCTTCAGCAGAGGGTCGCGTACCATCGAAATCACAAGTACGGCCAGACCCACCCCCAAAAGGCCGAAATAGTTGTCGGCTGACTGTAGATGCTGTGCCCTTTGTTTTATTTTGGAAAAGAATAAAGGTTGTACCATCTTGTCATCTGCCATAACAAATAAAAGAATATGAATTTGTCTTAAAAGATGTGATTCCCTTCAGTGGTTATGGTCATCTTTGTTCTCAAAATGTTGTTTTGTTTTGTTTTACCTTTATGTTCTTTCCCCTTTGTACAGATGCTATTCTTGGAATGTTGCCAGTTTTTCATGGGTAACAAGGAAGGAGAGGAAGGATAAGGTCATGGGGTACAGAGGGTGAAAATAAAAATTACAGATCTTCTTTAGTTCTTACAAAGACCTAAAGCCTTGCCCTTTCCTACCAGGCTTGTTTTAGGTAGTTGCATTACATTTTACACAGTCTGCCAGTGTTCCCATATCTCTTTTCCATTCTTATTACTGTCCCTGGCCTTGGAACAAGACAGAAATTAAGACAATCTGGGCTGGGTGCAATGGCTCACACCTGTGATCCCAGTGCTTCTGGAGGCAAAGGCAGGAGAATTGCTTGAAGCCAGGACTTCAAGACCAGCCTGGGAAATATAGCGAGACTCCATCTCTACCAAAAAAAAAAAAAAAAAAAAAAGTAAAAATTAGCCAGGTGTGGTGGCTCACACCTGTGGTCCTCCCTACTCGGGAGGCTGAGGTGAGAGGATTGCTTGAGCCCAGAGTTCAAGGCTGCAGACAGCAATGATGGCACCACTGTACTCCAGCCTGAGTGACAGAAGAAGACACTGTCTCTCACAAAAAAAAAAAAAAAAGATAATCTGGAGAAATGAGGACAATCTCGATAACTCAGGCCAAAGTGGTTTACGATCTAAATTACCCAAATGCTGAGCAGTCAGGCACACCGGCCCACTGCCTAGGTCGTGGACTCAGGCTGCAAAACCCCACCGGGGGATTGAGAAAAAAAGCTCTTTACATTCTCAATACTGTCTACTTTCATGATCCCATTCAGTCCACACCATAGCCCCAGGAGATAGGCCAAGCCAGAGTCACATGGCAAGTCTGAAAGAAGAGGGAGCCAGTAGTTTGAGTTCTTAATAAAATACGTGAGCCATCTCATAAAACCCATCCACCCATCCATACTGTGGCTACTTCTCATTCCTAACTCAAGCGAATCCACTGTGAAGCAAACAGCCTTAGATCCTACAGCAATGACTCTATCTTTAGACAGATGGGGCTCCTCACAGGATATTCCAAACGTTCAAAAGGAACCAACCCTAATATTCACCAAAACATGATCTGGGGAGCCTGAAATTGAATGGAGATCCTGAGTGCTACAAAGGTGAACAATGTTGCCCCAAGCTCAAGAATTGGACCTTACTTAAAAGGGAGGGGAAGGGAGCAGACATATTCTCTGTCTGCACATGGCTGAATTAGGGCCCCATCACGGTGAGGACAAGCCACTGGGCTGAAGCCCAAACTATAAGGGGGGCTTTCCAGACAGCCACAGTGATGAGTTCTTGCATGACAGGACAGGGCCACAGGCTATCTCTCCTCTGACCTCGAAGGCAGAGCCTAGAGGGAGAGGGCTAGGGTGACTTAAGGGTACAATGACAGACATACAGGACTTCTGTGCAGTTTGTCCCATGGGCTTAGATGCAGGTCACAGACAGGCCTCACCTTGAGAAAACCACATCCCACCATCTGGATTGACACAGGAAATCAATGAAGGGGCAGTGGTTCATTCTACAAAAGGATTCTTCACTTTACAAAAGGACTTGCAGTGGTTATTTCTTTAAAAGATGAAGGATAAGGATGTGATTTACAAAAATTTCATGTACAACTTTCAGAGGGGAGCACTTCTATTGCATTAAACCAACCTCCCAGACACACCCTTGATGACCAAAAGCTGCACAACTGAGGGGTGTTTAAGGTTCTGCTAAGTGAATGTGCTTATGTTTGGGTCTTAGCCAGGGCCTGGTCTCTGATTGGATTTCTCATACCCTAGAAGTGAGGCTGGATCCTGGTCCTATTGAGAGCTAAAGATTCCACCAATAACTGAAGTCAAGCAAAAATTCCAAATGCAAAGCATTCATAGGACAGAGTTTGTGCTCAATTCGGAACATAGACCAGATCATCAGCAAACAGACATCTTACAGCAAAGAAATTCCTCTAAGCATCCAGGAGAATGCACAGATGGGGCTGCGCATCTACTCAGCACCAGCATACGCCCGTCAGCACACTGGCATTCACTCGCCAGCGTGAACAGTGATG
Organism: Symphalangus syndactylus; assembly: GCF_028878055.3. Lineage (NCBI taxonomy): Eukaryota > Metazoa > Chordata > Mammalia > Primates > Hylobatidae > Symphalangus > Symphalangus syndactylus. Next base: position 130,789,067 of record NC_072441.2, on the reverse strand, counting down.
TGGAGGAGTTGAAGCCCACATGCCCAAAATATCTCTTGCTCCATATCACTCTACTATCATCGTCTCTTTCTCTGCCTTCACACAAAGCCCGACAGGGCTTTCTCAGGGCTGCAGACACGGTCTCCACAGCCACAGGCTTAGGAAGGCAAGTCTCACTGGGGAGAAAGCAGAACTTTGATCCCCAGGGCAAGAAGTAAGGGCGACTGGGTTTCCTGACCCTCCGGCCCAGCTCATCTAGAGCAGACTGTCCACTGATCATCTTCATCAACCAGGCCCTGAAGAAGGCACCTCGAGGCTTGTGACTCTGCAGCATCTGGCAAGCTGGATGGATCAACACAGGCCTGGGTGAAGATGGGGCTCACGAAATGGGCAGCTATTGGGTACCTATAAATATGGACAGAAGTGGCCACACAGGCCACCCCAGCCAGCCTGGGAGGGGCTAAAGGCAAGGCAGAGACTGCTGGATGCCTCAGATGAGAGCTGACAACCCCAGGTCTTAGGAAAGACAGGGATCCCAAACTCCAGGCCAAAAGCAGTGACAACTCCAGCCTCTTACTTGGGAAGGATTTGGGACTGAGGGAAGAGGGAAGACCGTGCCGTCTTCACAAAAAGTACCTACCACTGTGCTCCATTTTTCTGATCTCCTACTGGTACAGGAAACAGAAAAGCCAGCCCCAGGGTCAGTAAAGGCTTCCCAGAGTTCAGACATCCAGGAAAGTTCAAGTCCACCGCCTTGCTTCAGAGCCGCCCAATTCTCATCCCACCTGCCCTGAAGCCCACCATCCCAGCAGCCTAAGGACGCCCTCCTGGCTGATCCTGGTGGCCCAGACCCATCACCGAGGGCCGGCTCCATCGGCTGCAGGCAGCATGGCAGGATGGAGGCTGCGGGCCGTGTGCTTGGGCGCGGGCTCCTCCGTGTAGCTGTCCGGGCTGGCTGCCCCATCCAGGGAGCTGCCGCAGCTGGAGTTGGGGGAAAGCACGTCTTGCAGGAGGTCATCTGGGGGCGCGCCGCCCCCTCCCCCACCTCCACCCCCACCAGCCCCCACCACAGGGTCCTTGCCAGGCTTGGCCCGCTGGGTGCCCTCCTCCTCCTGGTCATTCAGAAGCTTGGCCAAGAAGTTGATATACTTCATGGCCAGGCGGAGGATCTCATTCTTGCTGAGCTTCTTGTCTGGGGGATGTGTGGGGATCAGCTTGCGGAGCTCGGCAAAGGCCCCGTTCACATTCTGCTGCCGCCATCGCTCCCGGCTGTTGGTGAAGATACGCCGCACGACTTTGGTGTGGGGACCTGGAGATTAGGAGGACAAGAGTTAGGAGAATGGGCTTGAGATTCCTTCCCCAAAGGCATCTCCATCCATTGGGAAACTTGGGAAACCTAGAATGCCTACTTTCCTTTTACTTAGAAAACATCCACCCTTCAAATTCAAGTTCCTGTGCTTCCTCCTCTATGGGAGCTTCCTCAACCCCTCTAGACAGATCTAACCAATCACCACGATAAGGCAATCCCTGGAGTTTCATCACTCTTGATCATTACTTATGTTTCTATGCTTGTCTCCCTCCCCGGGCTGTGATATATTTGAGGACAGGGACCGTATGTTATTCATTCATCCATTCACTTGTGCCAAGAGGCCTTACAGCTATGTCTAAGGAGACAGACTCCATTCCTATTTGACTACCCCTACCTAAATGAATGACTCTGGGCAAGTGACATAAAAACTTGTGAAGTGCCTTGGCTTCATCACCTACGAAATGGAGGTAATAGTACTAAGTCATGAGTTGTTACATGGGTCTAGTACCTAACACAGGTAAAGAACTTAAGACAATGCCTGCCTCCGCTTAGCAGTCAATAAATGTTAGCTATTATTGTCCATATATCAGTTTTTTGCTAACAACCAGGCACTGTGCTAGGCACTGAGGAATAATGGTGAACTAAATCCAGTGCCTGCCCTCATGGAGCTTACATTTTAATGAGGAAACAAATATTAAAAAACAAACAAACCAGGGCTGAATTGTAATGCAAAGAAGCTCCATGTTTAGCTCCAGTGGCTGGGAAGGCTTTTCTGAGGCTGTGAAGAACCAGCCAGGCACAGGAAGGGGAGAGGAAGAAGAGTATCTAAGCCGAGGGAATGCACAGGCCCTGCACTAGACAAGGCCTGAAGCCAGGCTGGCTGGAGTCCTGTGCACAAGATTAGAGTAGGCAGGGTCCAGACTCCACAGGGCCCTGCCGTAAGGTGGGGGGACTTTACCCTAAGGGTGATGGAAAGCGCAGAGTAGGGGCTTAGAAAATGTCTGCTAACTGACCCATCATGGTGGCAGGTGGGGAAGGGAGGGGAGAGCAGAGATCGATGCAGAAAGGCTCTCATACCCAGGAGAGAAGCGGAGACACAGCTATGCACAGCCATGGCCTATAGCTCTAGGCAGGCTTCTGAAGGCTGCCTCAGTCTCCTCATGTCTACAATGCACTGACTATGGCTTGGCCCAATAGTCACTAACATTCCATGTATAAAGACTTATGGAGCAGTGGCGGATACCAGCACACATGTCTAGGGCACTTATGGTGTGCAAAGCACTATGCTGTGTTCAAGACTGACTTGGGATTTGTAAAGCCAGGGGAAGACAGTGAAGGGTCCTACTAGTGCTCTTGAACTTCTGGGCTGAGGAGACTGCTTCTCTCCCTAACATTGAAGCACAAGCCAGGGTCACATAGTCCAGGAAGCTCTGAACACTAAAGGAACTGCCAGTCTTGGGATATTTATTTTCCTTCTTCTAGTAACCCCTGGAACCAGACCTCAGAGTGTGAAAACCGGGGCAGAGGAGAAGAGCTAAGACCTCACCTAAGTCCCACTGCCCATTTTATAGCTAAGGAGACTGAGGCTGGGATGGAAGCGGACCTCACCTCAGTGGTCAGTCTGTGAATCAGCTCATCCATGCCACACTTACTGCCTGATCATCTCTTTCTCTCTCCTACATGCACACAGGCATGCACATGCATGTGTGGGTGCACAGACACACACACACACACTTTTAATGGGAAGGATCACCATCCCCTGCCCACAGTACCTCTGAAGCTGCCTTTCCAAACCATAACAGGCCCTAGCCCAGCTGACTGTTTGCCAAAGGCCAGACCCAGCCTGGGAAAAACACAGCACAACTGCAGGGCAGTTCTACCCTGGGCTGCCTCTGAGGAAATTACTTGCTGCTTTCAGGCCTCCAGGCCAGACAGAGAGCATCCCTCAGCAGTGACATAGGGAGGACAGTCCCTCCATCATGGCTAATGCTGGTGATCTTGAGGGAGCTCCTAGTTGGGGAGGGGGTACTTATGACTCCTGTCACAGCTGGAGCTACACTACATCCAGAAGGGGAGACGGTGGGGAAGTGGTCAGGACTTATTCCAAAGCTTAAGACCAGTGTTATGAGGGTGGTCCAGGATTTAGCTGTGTGACCCATGACTTAGCTGTGTGACCTTGATCAAGCTGCGTAACCTCTCTCAGCCTCAATTTCCTATCTGTGAGATGAAAACCATAATATTGCCCTCATGGGCTTGTGATAAGGAATAAAGAGAAATTAAGCACACATAGTCCATGGCACATAGTAGGTGTCCAATACATGGTAGTAGCAATTCAGCAACAGGAATCCGCACCAAGTCCTAACTCTAGATCTTGCATTAGTTCTACTTCTGTGGACTCTTTCGGGTTCAATCTCTAATTTCAGTGTCCCCTAGACACATCCTGCACACCCATACCCTACCCTTCACCTACATGTCTGCCTATTCCTCTCTGGTTTTTTTCCAGAGAGCCACCCCCTCTCCTCACCTTCCTCTTTCCTGAGTCTGTCTACACCTCCTGGTGTCCTCTGCCTCTCTCTGCCCAGCACTGAGTAGGTGCTTGGTAAATATTGCCAACATTTATGGATAATGACTGCCCTACACTCCTGCACACCCCACAAACCCTCGCCCCTATGCTCTGCCTCTTCTGCCTGTTGTAGAAAATGCCTCGTCCCTGGGGAACTTCAGGACTGGTCCTGTCTTCTTCCTGTTTGGTATGCCCACCTCTCTTAGACTAGAGAACTCCTCTCTAAACTAGCAGCAAGGCACCCCTGCCTCTCAGCCCTGCACACCTGTGCCCCAGGCTGCCTGGGTCTTTTGAAGTCTTTTCTGTTGTGCAGACCCCAGCCCCGCTCCTCTCCAGAACACCACAGAGGACTCCACTCCAGAGGCTCCAGCTCCATACTCATATTCCTCCCACCAGTTTGGAGCATAAATCCCAGCGTTGCTCTGAGGCCTTAGGCAGCCTTCCTACAGGAGCCCCAGGCCACAGCCAAGCTGAAGTTCTTGGGGCATCTGGGTCTGGCTCAGAGTCCCTCAGCTCTGAAGTGCCTGCTCTCCTACCCCTGGTGCTGGGATGAATCTACTATACAAGGTCAACCTTGGGAAGATGGCGAGGGTCTTCCAAATCTCCCATTTATCCAAACCATCCCTGCAAGTTCAGGGAATATTCAAGAACCTCAAAGGAGCAGTGCCAAGGCCCTTCTGGGGGAATCCAGCAGGCAAGGTAGAATCCATGATGTCAGGAAGGGAACTCCAGGTCTAAGCCCAGAATGTGTTAAGGGGAGACAAGGGGAGCCTATTGTGTAGGCACCTTGGAGAAAACCCTTGATGACTCCATTGCAGGGAGGAAGCAGACTCCAGACTCTAAGGAAGACTTGGGAGGAAGTGCAGGGAATCCCTGAGGGTCAGTGCCTAGAATGGGGGGTCGGGGGACACTGTGTGATTCTGCGCTCACTTGGGATCCTTGCCAAAGTGTAGGAATGGAGCCTGGACTGGGGACTGGATCTAACTCCGGAGGTTTGGGAACTAACTCCAGAGGTTTGGGCTAAGCGCCATTATGTGTCTCTCTCCCATGTCTCCTCTTTGCAGGACTGTGAGTGTGGTCCTGCTAGCCCCACCCAGGACTTTACCTAGGCCTAGCTCAGCTGCAGGGTGAAGGGCTTCCGCAGTTTGGGTTTCGAAAGTGGCCTGCCCATCTTTGTGAGACACCTACGGAGTAGTCCCGGATGTTCCCTCCTCCAAAGGGCTCTAACCAGCGTCAGGGGCAGGTACAATGGTGGGGTGGGGCAGACTCACCATCAGTAATCTCCATCTCATAGGGGGAAGGTCTCCTCTTCACTCGATTGTTGGTGGTGAACATAGGGAAGGCATCCGGCTCCCCAAAGAACCCGCTGTGGGAAGGAATGGGCAGATCACAAGACCCCATGTTGAGGGGAGGGGAGAAAGAGGCTCCTTAGGGATCCTCCCCACGTGTCTTGAGCTCCCCACCTCGGGGCAACCCTGCTCCCTTCACACTTGAGCTGGGAATAGGCACATACAGACAGACACACACACATACACACGGAATGCCCTCACTCTGTCTGTCATGAAACAAGCAAAGGGAGGAAGAGACACCTAACCACACATCCCTCCACACAAACACACAGGCACATATGCAGAAGCAGAGGTGAATAACACATGGAACAAACACAAAAATGAACACACACACACACACACACACACTTCACAGACAGAAACACTCTCCATTCTCCCGCCCCAGAAACAAGCACACAATCCACACACACCTCCACTCCCAAACACGTGGCCACTCAGGCAAACGTAACCTTCACACCTGATGGTGTGCATCTTGGTCACCACAAAGGGGCACACTGTCCCCTCTCCCCACCTCACCCCACCCATAAGGGGCCGTGGATACACAACAGACAGGAAACCCTGACTCCCCTCCACTGAAATGCGCCGCCCAGCTCTCTGCCCTCACCAACTCTAAGCTCTCCAGAGCTCTGTCTGGTGCCCGCCAGACTCACTGACTGTCCCACACTCTATCCCTGCCCCATCTTCCGGTGTCTATTCCAACCCTACCGCTTCTCTCCGTCATCATCACAGTAGCCCCAGCAGGGAAACGGATGCCCTGACACCAACCGGAGTACAGGCTGGGGCCAGAGACCACGGCTAGGAGCAGAGGGGCTGGGAGTGGAGGGACAGATCAGTCCTCAGGCGGGCCCTCCAGCAGACATTCGGGGGAGGGTGCCTCTGCCACCACCCTCAGATCCTTATCTCTCGCCTGTCCAGCTAGCGCTGAGCTTCCGAATGAATTTCACGCCCTCAGCCACAAACATCTCTGCTCACAGCAAAGCACATGCAGGCACACTCTTTCCTGGTACCCAGGCTCAGGGGACTCTTTCCTCTCCGTCCCCCACGACACCACCAACCAGCACACCAGCCACACGCCTGCACCCCCGAAGGTGTCCACGCCCTCCTCTCGGCTTCCACACAGCCATGCACCCCGCAGCCACACGCACACTCTCTCTCACAGAAGTCCCTTCCCTCACTGGCACTCACTCGGGGGCTCCAGCTTGAGGCTCTAGAGCCCCTGGGTTTAAAACGACCTCCTCTCCCTGCGCTCCACCCGCTCGGCCCCCAGGGCAGGCCGCCTCCGACGTGCAGAAGGGAAACCCCGGTGGGGGTGGTCGCCCTGCCCACCCCCCTCTCCCGCCCAGCCCGTGGCCCCTGGTCCCTGGCCCCTGGCCCCTGACCTGCCGAGCGAGGCCAGCGGCTGGCTGAGGCTGTAGAGCAGCGCGCGGCCGGGGGCGGCGGGGGCAGCCAGCGCGGGAGGACTCAGCTGCACCATGCGGCCGTCGCCGGGCAGCTCCGCTGTGACCGAGGCGGGCGCGGGGGCCGGGGCGGGCCCGGGAGGTCTGCACAGCTCGGTGGTGGGCACCCGATGGCGCGCTTCGGCCGTCGCCGCGTCGCGGCCCTTTAAGTCTCTCGCGGCGCCGCCCCCACCGGCAGGGCCGCCCCCCGGGCCTCCGCGCGCGCCCAGTTCGATGACTGGGGGCTCCGCTGGGGCCGCGCGGCTCGTCTCCTTGGCGACGCCGTTCAGCAGGACCAGGTGCGGGGGGGCCATGCTGGCCTCGGCCGCGTCCCGTCCCTCTAGCTGGGGGTCACTGTGAGCCGCCTCGCTCGGCGGCTGCTCGGTCATCCTGCGGGCAGACAGACAGACAAGCGGATGCCCGCTCTGACGACCGCCCCTGACCCACTGACGTGGGCTGGGGTAAAGGGGAGAAGGGCAGAGAGAGGAACTCACGCACCGAGACGTGAGAAGAGGCAGACAAAGTTAGCGCCACGTGGGGCTAGGGCGGGAGGCCGGGTGGGGCTAGGGTGGGAGGGAAAGAGGGTCTCTGGATTGGGAGAAGGGAGGGGTGCCTGGGAGACACAGAGACTGAGGGCCAAAAGGACAGAGATGGAGGAAGACGACACAGACACTGGAAGAAAAGGAATACAGCCAGCGACAGAAACACAGAAGGGGAAATCAGGAGGAAGGAAATGTACAAGAAGGCAAGAAAGAGATTACTCTGTCCCCTTTCTCAGGCCGAAAGGGAAGAGGAGGGAACAAATTCCGGATCGTGCTCTTTGGTTTTAGCGAGGAATCTGTCAGGCAGGGGTTCGTTGCTTTGGGAACCTCCCGTGGCCTCTCAGCAACATCCCCAGCCCTCCTACAGGCACACACCCAGAAACCCGGTGCGGGTGGAAGTAGGGAATTAGAAAGTGGAGGCTACCAGGACTGGGATCCACTCCGCTAGAGCTGGCAGAGAATAATCCCGAGGAACCAGCTCCCTCCACACACACACACACACACACACACACACACACACACACACACACACATTCACCCCCGCTGGGGAGTGAGGGAATGTCTGTCTACACTGAGCAAATCCACTGTGAGTCCTGTGCTCGCCCAGCAGATCTTTACTCCCACTCAGACAGAGATGAGAGGTCGCCAAGGGAAGAAGATGGTGCCGGCCGGCCCAATCACCCTGCACAGTCCACCTCGTTCTGCTCAGCTGGATTCTGAAGTGAGGTTGAGTCTCAGAGAGAGGCCTGGCTGAGGTGGAATGGAGCTGGGCATTTGAAGGGTTCCCTGAGGCCAGTGGGATCTGGACTCCCATCCAAGAGCAGGACAGAATGTCATGAGGCCCTTGAACTCTTCCAGCCCCCCTCACCACCATCTCCTGCCTTGGTGTTCTGTGGGAAATGGGAGGAATACTTCCTTTATGCATTTGAAAGTGCTGTGCAAACGTTTAAGTGAACGTTATTAACAAGGAGAATGGGCCAGTGAGAAAACTGCCTGGCCCAATGTCAAGTCACTCACAGCCTATCTGTGAGAGAGCCAGACCAGAACAATAATCTCACTTTGATCTACCCTTCCACATTCCCAGAGCAGTGAAACCACCTTGTGCTCCCACAAGCATACTCCAAGATGACCACAGCCACTCTACTTCCCACAGGTGTACTGGGGCTCTTCCATCACCTAGCTTCATCCAGATAGAGCCGGGCACCAGCAAGAACCAAAACAGAAAAATCAGGAGACTCAAGGGCCAGAGTTTGTGAGTTGTGAGTTGTACATATATGATCAACACCACATAAGTTGTTTAAAATAAGCTTTCTGCTCTCTGAATTCTATAATTGGGTATTTAAAAGAAGAAAATAAATACAAAAAATCGATTTAGCCCCATGCAGAGTCCATCTAATCATACATAGCAGCCATTGAGCTTCCATAATGCCACTGCAATGCTCTGGACAGGAGTCATCCTAGGAACCATCCCTCCCACCCCAGAAGGGAGAATGGATCATCTGCAGCCTCCTCTGGAGCTTAGCTCAATTGCCACTAGACACCCAGGATGACAGAGAGTCAAGATTCAGACTGCTGTACACCTGCTCTGGGAATGCCAGCCCCCCAGGTCTGGCACGAAACCACAAAATTCCCTAAGTCCTGGTGTATGCAAGCTGTAAAGGCAGTAGGTCCCTGACGCTTTATTGGAAGTGAGTTCACGATTTTGGCGGAAACAACAGGTCTCTATCCATAGAATGCAACCACCAAGACACCAAGGCCACTGGAAATGCACCAGAAGCATATCAGCCAGGTCCTCTTGCTCCCAGAAGCAGCGAAATGTGCCAGAAATATACCATCCCCTGGGAAACACATAAGCTTCAAGGTGTTGGTTCCCTACCTCACTGCTCACTGTCCTGACACACCGGTGTGAGCCCAGTGACCCGTGCTTAAGCCCCAGCTTCTAACCGAGTGACAGTGTGAGCGGCAGTTGCAGACTGAGCTCAAGCTCTGTTATGACACATTTTTACCCTCCGATTAATTCTTTGGCTCCTGCTCTAGCGGTGGGTTCCTGAGAGGCAATGGGAGTACATTGAATTGACCCTGGCTACAAATGTCCTCTCTAGACACCTATAAATATCCCATCTCCAAGGTTCCTTGTGAGAAATATATGATTGGCTCCCAGGGTCTGTGGAGGACCTCTCCCGGCTCCTCCCCACATCTTAGGAAAATCCTGCCAGTTCTTCTGCAACTAGGATCACCAGCCAGAGGTCCATGCCCCAAAGAAGCCACTCACAAACACTGATGGTTGTTGGCGACTAAGCTGCATCACTTGATTTGGATTACAGAAAGGAACGCCTGAGTGATTTTGTTTGTTTTTATTTGGGGAGAATGAAGGAGGAGGGAGATTTTAGACTGAATCATTCTAGAGTATTTGACGACTACAGCTCCTCTCTCTTTGTACTACGGAGACCCTGCTTATAGCCCCCAACAGGAAATCCTCATCTGCAGTTGCCAGACAGCCAGAATATTTCCACCTGTGCCAGAACAAGACAGAAGACCCCAGGAGATTCTTTCTGGGGACAGGTCTCAAGCAGACCCAATCCCCCATACGGAGAATTTCTTAGATGAAAACAGCCTCAGCCCTTAGACCCAGCCTCTGGTCTCTCTTCTGGGCCCACACCAGCACAACACCCTGGAGAAGCCTCAAGCCTGCACAAATACCAAACCCACCACGGAACAGCACCACCATCCTCGCCTCTACCGGAGTAGAGGGGTGTTCCTGCCTCCCCACCCTAGGCCTCAGACCCGGGATCGGGGCCCACTCGAGCTGGGACTGCACTAGCCAGGAAGGCTGCCGCCTTCTTCCTGCGGGAGCTCCAGGCACAGTCTGCACCACCCGGATACAGCCGCCCCAAAGTTACCGGCCTTGCGAAACGTCCACAGAACCGGGACCAATGGGAACGGCCTGGACGACTAAGTCCAACTAGCTGGTTTTACCCAGGGCGGAAAAGGGAAAAAGCCGCTGGAGGCCACAGAGGCAGCTGGCAGCAGTCAGATCCCAATTCCAAGCTCTGGCTGGTCCTCCCCTCCCCCCACCCCCAATCTGAGAATGGGCTCTCCTCTGTCCTGAGCCTTCCTCACCCCAGGCCGGAACCCAAGGCCTTCCTAGACACCGTTTCCACCGGCACCATTCCCATGAAAACTCACCTGGGGCATATTTAGAGAGACCGGCCCCTCTGAATAGGATCTCCACTCCGCCGGAGAGGGGCGGAAGCCGAGGTAGAAGATGCAGACCCGGGTCTTTGCTTTCCCCCTTTTTCGCTGAGAGGCCTGCAGTTACGCTGCGGTGTGGTCCTGGGCGATCTGCCGCGCCCAAAGCGAGTTTCCAGGAAAGATAGGGGTGGAGAGAAAGAGGCAGGGCAAGAGGGAGGGAGAGAGAGAAATGGGGGTCAATGGCTGGGAATTATCTCCTGTCCCCGACCAACCAGTCCAGGGAATCGCAAACAGCTTTCCGCCCCCAACCTGCAGGTGTTCGGAGCCTTCCCTCTACCCCCTCCTCCCCCACCCGCCTTAAAAAACCCTATACATGACCAATCAGGAATAGCTATTTAGTCCAACAACAACAACAACCCCTCCCGACAGGCTGTCTGGAACATTTTCGAACCCTCCAACTGGGATCGGTCTGGTTCAGTGTTTGTTTTCTAAGCAGGGAGGTGTCTACGCGGTTGCCTCCACAGCCAGGTCTCCGGCTGCCGCTACACCGCGAAGGGATAGTCCCAGGCCTGGATGGGCGGAGGTCCGTGTTGGGAAAGGCGAATAGTCCTCAGACTCTGGTCGGTGGGACAGAACCTTGAAGTCCCCCCCACCTCATTCTCTCCCTAACGCCCATCCACCCACCTCCAGCCCAAAGCGAAACCAGAACCCAATTCCAGGGGCTGTACTTTCCTACAGAAATGGAGTTGGGAAGGGGGCTTGGAGAGAGATACCTGATCTGTTCAGGTCCTTTCTCGTCTGCCTACTGATTAAGAGAAAGAAGAAAGAGAGAAAGAGAGAGACAGAAAAAGAAAAGGAAATAAAGACCAACAAAGGGGGAAAGAAAGAAAGAAAGGAAAAAAGTCCCCCACCTTCCCCTCCACCACCCCTACAAAATGATTTTCGATTTTTCGGGGTTTAGACAGAGTAAGGGAGAGTTCTAATGATTTGTTACAGCAATAAACAAGGTAAAAGGAAAGGAAGGTAAAAACAAACCCGATACTATTTTCAAGGATGTAGCAGGATTTAGCTTGCTTTTATTTTGTCCTAGTGCATTTTGTTTAATTTGTTTTGCCTAAATCATCAGGCTTATGATCACACATCGAAGTCTTGGATTAACTGCGAAGGCCTCCTTCTATTTGCCGCGGCTTTGGTGGACATATAGGAATAATTCTTCCCTGGATTGCAATACAATGCGGAAGATTTTCTTTCTCCTCTTCTAATCCAAAAGAGGGGAGGGGAGGAAAGAAGAGGAGAATCCATCCATTCCCGGCGTGTTCGCGGGGGGTTAATGTTGCGTGTTCGCTGGGGGTTAATGTTTGCCTTATGACCAAGTCTCTGTGTCCGTGCCTCTCTCCATTTTCTCTTCCTACCGCAAACCCAGCAACTTAGAAAACGGCTGTAGCGGGGAAAAAACCCGCTGCTTTGTTCTCCCGCCAAAGGAGCCAAAAGGGACAAACTGCTGCGCTCTGGGATGATTATTTTAATTAAAATAGGATGTTAATGATGACGATTGTGATGGTGATGGCATTAGCAATTACAATAATTGACAAAACAAAATTCTTTCAATGCGAGCTAGGGCCCCACCAACCCGGTCCCTCCCAGAGCCCAGATTCGGCCTCGGTCTCGGATGCGACGAGTACCAGACCCAAGCGGCAACGTCGCTCACCCGAAGAGGGGGCGGGAAAATCTTCCCTGGAGGTGATCCCGAATGTCCCCACCCGAGGCACGAGGCCTGGTGAATGTGCCCATTGTCCTTTCGGGGCCTCTCCCTTGGACCCCGGCGGCCGCACCCACGAAACTGACCAGAAATGGACGAAGCCGGAGTGCAGCGGGAACCGAAGCCCGCAGTGACCGGCTCCAAGGCGCCGGCCCTGGCGAGCGCTGCTCAGCTTCAAGCCTGCAGGAGCCTCCCACTCACCAACGAACCCCTCAAACACCTAGGCACAGGCGGGCCTCCGGGCAGAGCAACCGCCGACCGGGCGCTGTCCGCCCACCCAAGCCAACAACTGGCTCCCGAATACATCATAATTTGGAATAAAATGTGAAATCCCGCTCCCCGCCCCCATGCCGCCGCCCCCACCAGCGCCTCGATCTCTCGCTCGCCCTCCCCCCACTCCCGCCCCCAGCGATTTGCAAACGCACCTCTAAAGGACACAGGCACACAGACACACAACTCAGTGCGGACAGGACCACACAGGGTCCAGCCCCACAGAAGGGCAGCAAACAAACACCACCTAGCACTGCCCCAGAAGCCGACTTGGTCAGCCCCGCACACTGCCCAACAGGACACAACGAAATCAGTCAAACGCAGAGGCTCACGGACACACAATCCAGCACAGTCGGGATCACACACGCCCGACATAACGATGACACCACCCAAACACAGTCGCAGGGGCCACACACCCCCACACAGAACCAGATCCCTGCTGAGAACGCCAACGGAGCACAATCGTACGCAACGAAGAAAACGCAGAAGGGCCTCGAAGGGTCCACGTCTACACACCCCAACCGCGCAGGCACACCACACTCGGACACACAGCCTGTCGCCAAGAAGACCACACTTAGCAGCAGCCAAAGCCGCCCACAGTTCTCATGAACGCACTCTCACAATCCCACCGCATGCACACAACCACGAAGAAGAAATGAAAACCAACCACAGCCTCGCGCATTTCTGTATATTGCGTAAGGAAAAGGGGGAAGGAAGGAAGAGAGTCTCCGAGGCGGGAGGGGCGGCGGCAGCCGGGGCGGGGGCGTCCGTGGAAAATGCCTCCCCCCCACCATCGAAAGGAACCGAGGGAAAGGGAGCGAAGACCTCTTTTGCAGACGTGGGGAAAAAGAGGAGGAAATTGATGAAGAATTCAGTGGGAGGCCGCAGGTTGCTTTTCCCCTAGAAAAAGGCCAGAATGCTCACGTTTTTCCGCTACGGGGGTACCCGTGTGGCCATTTTGAGGCCCAGTCCTGAGCGGCGGCGGCCTGGCCCCTCCCGCGGCCCCCGCTCCCCCGCCCGCCCAGCGCCCGCCCGGCCCCTCCACCGACGCGCTCTAATCCCACTCACGTTCCAGGCCTCGTTAGCATGGGCCGAGGCGCGCCGGGGCCGTGTGCGCCGCGGAGATAAGGCACTGCCGCGGGTCCGCCCGCCCCCGATAAGCGCCTCGGCCATTATGGGCCAAATGATTCATTTTAATTTGGCAATTTCACCGGAGGGAATGGGGGCTGGTTGAGCGGCGCTAGGACCCGCTCCGGAACGCGCTGCGGGAGCGTTGGACGCGCTGTCTGGGACCCAGCAGATCCAGCCCCCATCTCGAATCCCAAGGCCTCTCAGGAACCCCGGCTTCCCACCTCAGTCCCTTAACCTTTCAGACACCTTTCTTCAGCGACTCTCACCCCAACACTCTGTCCCTACCTCTGAAGACCGCCATGATATCAAAATCGTCACCTCCCAGCGCTTCTTTATTCTTCCTCCAGTGTCCCAGACACCCAGATTTCAATGGGCAGTCTCCCTATCCCAGAAAGCTCCCCAGCCCTTCCCTACCTCTTCACCCCCTTCTCAAATAGAGCCGGTAGCTCAAATCCATGGGCTCTACCGCGGCCTGGCAGAACCCCTGTCAATGGGGACATTAAAACGCCCATTCTGCTAGGTTTCAGGCTCAGCCCAGAGCCCAGGAACACTGCTCCCCACACGGTATTTAAAAAAAAAAAAAGTTTAATCTAGCGACTCTAACACTATTCTAGGAATTCTGCAAATACTAACTAATCTACTCTTCACAAACAATCCTGAGAAGTTGGATCCTCCATTTACAGAAGAGAAAACTGAGGCACAGAAAGTCAAAGTAACTTTTCGAATGATACATCGCTAGTGCTTGGTGGAGTCTGCCTTGGAAGGAAATTTGACACGGAGTCTTCTCTGCGGCTCAGCTGATGAAGAGGGGCAGCCAAAACCTAGCCAGGGATAGGGACCTGGGCTCAACTCATTGCAGGGACCAAGGTCTTTACTGTGGGGTAGAAATCTGAGTTCAGTGCCAGCTGGATGATGCGCTCAGCCCACGGAGGGTCTCTGGGTTCATTCTTTCATGGTGGAGTGGAAAGAACACATGTTCGAATTTTAGTCACTGATCTCTGAACCTCAGTTTTCTCATTTGTAAAATGGGGAGATAATGTCGACGTCACAAAGTTGTGAGAACTAACTTATATGGCCTTTAAAAGGTGGTGGTGAGGATAATAATGTATGGAACGTCACTCAGTCCGTAGCCCAGGAAAACATCATATGCACTTGCATGGGAGTTCTGGTTATCATCATAGAGAAAGAAATTAAGACACAGAGAGATGTGACTTAGCCAAAACTTACAGTAACCCAAAGGAAAAGCCAGGACCCAAACTTTGGTGTCCAATTCTCAGTCCACAAGTCTACCCTCCATGCCAGGCTGATTTGTTCTTCTAGTATCTCTGCTTTTGAGCTTTTTTTGGAGCCTGAGAACTGGGGGAAAACCCCTACTCTGGTAACAAACTGAGTCCCAGTCAAAGATTGAGCAGAGAACATGGCCCCAGTCTGGGATCTGGCTTCTCCTTGGTCTCAGGTTGACCCTCTGAGAAGATACAGTTAATTCAGTGCCGCCTGTCCCCTCTGTTCCTCCTGTGCTCTCTGAAGGAAGTCAGGCTGTCATGGGGATACAGATAACGCTCACAGAATCTCACGTCCTAAGAAAAAGTCTAGTTCCCCCCTCTCATAAGACCTTTGCTTGGCTCCATCACTTAATAGAAAATGAGAGTCATATAATTCTGAGTCTGAAACACAACTCTGCCATTCCTGGGCTGTGGGACCCTTGGACAAGTGATTTCACGTCTCTGAGCCACTGTGAAAACAGGCTAGCCATTCCTATATGAGAGAGCCCAGGTGGGGACTGCTTCTCAGAGAAAATGAGGCCTGCACTGAGATCTAAGAGTGAAATTTGGGGGTGTGAAGAAGGGGGGTGGAGACAAGCATGAGTATCCAGAACCTTCCAGGTGGGCTGAGGAAACAGCTGGACCAAGGGCTAGAATAGAAGGGTGGTAGGTTCGTGAAAAGAATAGAAAAGTGTCCAGTATGGCTGGAGCATGCTTATGGACAAGTTAAAAGATTTTTTGACATTTTTTTGTTTGTTTGGTTTGAAGCTGGGGGAGGTACCCTGTGTAGAATAAGATTTGCATTTCCAGGAGGTTCTTTGGATGAAGTGTGGAGGGGGAAGGACTCTGGGAGGCCAGTTGTGGCGCCAATGCAGTGGTTAGGGGAAGGGGATTAGAGCTTGGACCACCGTGCTGGCAGAAGAGATGACAAGAGGCAAGTGAAGATGACATGTCTTTGGGGTATAAAACTGGGTTTATAAGAATTGGATTTGGGCCAGGCATAGTGGCTCACGCCTGTAATCCCAGCACTTTGGGAGGCCCAGGCAGGCTGGTCACGAGGTCACGAGGTCAAGAGATCGAGACCATCGTGGCCAACATGGTGAAACCCTGTCTCCACTAAAAATACAAAAATTAGCTGGGTGTGGTGGCGCATGCCTGCAGTCTCAGCTACTCAGGAGGCTGAGGCAGGAGAATCACTTGAACCCAGGAGGCAGAGGTTGCAGTGAGCCAAGATCATGCCACTGCACTCCAACCTGGCGACAGAGCGAGACTCTGTCTCAAACAAACAAAGAAAAATAGAATTGGGTTTGGGGGGATGAGGGAGAGGAAGGAATCCAGGAAAACCCCTGGGTTTCTGGCTCTCCTGCAGAGCTAGTGGTGGTTATTCCTGGAGATGGGGAACCTGGAGGCCGAGAAGACACGGGGAGGGCTTATATATTTGGTTTTGAACTCCTTAAGTTTAGATGCCTTTGAGGCACCTGCAGACTGTTGGATTATTTTACAGGGCATTAAATATCCCCAGCCAGCACCTCCAAGGAAGGTGTCCTTTCCTGTGGTGAAGGAGTATGGACAGGTGGAGAGGCGTTTGTCAGCCCTATGGCAGAGGGTGTGCCCAGGCCTCTGTCTGTGGGGCGAGGAGGTGACGTTCACCAACCCTCCAATTCCACACATTTGTTCTCTGCCAAGCTCCAGATTCTGACAGTCAGGCAGCCACTCCCGACCTCATCCCCCAAACCCTTGCCAGGCGCTGGGGGCTCATGACGTCTGCACCCGCCCCCTCCCCTGTTTCCGATGGTCAGTGGAAAAACGGAAACTGCGCGCTAAGCGGGGCACTGCCTGAAATAGCATCTGGTGCCTGTCGGTCAGCGAGTTGTCCGAGCGTCCATGAGAGAGTGACAGGCCGGGGCCCAGCCAGGAAATGCCACCCCTCCTCCACCCGCCCCAAATGGAGGCCCCAGTCGGGCAGGAAACCCGGAGCGCCTGGGGTGGGGGTGGCGAGGAGGGAAGGGAGGTTGAGACCCAGACTGGTAAGTCTGGAGTCTGGAACTGGGGCAGCAAGAGCAGAGGACAAGAACAGGCTAGCTAGGCTCTGGCCTTGAGGCCGTTGTTCCCCACCACCACCACCGCCAAAGGTTGGGTTCTCCCTAAACCCCAAAGCCAAGCCTCTTACCATTTTTCAAGTGTTTCTGCCTGCCCTCTCTGAGTACTGGACTATCTCTGAGCTTCTCCCCTGAGCTTGTTCTCCAGAAAGATGCCGTGCATGCACTCTGATGAGCAGCCGAGTTTATTTTTAACAAATCTACATTGCAGTCACTGTGTGACAAGTACTGTCCTAGGCACTTTGTAAGTATTAATTCAGTTAATCCTTGCAAGAACCTAATGAGGTAGGGACTACTCCATTTTGTAGGTAGCACAGAGAGGTTGAGCAAGTTGCAGAGAACACCCAGCAGATAAGGGGTGGAGGCAAAATTCACACCTAGGGCAGTCTGGCTTCAGGCCACAGTGCTTCGAAAGCAGCAAAGCAAGCACAATGGTCAGGCAGACCTGAGCTCCTATCCCTGCTCCCCTAGTTGCCAGCTGTATGACACCAGGCAAATTACTTAATCTCTGAGTTTCACTCTCCTCATTTGCATAAGAGAGGTGATCATTTTCCATACATAATACTGTTTATATAAGGATCATTTTTAATGAGGAAAATTTCAATTTGAGGAAATGTCATTATTTCCCTCTTCCACTTTCAAAGGACTATTCTCTCCATTTTTGCCCCTGTCCCTTGCCCTGGAAGAACCCCTACCCCATCAGTAAGTAGGCCTCAAGAATTCCAAGCCTGGGAGTCATGTCTGTGCTTCCAAACTCCAGCACTGCTGTCAGAATTCTCAGGGATGGAAGGAACTTCGCTCTCAGTGGCTCTCAAAGTGGATGGTCAGCATCACCTAGGAACTTGTTAGAAAAGCAAATTCTCAGGCCTCACCCCAGGCCTACTACTACTGCTCTGAGGCTGAGGCCCAGCAATCTGTTTTCACAAGCCTTCCTGATGATTTCTGACACACACACAAAATTTGGGAACCACTTCTCTAGTTTACTACCCCCATCTGTAGCAAAGGCCAAAGTAAAATTGTGTTAAGAAAACACCGTGCTTTTTTTTTTTTTTTTGAGACAGAGTTTCACTCTGTCTCCCAGGCTGGAGTACTGTGGTGTGATCTCGGCTCACTGCAACCTCTGCCTCCTGGGTTCAAGCAATTCTCCTCCTCGGCCTCCTGAGTAGCTGGGACTATAGGTGCAAGCCACCACGCCCAGCTAATTTTTTTTTTTTTTTTTTTTTTTTTTGAGACAGAGTCTCCCTCTGTCACCCAGGCTGGGGTGCAATGGCACAATTTTGCCTCACCACAACCTCTGCCTCATGAGTTCAAGCAATTCTTGTGCCTCAGCCTCCCAAGAAGCTGGGACTACAGGCACACACCACCACGCCCAGCTTATTATTTATATTTTTAGTAGAGACAGGGTTTCACCATGTTAGCCAGGCTGGTCTCGAACTCCTGACTTCAGGTGATCCACCCACCTTGGCCTCCCAAAGTGCTGGGATTACAGGCGTGAGCCACCGCCCCCGGCCTGTGCTTTTGAATGTTTCAAAGCCATTTCCCTTTCCCTAACCCATGCGGAAGACCAAAGTGTACGGAAGACCAAAGTGTACAGAAGACCAAAGTTGCTTTCCAGACTTACAGAAGCGATAGTGTCTAAGCTTAACTGTCCTTGTGAGCAGAGAAGCCCAATAGCTCTGCCATCAATGATTTTATTCCCAGAGCTGTTAGAAAAGGACAGAACATGTGCACAGCCACCAGTTCTCTGGCTAGCAAATAGTTGTTAATGCTCACTGAGACAGAGCCCTGGCCCAGGAGTACACATTAATACATGTGGACAAGACCCCTAGGCCCCTGAAGGGGACTCTATGTCCTGGGCACTGCCATGTGTGCCTGCACTGCTTCCTGCTTCTGCCTCTTTCTGTCTCCTCCACTATAACCTGCCGGGCTGCTTGTGTGATCCCCACTTTAAAAATGAGGAAACAGGCTCATCTCACCCAGTCACTCAGTTGGTATACATCCAAGTCAGCTTAACCCGTGTCTTCTCCACTCCTGCTGGCTAGAATGAACTATGTGTTACTTTGGGAGAACTATTTCAAAATATCGAACACTTTGGATAGCATTGTGATATGCCCTGGTTTAAATCCTTTGACTTTAAAGAAGATAAATAGCCATAATTATCATGAAAAGGTTCTTCAACTTATATTAAGGAAATAGAAATTAAAACCACAATGAGATGCCATGACACATCCACTAAAATGGTTACAGTTTAAAAGACTGACAATACCAAGTATTGCTGAGGTTGTGAAGGAGCAACTGGAGTTCTCCAGCAACATTGTTGAAGGAAATGCAAAAATTGCTCAACCACTTTGGAGAACTCTTTTGCAGTTCCTATGAATGTGCAGTTTATAAACCTACATTTACTGAGATAGCTGAAAAATATGTATCCACAAGAATACCTGTACATTAATAGTGATAGAACCTTTATTTGTAAAGCAAAAAACAACAAACAATTCAACTACCCATCAACAGGTGAATGGTAAACAAATTGTGGTACATTCATGTAATAGAACACTACTCAGCAATAAAAAAGAAACAAATTACTGACAAATGCCAGAATATAGACCTCTCAACAACAGGCTCAGTGAAAGAGGCCAGACACAAAAGACTATTTAGCATATGATTCCATTTATATGAAACTCTAGAAAAAGCAAAGCTTTTTTTTTTTTTTTGAGACAGAATTTCACTCTTATCACCCAGGCTGGAGTGCAATGGCGCCAGCTGGGCTCACCGCAACCTCTGCCTCCTGGGTTCAAGCGATTCTCCTGCCTCAGCCTCCCAAGTAGCTGGGATTATAGGGGCCTGTCACCACGCCCAGCTAATTTTTGTATTTTTAGTAGACACGGAGTTTCACCATGTTGACCTCAGATGATCCGCCCGCCTCAGCCTCCCAAAGTGCTGGGATTACAGGCATGAACCACTGTGCCTGGCCGGCAAAGCTAATTTCTAATGGCAAAGCTCACATCAGGGGTGATGGAAGAGGACATATGACTGCAAAGAGGCACAGGGAACTTTCTGCATAAAGGAAATATTCTATATCTTGATTGTGGTGGTGGTTATATGAGTGTATGCATTTGTCAAAACTCAACAAACTGTACACTAAAATGAGTACATCTTATTGTATGTAAATTATGCCTCAAAAAATTGACTATAAACATTCTTTGTGGCCCCACATCAATCTTACGTTGTCCAGGAAACCTTTTCTGATCAATACTGTCCTCAGCTGCATTGATATCTCCTCCTCTCACCACTTGCTCTCCTGATTAGCATACCCTGGAGCCCTCCGTTACAGTCTAACTCATGCTGCTCACGGCCAGGCACACAGGGCACGAAAAAGGATCTGTAGACAAGGGAGGAACTGAATTAATGGTATTTGAAAAAGTGACAGAGACATCTGCTCGGAAGTAGGGTTACGTCTTCCTGTGACCCTCAGTTTCTCTATCTGTAATAGGAATGGGGTGGAGCAACCACAGGATCGCTCCCTTTTATCTCTTATCATCTCTTTCACTCTGCTTCTCATCTATGCCATCTCTATTTTAAGCGCATGTGCATTCTCTCTGTCTCTAAGTCTGCTCCTCTTTCCTACCCCGGCCCTGTCTCTCCATCTCTGTCTTTAATCTGCCTCTCATCATTGTCTCCTTCCTCTTTTTTGGTCTCTGTTCAGGCTCTCAATAAGAGCTCCAGCTGTGCACAGGTACCCCATAGAAGCAAGGCATGCTGATTCTCTTTTCACATTCCTGACAGGCTGGACCTGTTAGAAAGTCATAAGCTGGTCTGTCAGCTATATGGGATTGAGGAGAAGGGGAAATGAAAAGGAGGGTGGAAAGGGAAGGGGAGGGATTTGGAAAGGCACCGTTCAGGAGACACACACGCTTGGCACACTGGATGCAGGGGATTCGGCCTGCTGGACTCTGGCAGAAGCTCTGAGTTCCCAAGAAAAGCTGTGGCCCTCTCCTCCACATGGCCCAGCCTGTGTGCCCAGTCCAGAACCCATGCCACAGGACACAGCCTGTAGCTGATTAAGAGCACACGGTTGACTCTCAGGCCACCCTGGACTAGAATGCGTCTTCAACAACTTAGCAGCTGATAACCCTAAGCAAGTTACATCACTTTTGTGTGCCTCAGTTTCCTCATCTCTAAAATAGAGGTAAAAATAACACATGAGGCCAGGCACGGTGACTCACGCCTGTAATCCCAGCACTTTGGGAGACTGCGGCAGGTGGATCACCTGAGGTCAGGTGTTTGAGACCAGCCTGACCAACATGGTGTAACCTCATCTCTACTAAAAATAAAAAAAATTAGCCGGGCATGATGGCGTGCTCTTGTAATCCCAGCTACTCATGAGGCTGAGGCAGGAGAATCCCTTGAACCCGGGAGGTGGAGGTTGCAGTGAGAAAGAGAGGCAGGAGAATCCCTTGAACCCCACCTCCTGGGTTCAAGCGGTTCTCCTGCCTCAGCCTTCTGAGTAGCTGAGATTACAGGCACCTGCCACCACGCCGGACTAATTTTTGTATTTTTAGTAGATGGGGTTTCACCATGTTGGCCAGGCTGGTCTTGAACCCCTAACCTCAAGTGATCCGCCTGCCTTGGCTTCCCAAAGTGTTGGGTTACAGGTGTGAGCCACCATGTCTAGCCTCATTCATTCATTTTATTCCACAGTTACTAAGTATCAATTTTTTTAATTTTATTTATTTATTTTTTGAGACAGAGTCTCACTCTGTCACCCAGGCTGGAGTGAAGTAGTGCGATCTCGGCTCACTGCAACCTGTGAGGAGGGCAGTCATTCACCCTCTCTGGAACTCAGTTTCATAGTCTGTACAGTGGGCACGGCCCTTGCTTCTTTGTTTATTTTAAACAAACACTTTCTGAGCAGTAGTGCTGGGCCCTGTGCTGGCTGCTGGGGATGTGAGGGGACCCAAGAGTCCATTTGCACTGCCTCAGGAGACTAAGGTGTGTGCCTGCTAGAGGCTTACAAAAATTGAGAGGAATAGAATAAAATTGTGTACATAAGCTCAGTCCTTTGGTGGCACACAGGTGGGCATCTTGCTTCTCCCGGGTTATTCCCACATTGTCTTTTTTTTTTTTTTTTGAGGTGGGGTCTCGCTCTGTTGTCCAGGCTGAAGTGCAGTGGTGCGATCTCAGCTCACTGCAAGCTCCCCTTCCTGGGTTCATGCCATTCTCCTGCCTCAGCCTCCCCAGTAGCTGGGACTACAGGCACTCGCCACCACCTCCAGCTAATTTTTGTATTTTTAGTAGAGACGGGGTTTCACTGTGTTAGCCAGGATGGTCTCAATCTCCTGACCTTGTGATCCGCCCGACTTGGCCTCCCAAAGTGCTGGGATTACAGGCGTGAGCCACCGCGCCCGGCTCCCACATTGTCTTGTTTCCCCACACCCTTGGGGAATTGGGCTCTGCTGAACTGGGTGGCAGGAGGAGGGGGAAGGGTGAACATCACGTGAACCTCCTCAAGGCAGAGAGAGCCAAGGAGTTTGGTTGCCCTGGGACTCCCAGCGGAGCTGAAGGTCTTTCCTCTGCTCCTGTGTCCCTTCCTCCAGCTCCTTCTCCTGTGTCCCTTAAACATGCCCACAACATTGTGTCAACCACACTTATCTGGGTGTCTGTGTACCCCACTAAGACTCTCAAAAACTGGGACCACGTCTATGGTTTGTCTGTACCCCAGCATATCATGGAGGCAGAATAGGAGCAAATATATGTATGTTTTAAAAATAAAAGGAGCAGAGACAGAGCTGGGGAAAGAAATTGAGAGACAGGGAAATCACCCAGCAGGAACCTGGGCCATGAACTTGAAGGAAGTAGAACTGGCTAGCCCTCCTGGTCCTAGAAACCAGCCACAGGGAAATGTGAAAGTACATCCTGTATGTCCGTGTGAGGAGAGATAAATATTTCCATGACCGCATGAGCTGTGAGTCCCAGCCCCTTCCTGGGACAGCCCAGGAAATGGGGGTTTGGGGATGGGTAGACTCTCCCTATCTCCACAGATGGTCTCTGTGCTGGGTTGGGAGGTGAGGGCAAGCAGAGGTCTTGGAGAGTCACAGCACAGGCCCCTCGTCTTTTGGGGGGTTTGGAGCAAGTCACTCACAGGAGTGACTCAGCTGTGAAACATGAACCTGCTCCCCTTCCAACCAGCATCGAAGACCTAGTGTCACTTTATCGAGGTAGGAACATTGGTTTTAGGGAACTGAAGCACATGCTTATTTCAACCTGCTGCCCCCAAGGGATAAGGAGAAAAAGAAGGAGAACATAGGCTCTGAAGCCACACAGGCCAGAGTTCAAATCCTGACTTCACCACTTACTTCACCTGTGCGGCCTTGGGCACGTCATTTTACGCTTGAGTCTCCATTTCCTCACAGGGATAATCCCAATCTGATGTTCAGGTTAAGAGCATAGGATCTGGGCTGGGTGTGGGGGCCCACACCTGTAATCCTAGCACTTTGGGAGTCTGAGGTGGGCAGATCACTTGACCCTAGTAGTTCAAGACCAACCTGGGCAACATGGCCAAACCCCATCTCTACCAAAAAGAAGGGCATGAGATCTGGAGCCAGACTGCCAAGATTTGAATCATTATATTGGCCGTGTGAACTTGGGACACATTACTTAACCTCTCTGTTCCTATTTCTAGCCTACCAAATGGGAGATCAGAATAGTATCGACTTCATACAGGTGTAAGGAATAAATGAGTTAACAAATGTAACAGACTTAAGACATAGCAGGTGTGTTCAGTAAAGGTTAAGTATTGTTATTACTGCACCAAATTGTGATGATTAGATGAAGGAATACGTGTAATACTGCTTTCCTTTAAACCCTACTGATCCCCAACGCGGCAAGCAAATAGTATTGGTTCCGTAGCAGGCAGTTTCTCGTCTTTAAAAAGATCTCCAAGAATAGTTTCATTTTCCTTCCCTCAATCTCATTCTTATTCCACCACCCTGAACCAGGAGTTTGTCACTTGTTGCAGGTCTTTTCTTCTGATTTGTCCCATTTCTTGGTAATTCTGAGTACTTCTGAGTGTCTGCATGTGAAGCTGCATGTTTGCTTCCACTTATCTGGAAGGGCTATTGTGAGGTCTAAATGAAATACTGAGTAGGACTCCGATCAGTGTTAGATGAATATGATTCTACACATATGTGTCCGAGCATGCATACATGCACACCTACAACACTAGGATCTAACAGCACCTTCTGTTTCTTCATTATGCTCCTCAGAGTCTAGCACAATGCCCATGACATAACAGGAGCGTTCAGCAGATCCCTTCCGTGTAGCTCTTCCTTGGACAAGGCGATCACACACAGTCCCTGTTCTTGAGGAGCTCCCAAGCTGGTTCTAATGAATTCTGTGAGAGGACAAGAAAAGGACCAGAGAAAGGGCTATGGAACTTCTTTTCTTTTCTTTTTTTCTTTTCTTTTCTTTTCTTTCCTGCAGCCTTGATCTCCTGGACTCAAGCGCCTCAGTCTCCCGAGTAGCTGGGACTACAGGTGCACGTGGCATCATACTCAGCTAATTATTTTATTTTTATTTTTTTGTAGAGACAGAGCCTCCCTATGGTGCCTAGGATGGTCTCAAACTCCTGGGCTCAAGTGATCCTCCCTCTCAAAATGTTGGGATTATAATGCATAGCCACCATGCCTGGCCTGCTACGAAGTCTCAAAGAAGGATAATATCACTTCCACATGAGGATTCCAGGAAGATTCTTTTAGGATGGGAGGGGAGGCAGAGGTTTTCAGGGCTCCACAGGACTTTGAACCTGTAGAGAGTTTGGAGGCAAAGGGAGTAATGTGAGCAAAGGTAAGAAGGCTGAAGAGTGTCTGTGCGCGTGGGGGCTGCCTTCCTTCTCTGTCCTTTGTGGTATGTCCAGGCGAACAGAGAGGCCTGGGTTTGATTGCTCAGTACCTAACTTTCTGACTCACAAGCCATGGCATTTGGTAGTAAAACCTGGAAGGCTGGAGTCCTGAATTCCAGCCCCAGCTCTTGCTTACAACACTGTGTGAACTTGAGCAGGTCCCATCTCTTCTTTGGACCCCAGGGTCCTCATGCATAGGAGGACTAAGTGGTTGCTTAAGGCCCTCCAGCTCTCACTCTCTTGGATACCTGATGTCATCTTTCCGTTGTGTTTGTGATTAGCCCCTCCCTCACCCCTTTGTGGCCCCAGACCTCCCATGAAGAGGCAGGACACAGAGCTCTCCCCAAATCCATCCTTTTCCTGGAGTTTAGCCTCTGACCAGGAAGTGGGAAAACAGGATTTCCTCTGAGGATGTTCTCTGTGACCCAGACAGTTCCGGTTTGGGGAGTGGGGAGGAAGAGATAGGGAGCATCATCCAGGCTTCCAAACCTTAAAGCACCTTTTCATGGGCTTTATGTTTTGAGCTCCTTAGAAACGGAATGCGTAATTCAGAGCTGAAGAAAGATATGTTGGTACTTTGAACAGATAGTACTTAACATTGTTGTGGGGAATGACAGAATTTCCTTTTAAATTAGGAAACATATTTAACACTATATTAAATAAAAAGTAAGGAAATCTCACTTCTGCCTGTGGAAATCCTTCAAAATCTTTCAAAGCCCAACTCCAGTGCTCTCTCTTGCAGGAAGCCTTTCTCTCCTCTGGATTTACAAACAACTGCTCACATATGATTTCCACACCATCATTTCATACAATCACAGCATATCAGAGATACTCAGGGCTAACCCCTTCCCCTCAAAAATTGAGAAACTAAAAGCCAGTGACTTGTCCAATGTCACAGAGTTTGGGGCAGAGCAACAACAGGAAGCCAATTGTTGCTGACTCCTAATTTGGTGTTCTACCTACTTGTGTGTCTTTTCTTTCCTACCTTTGGTTCCCTTCCCCGAATCCCCTCTTCCAAATGCTATACCTATTCACAGCTCCTTGCTTTTGCAGAAGTGGTTCCCTCCATCAGAAATATCCCTGGCTCATCTTTTCTTTCCTATTACTCCTGATTCTGGGAAAATGTCACTGCGCCTCTAGAATATTCTGAAAATAACCTCCCACCTTCTCTTATATTCTCACATGTTGTGTAGTTTCATTATAAGCACTTATCTAATGGTATTGCTAATGTTTGCATGTCTCTCCCTCATTAGACTGAGTTCCTATAGGGCACATTTTGTTCATCATCTTACGCTCAGCTTCTAGCTCAGTGTCCAGCAGGATCAACATTATTTATCTGTTGAATGACTAGGTGCAAAAACGATACTGGTGCGTAGAGGAAAGGTGGCGGGAGTGGTTGCACTGGGCTAGATGCTGTGGAGGGACACTAGGCTGGTGTCCTGGTTGTTAACTATAAGTGTATGATTTTAGCCTAGTTATACTTTGTGTCTGTCTCATCATTGGTAAAAAGGGATCAATTTTGCCTGCCATACATATTTCAGTAGGGTTTTGTTGTGAGAATTCTATGTGAAAAATACGTGGAAAAGCACTTTGCAAAGTGTGAAGGAGTCTGCAAACGTCAGACATTATCAGGAAATTTATATTGCTGGTATAAGGGCCTCTCAGTTAATCTAGGAGGCTAGGAAAGTTCTGCCTTCATGAGCAATGCCTAGAAAACAAGGGCACAGAAGGAAATTTTTGTTCCTTCAATTTCCCAGAGCCCTTATAGTACAGACTCAGTACTAGTTTATCACATTGTAAAATCAATGGAAGGGAACACTTTAACATTAACAGAGCTGGGGTTGCCTACTTCAGAACATATGAATAAAAAATGATTGCTTCTGGTCTTGGCTAAAGGGCAAGAGATTCCTTCCTGAAGAAAAGGAAAGTGGGGCAGCTTGGAGGACAGCACAGTATTTAAAGACAGCATTGGCTGTAGTATTTGCAATAATTTATTCAGCTCAAGATCTGTTGCTTGCAGAAAGCTCTTCCTGAATTCCTCAGGCCTGAGAGGTTGTATTTCTCAATGGCTTAGTAAGACCTCGAGCTCTAGAGTTATACTTAAGCTTGAATCACTGGTAGCAACTTACTTGGGTAAATTACTTACCCGAGGCTCTTCCCTCAACTATGAAGATAACGATCACTGTCTTAGTCTGTTTTTATTGCCTATAACAGAAATATCTGAAACTGAGTAATTTATAAAAAGGAATTCATTCTTACAGTTATGGAGGCTGAGAAGTTCAAAGTTGAGGGGCTGAATCTTGTGAGGGCCTTCTTGCTGGTGGGGACTCTGCAGAATCCCGAGGTGGCACAGGGCATCCAAGGTGAGGGGGCTGAGCATGCTAGCTCAGGTCTCTCTACCTTTTCTTTTTCTTTTCTTTTTTTTTTTTTTTTGGTGAGATGGGGTCTCACTCTGTTGCCAGGCTGCAGTGCAGTGGCGCAATCTCGACTCGCTGCAACCTTCACCTTCCAGGTTCAAGCGATTCTCCTGCCTCAGCTTCCCGAGTTGCTGGGACTACAGACATGCACCACCACGCCCATTCACCATGTTGGCCAGGATGGTTTCGATCTCTTAACCTCGTGATCCACCCACCTCAGCCTCCCAAAGTGCTGGGATTACAGGCATGAGGCACCGCGCCTGGCCTCCCTTTTCTTATAAAGCCACCAGTCTCATTCCCATGATAAACCATTAATCCATGAATCTATGAACGGATTAATCCATTTAAGAGGGCAGAATCCTCATGACCCAATCAGCTCGTAAAGGCCCTACATCTCAACACTGCCACATTGAAGATTAAGTTTCAACATGAGGTTTGGAGGGGACAGATATTCAAACCATAGCTATCACCAACTGTTGTCAGCCAGGAGTCTTAAATGAACTAATGCATGTGAAGTGCTCTGCACAATGCCCTGTGAGCACACAGTAAGTCTTAAAAAGATGGACATGATCACCAATACATTGTTGTGGCTCCTGAGAGTGTAGATCACTCATGTTGGCTTTTCATCACACTCTCATAACTCTTGTGACTATTTCCTGGGTGTATCTGTTTTCTGTGGAATCTTTACAGCTGGCAAAGGCAAGGATACTGTTTAACAAGTCTACATCCACTTCTGTGGGGCTCAGCACAGGGCAGGATAAGGCAGAGGACACAAGTGGAGCATGGAGTAGTTATTGATTTAAACTAACCGGCAAGGGGCTTAGAGGTTGAGTGAGGAGACTTTTGGTGAAGTGGGGTAAGAGTGGTTGCCAATTGGCCGGGACTCGGACTAACAGGTTTGTTTCCCAGAAGTTAGGTAATATAAGTTCCATCATTTTCCTATTCCATTTGAAGTAGCATCCATGTTACTTATAAACAATATGCTGCAGGACTGGAGGAAAGAAATTCAGAGATATGTCACTTGGTAGGCAAGTATCTCCAAAGTTTTTCTTTTTTTCTTTTTTGAGACGGAGTCTCACTCTGTTGCCCACTGTTGCCCAGGCTGGAGTGCAGTGGCGCGGTCTCGACTCACCACAACCTTTGCCTCCCAGGTTCAAGTGATTCTCCTGCCTCAGCCTCCCGAGTAGCTGGGACTACAGGGGCGCGGCACCACGCCCAGCTAATTTTTGTATTTTTAGTAGAGGCAGGGTTTCACCATGTTGGCCAGGCTGGTCTCGAACTCCTGACCTCGGGTGATCTGCCCACTGCGGCCTGCCAAAGTGTTGGGATTACAGGTGTGAGCCACCTTGCCCCACCTAAAATTTTAAAATCCAATTTTCCCGGTACTAATGCTTTCTCTAAAGATGCCTAAAAGCTATCATAGCAACTAATTTGCCAAATAACTTGTACTAGGCCATTTTTGCATTGCTCTAAAGAAACATCTGAGACTGGGTAATTTATAAAGAAAGGAGGTTTGGGGTGGTGGCAGGGTGCGGGGTAGGCACCACTTTTTAAGCTTTTAAATGACTACATCTCACCTGAACTCACTATCTTAAGAAGATAACACCAAACCATGAGGGACCCGCCCCTGTGACCCAAACACCTCCCACTAGGCCCCACCTCCAGCATTAGGGATTACAATTCAACATGAGATTTGGGTGGGAACAAACATCCAAACTCTATCAACCTTCTCATTGTAAAACACCTTCTAGAGTAGGCTTCAGTAATGGTTCCTCTTCTCTTGGCACATGTTTAGTAGAAAGAGACATTATTTTGTTGAATTAATCTGCAGTCTAAATTCAGGCTCCAAAACTGCTTAGACTTTTTAATTAGAAGTGGCCTTGGCCAGGTGCAGTGGCTCACGCCTGTAATCCCAGCACTTTGGGAGGTCAAGGTGGGTGGGTCACCTGAGGTCAGGAGTTGGAGACCAGCCTGGCCAACATAGTGAAACCCCGTCTCTACTAAAAATACAAAAATTAGCTGGGCGTGGGGCCATGCCCCTGTAGTCCCAGCTACTCAGGAGGCTGAGGCAGGAGAATCACTTGAATCCCGGGAGGTGGAGGTCGCAGTGAGCCGAGATTGCGCCACTGCATTCCAGCCAGGCCGACAAAGTAAGACTGTCTCAAAAAAAAAAAAAAAAAAAAAAAAAATTAGATGTGGCCTTAAATTGGATGTGGTAATTAGACTTTGCCTAAAAAGCTTAGGTTACATTTTTACTATTAAGATAGCTTCTTATTTGGTATAAACATTACAGGGCTCCCAGTGATAAAGGTACTTGAGGCTGTCAGTTAATTCACTTTCTGTTTCTTCAATAGTGTGCAATATAAATCGTATCTACATTCCTTGAGTGAAACTGAGGGCTAAACAGAACACACTTGAAGTGGCATTGACAATTTCATTACATAAACTTACTCCAATAAAACATGTAAGTGAATTTTTATGCTATTTATTAAAATAACTAAAGTCCCAAACAATGTGCATGGAAACACAGGGCAAGACATCACCACTGCCATTTACATGTCTTAATTTTAACTTGAAAGAGCAATGATGTAGGGAAAGATGCACTAACTGGTCCATGGCTCCAGTGGGGAAGAGTAGGGAGCCACCATGTTACTACACTTGGGCTTGCTACTATAAAGTGATATCAGGTTGTCTCAGAAAGCCATAGCTGGGTTGAAAATGGATCCAAAGTCCATTTATTTCCAGTTTACACATCAACTTTGATATGAAGCAATGACATCTCAATTTAACTTCATCAGAAAAGCTTTATCTTTCAAGTCAGTGAGGACTCTTTCATTTATATTCAAATGTAACAATTTAAGACCTTTTAAAAAGGTTGCGGCGGCTGTGCCAGGAAAGAACTGATACACTCAACGACTTGGATGTATCTTAGGACATCATGCCAAGTGAAAACAGCCAATTTCAAAAAGGTACACACTATATGATTCCATTTATATAAAAGATTGTCAAAAGGCCAAAATTCTAGTGGTGGAGAACAGATCACTGGCTGCTGGGGGTTAGGGTTGGAGAGACCATGTGTTTTAAAAGGGTAGCACTGGGGAGTTTGTAGTGATGGAATAGTTCTGTATGCTGACTATGGTAGTAGTTATGTGATTCTATAAAAGATAAAATTTCAGCCAGGCACAGTGGCTCACACCTATAACCAGCACTTTGGGAGACCGAGGTGGGCAGATCACAAGGTCAGGAGTTCGAGACCAGCCTGGCCAACATGGTGAAACTCTGTCTCTACTAAAAATACAAAAATTAGCCAGGTGTGGTGGCACGCACCTGTAGTCCCAGCTACTTGGGAGGCTGAGGCAGGAGAATCACTAGAATCTGGGAAGCGGAGGTTGCAGTGAGCCAAGGTCACACCACTGCACTCCAGCCTGGGCAACAGAGCAAGACTCCGTCTCAAAAAAAAGATAAAATTTCATGGCTGGGAGCAGTGGCTCATGCCTCTAATCCCAGAACTTTGGGAGGCAGAAGTGGGCAGATTACTTGAGGTCAGGAGTTTGAGACCAGCCTGGCCAACAAGGTGAAACCCCATCTCTACTAAAACTACAAAAATTAGCCAGGCATGGTGGTGTATGCCTGTAATCCACACTACTCGGGAGGCTGAGGCACAAGAATCACTTGAACCTAGGAGACAGAGGATGCCGTGAGCCAAGATCACACCACTGTACTCAATCCTGGGCAACAGAGCAAGACTCCATCTCGAAGAAGAAAAAAAGGTAAAATTTCATAAAGCTGTATACCAAAAAGTAAATAAATGAGTGCATGTAAACACTTGTGAAACCTGATAGGTCTGTGGTTCAGTTATTTAGCATTATAGCCAATGTCAATTGCTTGGTTTTGCTCATTTACTATGCTTATGTAAGATATTATCACTGGAGGACACTGGAAGAAGGGTATACGGGAACTCTCTGTATTATTTTTGTAATTTGGGGGCAGTCTAAGAGTTTTTTTAGGCTGGGCATGGTGGCTCACGCCTGTAATCCCGGCACTTTGGGAGGCCGAGGCGGGCGGATCACGAGGTCAGGAGATCGAGAACATCCTGGCTAACACGGTGAAACCCCGTCTCTACTAAAAATACAAAAAATTAGCTGGGCGTGGTGGCGAGCGCCTGTAATCCCAGCTACGGGAGGCTGAGACAGAATGACGTGAACCTGGTAGGCGGAGCTTGCAGTGAGCCGAGATCACGCCACTGCACTCCAGCCTGGGCGACAGAGTGAGACTCCATCTCAAAAAAAAAAAAAAATTTTTTTTAAAAAGTGGGGAATAAACTATAACAGAGAACAAAGGAAAATAGTCAATCTAGACATTTTTATTAAGTTCTATTAAAAAATATTAAGACATTTGAAAAACTCAGAAAGTTTATAAAACACACTCATATTCAATAATTTTCTTATTCTTTGATGGCCAGTGCGACATGTTGAAGATGTTACACCAAAACCAACCCACCATACTGTAAAAAGCTGTATCTCGAGTTTAATCAACATGCATCCTAATTAAGAGGAAATACACTCTTGTATAAAAGAGTGTAAATTTTTATTAAGTTATTTTTAAAAATAACTTTTCCCTTAAACTTAGGAAGGGTTGATTTTGCTAATTTACCCAACACCATGATAACTTATGTTCTTTTAATGATATGGGATAAATGCAGAGATGCAACATGCTAGAACTCCTTAAAATATACAGTATAGCTGGGCGCAGTGGCTCACGCCTGTAATCCCAGCACTTTGGGAGGCCGAGGTGGGCAGATCACCTGAGGTCGGGAGTTTGAGACCAGCCTGACCAACATGGAGAAACCCGTCTCTACTAAAAATACAAAATTAGCCAGGCGTTGTGGCACATGCTTGTAATCCCAGCTACCCGGGAGGATGAAGCAGGAAAATCGCTTGAACCCAGGAGGCAGAGGTTGCAGTGAGCCGAGATCGTGCCATTGCACTCCAGCCTGGGCTACAAGAGCAAAACTCCATCTCAAAAAAAAAAAAAGTGCAGTATAAAAGAGCAGTTGAGACTTAGAGCTGGATAGTATCTGTCTACTTAAATTTGTAGGAATAACTGATCTCAGGGCTTTTCTTAAAGGTTTCGGTGATGTTGAACAGGTCTATTTGAACAATGAGAACTTAGTCCTATCACTAGCCAGCCATCTCGCAGAAAAAGTCACTCTTCCCAATTGGCTGCTACCAAGAAACAGACTGACTCCAGAATGATCAGGAAACCCCAAAACTACCACAAGGCTCTCTGGCTTCCCTAAGTATCTTCAGGAGACACCCTGTCCCTGTATTAAAAGGGCAGGGAGTTAAAAGGTTAAAATAATTTTGGTAACTGTCTGAGACGTTTTACATCTAAGAAGGTGCCTACTGAATTCATGCTATTCATCTGCTTTAGAGTTTCAGAAGGTTGCAAACTTTCAGGAAAAACTGCAATGTCCCTTTCATTTTCTTTCTCAGGATGTTGAGTGAACTCTGCTTTCCCGGTTCGAAGCTTCACTGCAGGACTTGGTTTAAGGTTCTTTACTAAGAACGCTGGCTTTTCAGTCAACTGCTGTTTTGCTCTTGTCTGCAAAACTTCGTTTGTAATATTTCTCAATACTGGCGTATCTGCGTTGGTGCCCACAGATTCACAGTTAGAACAATTAATTATTTCATGGTCATTCTTAGAAGACTCTTTCTGACCACCAAGCTGTTCAGGTATGGACGTAAGGTTCTGATTCAATAAATGTTCACTCTTGCTATCTGCATTGTCGGGAGGCTCCTCTTCATCTTCACTATTGTCACTGCTTTGTAGGAGTCCATATCTCTTCATATATTTTTTGGTTGCAAATGACATGTTGTTTGGTGAAATTAAGCTAAGCCCCACTGTGCTTCTGTCTGTATTAATATGGAGAAGGCTGAATGGGTCACAATTATTTTGGTTTGATCGAGTGACAGACAGTTGTGACAGCTGATTTTCATTTAAATATTTCAGAGCTATAGCATTTGCCTCCATGCTCAAATCCACACCATTGGGGCTTAAGCCACTCATGCCAACATTAGCAAATGACATGCAGTTTAATCCAGAGATCACTGCTTCTGGGCTGATGCATGCCAACACACTGAAAGACACAAAGTAGTACGCCATCATTTACCATATTCTAAGTAATACATAGTTCTCAATGCGTTCCATTCTATACAAGCAACAAAAGATCTTCAGCTTTAAGTTCATGGTCCTTTTATCTAACTACCCAGACATCTAAGTCTTGATGATCCAGATACACAAAGGATACATATGGGCTGGGTATAGTGGCCCAAGCCTCTAATCCCAGCAGATTGGGACACTGAGGTGGGAGGATTGCTTGAAGCCAGGACTTCAAGATCAGCCTAGGCAATATAGCAAGATCTTGTCTCTACAAAAAAATTTAAAAATTGGCCAGGCATGGTGGTGCACATTTATAGTTCCAACTACTCAAGAGGCTGAGGCAGGAGGATCGCTTGAGCTCAAGAGTTCAAAGTTACAGTGAGCCATGATCGTGCCACTGCACTCCAGCCTGGGCAACCGAACAAGACCCTGTCTCTTAAAAAATAAAAATTTAAAAAGGGATACAAATAATAGCCTAGAAGGTAATCCATGATTTACAGGTTTAAAGTGGAATACAAATTAATTTTCCTAAATCTGTATATCAGTCATGGTTTTAAGGACAAATACAAGGCCCCAAATGTAAAAGTCATTCAACATAGCTATGAGTCATTTAATTTATGACTATTAGCCCAAACAGCACAAGAGATCAGCTAATGTTTAATGTAAAGTAAAACATAAAAATAAAATCAAACACAAAACACATTTGATTATATAACAGTACAAGCTTTGGTAAGTAGCTCAGAAAATTAAATTATTCATAGTTGAGGAGATTCCATTTGCAATGAATAAAAAACATCAACCAGTCTCTGGATATGGGCTTATAAACATACACACACACACACACACACACACACACGAATACTTTTTTCATTAGTTATAATCTTCAACTTACTTTGATAAGTGTTAAGTCAACTGACTTACCTTTTCCTTAATATCACATATATAATAAATAGCTGCTAATTTTTTTTTTTTTTTTTGGAGACAGGGTCTTACTCTGTTGCCCAGTCTGGAGTGCAGTGGCAACTGCATGTCATTTGCTAATGTTGGCACAATTACAGACTCAGGCTGCTCTCAAACTCCTGAGGTAAAGCGAGCCTCCCTCCTCAAACTCCCAAAAGTGTTGGGATTACAGGCGCGAGCCACTGTACCCAGCCTGCTAATTACTGAGTCGTTATATATGCCAGGTACTCTATTAATGCTTTACATGCATTATTCATATACATTCCTCACAGTAACCTTTCTCAGGGAGGTATTCTCTATGGAATATTTCTATCTTATTCTCCATTTCAACACCTTACATTCCCTTTCCCCTACTTTTTTGTTTTCTTTTTAGCACTTATTGCGGTCTATACATTGAATACACACATCTACATATTCAATCAATGCTCGATTCTTATTTATGGTCTAGCACCCTCATGAAAGCCAGTAACAGCCGAGTTTTGTCTGTTCCCCCGGCCCCCACTGCAGTATCCTCAATGCGTGGACACATAGTAGGCACTCAGTAAGTACTTGTTGAATGAATAAAAGTAGTAGGTAGTATTGTTATATTTATTCTCAGTTGAGAAAACTGAGGAATAGAGATTTGAGCTAATTTTCCCAAGCTAAATAGTACACAGCAAGCTGAGATAATCCATGACTGCCCTACTCTCTGGGGCTCTGTAACCACTCTTTTACTGTACTATATTCAGTAACTTGGATTTTTTCTCACAGTCCTTTGTGCAATATTTGTTGTGGTGAACATTATATTCTAGTCAAATATGCTATGGCTTTCTACATCATCCCATGAAGAAATTCAGCTGTTTTATATGTGCTAGCCACTGCTTGCATTCACAGACCCACAAAACTCAAACAACCATTATATATTTTCATTCTTATAAGCACCTGAAATTTGCAAAAAACTATTTCCAACCATTAATAATCCCTGAAACCAGGCCAGGCATGGTGGCTCACGCCTGTAATCCCAGCACTTTGGGAGGCCGAGGTGGGCAGATCACCTGAGATCAGGAGTTCGAGACCAACCTGGCCAACATGGTGAAACCCCATCTCTATTAAAAATACAAAAAAATTAGCTGGGTGTGGTGGCGGGCGCCTGTAATCCCAGCTACTCTGTAGGCTGAGACAGGAGAATCGGTTGAACACGGGAGGTGGAGGTTGCAGTGAGCCGAGATTGTGCCACTGCACTCCAGCCTAGGCGACAGAGTGAGACTCTGTCTCAAAAAAAAAAAAATTCTCTGAAACCAGTGATGCCATCACCAAACAATGGAACAGTGTGCTCAATAATGCTGGTCTTTATAACCTTGAAATTCTCCCTTAACCTTCTTGGCATTTAATGCTTTGAAGACTATTTTAATAAGATGAAGGAGATACTACTAATTTATCCAGACATTATTCTTTTATTCATAGTGACAATACTTTTGGAAGTCTTTTTCTACTTTGCCTATTTCCTCAGTCTATAGATATTATTAATGTAAATAATTTGATAAAAGCAAAGAAAAACTACTAATTCAAAATGTTAAATATTTAAAGAAAGCAGCTCTAATTTGAGTGCTTTTTTTTTTTTGAGACAAGGTCTCACTCTGCCACTAAGGCTGGAGGGCAGTGGCACAATCATGGCTCACCGTGGCATCGACCTCCCAGACTCAAGTGACCCTCCTACCTCAGCCTCCCAAGTAGCTGGGACTACAGGTGCATGCCACCATGCCCAGCTAATCAAAAATTTTTCTTTGTGTAAAGATGGGGTCTATGTTGTTCAGGCTGGTCTTGAACTCCTGAACTCCAGTGATCCTCCCACCTTGGCCTCCCAAAGTTCTGGGATTACAGGCGTGAGACACCATGCCCAGCCTCTAATTTTAACTAGGGCTTCTTTTATAGACTGGTTAAAAGATCCATAAAGTAGTCAATATCAGTTTAGAAGGCTATTCAAGTTTCAATGCCTAACACAAGCTAGCCAATTTCAATTTGGAGGGTGGGCCAGGGGCAATGAGATATCATTACTTTAATAGCAAAACAAATCAAGACAGGCACAGTGGTATGCACACCTGTAGTCCTAGCTTCTCAGGAGTCTGAGGCAGGAGGATTGCTTAAGCCCAGGTGTTCAAGGGGCCACCCTAGGCAAAATAAGAGACCACATCGCTAAAAAACAATAATACTCAGAACCAAAGCATATAAACACTAGGGTAATTAAGACGAAAAGCAAAAAGGAACCCATTCCACTAATCAAATCCTAAAAGCCTGAGCACAAATATATGTCTATGTTAAAATCTCATTAGATGTGCAGCCACAAGGAATGATGAAAGTCCATGAATAAATTTGAGTAAGAGAGCCACATGCCAACAATTTATGGGAAGCTCTAAAATTATTCCAACTCAGATGACAATCAAGACCCCCATCTCTACAAATAAAAATAAGCTGGGTGTGCTGCTGCACACCTGTAGTCCCAGCTACTCAGGAAGCTAAGGTGGGAGGATCACTTGAGCCCAGGAGATTGAGGCTGCAGTTGAGCCATGATTGTGCCACTGCACTGCAGCCTGGGCAATACAGAGAGACCCTGTCTCTCAAAAAAAAAAAACAAAAAAAGTCAACTTTGATTCATGATCCTATTTGAATCCAGATTAGTTATCTACTACTTATCCTACACAGAGTTTTTCAACTACTAAGCAGATAGCCAGGAAGCAAGGTAAAGAAGCAACTAGAGAGAGTGCTTGAGCCAGGTTTTGAATTCAAAAAGTCACTCCAATTGGGAACCTATGTGTAGAGGTTGCTTCCAGACCTTGAACCCACAATCTCCATTTCCTGCACAATTTCTAGGTTTGTCTGGTACCCTTTTTCCCTGCCTTCCTGCCTTTAGACTCTCTTAATCTCTGAGGCATTCTATTAACAGGAAAATAGAAAGCAGGTCTTCCTTCCCCTGCCTTAGCCACTCTTCTGGCAGAATGATGTGCTCCTGGAGTCCAGAATTGGAACATGAAATGAGTTTTCACATAGACACAATGATGAAAGATGGCTTATTTACAGAGCTAGAGGAACAGTATGGATTATAAGGATTAGTTTCCTAGAATATTTAACCTATAATCTGTAACACTGTTTCTATAGAAAAACGTGTCTTACGTTCTAAACAACGGCCTTATAAACTTTTAGTGTACCAGTTATATTATACCTACACATGTTAAAAAGATAACAATATAAGGTCATAAATACTGACAGTAAATACTACAAAGACACTAAAAATGAACTATAAGCTTCAGTGATGACCTGAGGAGGAGGAATGTCAGGAGTTCGAGACCAGCCTGGCCAATATAGTGAAACCCCGTCTCTACTAAAAACACAAAAATTAGCTGGGCGTGGTGGTGCGCGCCTGTAGTCCCAGCTACTCAGGAGGCGGAGGCAGAAGAATTGCTTGAACCCGGGAGGCGGAGGTTGCAGTGAGCCAAGATCATGCCACTGCACTCCAGCCTGGGCGAAAGAGCGAGACTCCATCTCAGGAAAAAAAAAAAAAAAAAAAATCTTGCTGAAAATGCTGTCACAAGTACATGCTACAATTTAGTGAGAACAAGGTATTTTAAGAGTACAAAACATCTGCCAGGCGCGGTGGCTCACGCCTGTAATCCCAGCACTTTGGGATGCCAAGGCAGGTGGATCATCTGAGGTTGGGAGTTCGAGACCAGCCTGACCAACATGGAGAAACCCTGCCTCTACTAAAAGTACAAAATTAGCCGGGCATTGTGGCGCATGCCTGTAATCCCAGCTACTCAGAAAGGCTGAGGCAGGAGAATCACTTGAATCCGGGAGGCGAAGGTTATGGTGAGCCGAGATCATGCCACTGCACTCCAGCCTGGGCAATAAGAAAGAAATTCCGTCTCAAAAAAAAAAAACAAAAAAAAACAAAGAGTACAAAACATCAATACACTTGATGAGAGGTCCAGGAAACTCTGACCAAAGAGGTGACATCTAAGTTCAGCTTTGAAGGATAAGAAGGATTTTGACAAGCAGAAAGTTAAAAAAGAGCACCTCAGATAAAAGTAACATCAAGGAATCTTGCAAATGCCAATGGCAAGTAGGCTGGAACTTGGTAGAGAGTGGTAGGACATTATACTAAAAAACTAAGTTTAAGTCAAACTGAAACAATGCGAATTAATCAGGTAGGCCTCAGATAGGCTGGGAGGACATTCCGGACGTAAGCCTAAGATAACAGGGAAACTAAATTTGACTCTTATGTTGGAGAAACTATTGCAGTACAGTTTCCTATTTAATCAGAATGACATAGAGATGATGGCACATGCCTGTGGTCCCAGCTACTCAAAAAGCTGAGGCAGAAGGATTGGCTTCAGCCCAGGAGTTTGAGGTTACATAAATTACGATTGTACCATTGCACTCCAGCCTGGGTGACAGGCCTGGGCGACAAAGCAAGATCCTATTTTTAAAAACTAAAAAAAAGTTTTAAATATACAGAAATTGCATCAATAATAAAACATAACTTTTAAAACTTTAAGATATTTTTGGTCTTAATTAGTACAGATCTTTAAAAGGGGCCATTTTGATGTAGAGTAATTTACAACACAGTATGAAAATACTCCTAAAGTTAGCTGCCTTTCCTTTTTCCTTTCCTTTTCTTCATAAATTAAGTTAGCTACCTTTCCTATGTGATTCCATGGCATTCCCTATCCTTCCATTTCATAGCAGGCATAAAAGATATTGACTATCTGTGTCTTCCCCACTGAACTGTAAACTCTATGAGAACAAAGATGTCTTTCTTTATCAGGTTATCTTGTGTATTATGATATCTCTTATAAGCTGGCTCATAGAAACTCAGTATGTATTTGTTGAAGTGAATGTATTGGTGAAATGGCAGCTGGAACACATGCATACGTGTAGCTGGTAATAATACTTACTCTTTCAGAAAGCAACTTAGCAACAGCTTTAACATTTTTGTATCATTTATCTTAGTCTTTCCAAGATTCTATTCTAAGGAAATAATCCTTAAACTGAAAAGCAATATTTGCAAAAGATCATCATAGCAACATTTAAAATAGTAAGAAACCACAACTAATGTGACAAGTTGGTTCTCAGTTCTGACAAGAGGGGAAAGGTTAGGATACATAGCCTCTATCTTACAGCATGGATAAAAAAATCAAAAACGCTAGCCTCACTCTTCTACACTATTGGTATGAATATAAACTGGTACAACTATTTGGTGAGCAATGGTAGCATCTACTAAGACTTTGAATGCACATACTCTTTGATCCTGCCTATCTAGGAATTTATCCTACAAAGATACTTGTACCTGTAGAATGATGTTCACTTAGGATTGCTTGAAATAACAAATAAGAGATTTGGCCTAAAGGTCCATTAATAGAGCACTGGGGTTCAATATGTTCTAGTACAAGGGTACAAAAGAATATTATGCAGCTGTTTAAATACATGAGAAAGAACTGTATATCCCTATAAGGAAAAGTATCCAAGATATTATAATATCGTGTTTAAAACAAAAACAAAAACAAAAAAACAGGCCAGGTGCAGTGGCTCATGGCTGTAATCCTAGCACTTTGGGAGGCCAAGGTGGGAAGATTGCTTGAGTCTAAGAGTTTGTTTGAGACCAGACTGGGCAACATAGCAAGACCCCATCTCTGCAAAAAATAAAAAATTAGCGAAGTAGTGGTGCATGCCTGTAGTGTCAGCTACTCAAAAGGCTGAGATGGGAGGATCACTTGAGTCCAGGAGGTTGAGGCTGCAGTGAGCTGTGATCATGCCACTGCACTCCAGCCTGGGTGACAGAACGAGACTGTCTCAAAATTAAAACAACAACAACAAAAAATCAAATCACAAAGCTTATCACATACACATATACTTGAACATGCATGGAATATTTCTAGAATACAAATGGTTAAGAGAAGTAACTTTTTTTTTTTTTTTTTTTGAGACAGAGTCTCGCTCTGCTATCCAAGCTGGAGTGCAGTGGCGCAATCTCGGCTCACTGCAAGCTCCGCCTCCCAAGTTCACGCCATTCTCCTGCCTCAGCCTCCTGAGTAGCTGGGACTACAGGCGCCCACCAGCACGCTCGGCTAATTTTTTGTATTTTTAGTAGGGATGGGGTTTCATCGTGTTAGCCAGGATGGTCTCGATCTCCTGACCTCGTGATCCGCCCACCTCGGCCTCCCAAAGTGCTGGGATTACAGGCGTGAGCCACCGTGCCCGGCCTTTTTTTTTTTTTTTTTTTTTTTTGAGACTGAGTCTTGCTCTGTCGTCCAGGCCAGATAGAGTGCAGTGGCGCTATCTCAGCTCACTATGACCTCTGCCTCCCCAGGTTCAGGCGATTCTCTTGCCTCAGCCTCCCGAGTAGCTGGGATTACAGGCGCCCGCCACCACGCCCAGCTAATTTTTGTATTTTTAGTAGAGACGGGGTTTTCACCATCTTGGCCAGGCTGGCCTCGAACTCCTGACCTCATGATCCACCTGCCTCAGCCCTGCAAAGTGCTGGGATTACAGGCAAGAGCCACTGCGCCCGGCCTAAGAGAAGTAACTTTGGAAGAGTCAGGCAGGAATGTGGGGAGTTGTGGCTTTTGCATTTTATCTTACACTCTCTTCTGTATTTTTTAAAACCATGAATTTTTATTATTTTAAATTAGAAAACAAAAAATAATTAACAGAAAATATGCTAGCCTTAATAATATAATCTCCAGACTTTATTTTCTTTTTAATAAGTTATGTGCTGAGGTCATCTTTGGTAGAAAGGAATCTGAACAAAAGGACATGACCAGTTGGGCACATTCCTAGAAAAAATAAATGTTTGGCCGGGCGCGGTGGCTCACGCTTGTAATCCCAGCACTTTGGGAGGCCGAGGCGGGCGGATCACGAGGTCAGGAGATCGAGACCACGGTGAAATCCCATCTCTACTAAAAATACAAAAAAAATTAGCCGGGCGTGGTGGCGGGCGCCTGTAGTCCCAGCTACGCAGAGAGGCTGAGGCAGAATGGCGTGAACCCGGGAGGCGGAGCTTGCAGTGAGCTGAGATCGCGCCACTTAACTCCAGCCTGGGCAACAGAGCGAGACTCCGTCTCAAAAAAAAAAAAGAAAAAAGAAATGTTTTTGCTTTTTAGATGGCACGATTGTGTAACTGTACATCCAGTAGCTGGCACAGACCTTATCACCTCCAGAAAGACTTTTCAGATGCTACCAAGCAAAACTCCTTTCTCTTTCCTCAAGACTCCTAAAGCATTTTGTTGGCCTATCCAGCCAGGAGTCATCCCACAGCATCTCTCAAATTACTTAGGTATGTAACCCTCTCTCCCACTAAAATGAAGAATCTCTTATTCATCATGCATATGGTAGGCCCTGAATAAATGGTGAATCAACTGAATTGAGGCACAAACATAACTTTTCTGATGAGATTGCCACAATACATCTAAAATTTATTCATCTAGCCAATGATGGGCA
The DNA here is from genome assembly GCF_028878055.3 of Symphalangus syndactylus. Taxonomy (NCBI): domain Eukaryota; kingdom Metazoa; phylum Chordata; class Mammalia; order Primates; family Hylobatidae; genus Symphalangus; species Symphalangus syndactylus. The sequence goes on along the minus strand of NC_072441.2, from coordinate 130,747,270 downwards.
AAAATAAATAAAAATTTTTAAAAAATAAAATTTATTCGCCCTTTAAAACAAAATTTTAAGTTACCTGGCGTGATCCACGTTATGTGCATTTTTCTTCACTTTAGTGGGAGAATCAATTTTTACTCCAAGGCTTCTTAGTTGCTTAAGAGTTGCATTAAGAACACAATCTTTGTCCACCAGTCTTGAATGATGTGTTTTTTTCTTTGTATGGTAAACATTTTGGGTTCTGGTGCATTCATGACTGATAATTACTGCTTTGGTAGACGGCTGCTCAGTTTCCTTGGAGGAACTACTTAATAGGTGGTTTACTTGACCCTGACAAAAAGAAAAAAAAAATTTTGAAAAATCACTATTAACAATGTTAGGGCTGGGTGTGGTGGTTCACAACTATAATCCCAGCACTTTGGGAAGCCGAGGCAGGAGGATCGCTTGAGCCCAGGAGTTTAAGACCCTGGGCAACACAGAGAGATCCTGTCTCTACAAAAAACTAAAAATTAGCTGGGCATGGTGGTACACACCTGTAGTTCCAGCTACTTAGGAGGCTGAAGTAGGAGGACCACTTGAGCCATCAGGCTGAGGCTGCAGTTAGCCGTGATTGTGCCACTATATCCTGCGTGACAAAGTGAGACTCTGTCTCTAAAAAAATTAAAATTAAAAAAAAGTTAAAAAACAATTTTACAATAAGACCTTAATGATACAACAAGGCCAGGGAAAATCAGTATCTTGTCAAATTCCACAAAGTATCAAGTAGGCAGGTATTATGGTATTATTTGCAGGTATTATGGAGTTTTTATAGAAGCACATCCTAATGAACAATTTCATCAGACCCTAGAGAAAACAGAACGTTTGTTCAGACTTCATTCACTTAAAAACCAACATAGGCTGGGCATGGTGGCTCACACCTGTAATCCCAGCACTTTGGGAGGCCAAGGTGGGCGGATCACTTTGGGTCAGGAGTTCAAGACCAGCCTAGCCAAAATGGTGAAACCCTGTCTCTAATAAAAATACAAAAATTAGCCGGGTGTGGTGGCACGTGCCTGTGGTCCCAGCTATTCGGGAGGCTGAGGCATGAGAATCACTTGAACCCAGAAGGCCCAGGTTGCAGAGAGCTGAGATGGCGCCACTGTACTCCAGCCTGGGTGACAGAGTGAGACGCTGTCTAAAAAAAAATAAATAAATAAAATAGAAAATAAATAAATAAAAATAAAAACCAACATATTTAAAAATCATTTGAGTATAGGCGTGTGGCTCAAACCTGTAATCCCAGCACTTTGGGAGGCCAAGGCGGGCAGATCACTTGAGGCCAGGAGTTCCCAGCCTGGCCAACATGGTGAAATCCCGTCTCTGCTAAAAATACAAAAATTAGCTGGGTGTGGTGGCGTGCACCTGTGGTCCCAGCTACTTGAAAGGCTGATGCAATCACTTGAACCTGGGAGGCAGAAGCTGCAGTGAGCTAAGATCATGTCACTGCACTCCAGCCTGGGTAACAGAGTAAGACTCTGTCTCAAAAAAAAAAAAAAAAAATTAGCCAGGCATGGTGGCAGGTGCCTGTATTCCCAGCTACTTGGAAGGCTGAGGCACGAGAATCGCTTGAACCTGGGAGGCAGAGGTTACAGTGAGCTGAGATCATGTCACTGCACTCTAGCCTGGGCGACAGAGTGAGACCCTGTCTCAAAAAAAAAAAAAAAAAAAAAATCTTTTGAGTAATTCTCCAAGTATTTTCAAGGACTTATGCTAAATTTTTTATAAACAAGTTTTAAATAATGCTTTCGTTTGAAAAGTGATAATATGTTTCAGTTATAAATTAGGCCTTTATGATATTCACAGAGTTAGGCTCCATTTATTCTCACTTTCTAAAAGTAAGAATGACCTGTGATACTATTTCTGCATATTTCATTCCCTGAGCATACGAGCTGCTAGCACCAGTTTAGGACCTAGCAAGCAAATAACAAATATGTGTTCATTGATGAATACATAGGGCCCTGTGAAGTATGTTGCCTTCTCGCAAATGGACAAATCAAATGTTCTACAATTTGGATGAAAGTGACAGTCAGGGCCGGGCGCAGTGGCTCATGCCTGTAATCCCAGCACTTTGGGAGGCCGAGGCGGGTGGATCACGAGGTCAGGAGATCGAGACCATCCTGGCTAACATGGTGAAACCCCGTCTCTACTAAAAATACAAAAAATTAGCCGGGCGCAGTGGCGGGTGCCTGTAGTCCCAGCTACTCGGGAGGCTGAGGCAGGAGAATGGCATGAACCCGGGAGGCGGAGCTTGCAGCGAGCCGAGATAGTGCCACTGCAGTCTGGCCTGGGTGAAACAGTGAGATTCTGTCTCAAAAAAAAAAAAAAAAAAAGAAAGTGACAGTCAGGGTTTCTCTATCCTTTAAGTCCCAGATCACATTTTAAGTTTTATAATACTAGTTCCTCCAACCAGAATTATCCCTTTATTCTGTGTGCTCTTTGCTTTACACTACTCCTCCTCAACAGCCTGTCTTATAATTGTTACTAGTCTGCATGTGCTGTTGTTTCCCCTAGGCTCTCAAGGGCACAGAGAGCCCTTTATATTATCGATTTCACTTAGCCTATTGTCTTAGACTAAGCTAAGTATTTAATAAACATTGGCTTACCTGAACTAAAATCAGTAAATATTATCATAAATATCCCACTACTTTCCAATTTTCAAATTTCCGAGAAACTCTTGCTTATTTTCTAATACTAATTTTGGTTTGAATTAGGCATAATATCGATATTTATACTTTAAAAATAAAACTGTGTTTTTCTCAGTACTTAAGCATGTTTACAGTAAATTACTGAATTTAAATTATAATTTATGAAAAGCTAAAAGAAATGCTACATTGTTAATTAGGCAAAAATCTTTTTATCTTAAGGTCTCCATCAGTTTAAACCTAGGAAAAGCTTAACTAGTATATCCTATACTAAATAACCTTCTCAAAAAGATGAAATGCTCTACATTGTCTTACCAATAAATCCTGGTAAATTTTCTGGTTATCTGATGGTTGATGAGGCAAGGGTTGCATTACTTGCTCAATTTTTGGTTCCCCTGATGTTTCAGAAGTGTTACTGGCACCCCCTGTTGGTCCAGTCTGTAAACACATGCTTACACTTTCTGCCAGCTGGCCATTTGGAAAGAACACAGGTACATCAGGTTCTTTTCTCACAACTAGAGAAGAGCTGCTGGGAAGGATATATAATGTGTTAGTCATTGAGGTACCTTTAACATATAATTGAAATGTAGTAACTTTAGAAGAAAGGGTTAAAACTCAAGCAGCATCTGGTTTGTATTTTTAGCTCTTAGTGATGCTACATAAACACCCCATCTTAGCCAGGTGCAGTGGCTCATGCCTGTAATCTGTGTTTTGGGAGAGCAAGGCAAGAGAAGTTTGAGGTGAGAAGTTCAAGATCAGACTGGGGAATACAGCGAGACCCCATCTCCACAAAAAATTTGTTTTAATTAGCTGGGTGTGACACCATGCACCTGTAATCCTAGCTGCTCAGGAGGCTGAGCAAGAGGATCACTTAGCCCAGGAATTCGAGGCTGCAGTGAGCTATGATTGTACCACTGCACTCAGCCTAGGCATCAGAGCAAGACCCTGTTTCTATAAGAAACAAAAATGAAAACACCTCGTTTTAACAGGCTGCATATAAACTAAACCATGGTACCTTTTAACTTGTGTTACTTATATTTAAGACAACTTTCTTTGAAGCCTGGAAAACAAGCTGTTGATTTCTCCTGAACTTGATGGCAATGGAAATTTTTAGAGTATTTAAATATTTTAGATATGTTATTTGTTCATTCCAAGTTTTGGGTTTTTAATTTTTTTTTTTTTTTTTTGAGACAGAGTCTCACCGTGTCACCCAGGCTGGAGTGTAGAGGCTCACTGTAACCTCCGCCTCCCGGGTTCAAGCGATTCTCCTGCCTCAGCCTCCTGAGTAGCTGGGATTACAGGCATGCGCCACCATGCCTGGCTAGTTTTTGTATTTTTAGTAGAGATGGGGTTTCACCATGTTGGCCAGGCTAGTCTCAAACTCCTGACCTCAGGTGATCTGCCCGCCTCAGCCTCCCCAAGTGCTGGGATTACAGGCGTGAGCCACTGCACCTGGCCTCAAGGATTTAAAAATATGTCTTGGTGTCTAACCTAGGAAGCAAAAACCAAAACTGAAAAAGAACAAACCCAAAACATTAAAGATTACAAGGGTCCTTAATAAAATAACACCAAGAGCTAGATAGTTCCTTTCACCATGTGAGGACACAAGGAAGAGGCATCAACTATGAACCAGGAAATGGACCCTCACAAAACATTACATCTACTGGTGCCTCAACCTTGGAGTTTCCAGCCCCCAGAACAATGAGAAATTTCTGTTGTTTATAAGCCAAAATAAATAAATACATGTCTACGCTCTTTAGGGGGAAGAAAAAGGAATAAATAAAAATGTCAAATTTCAACAAAAGATTTAAGATTAAATAAAACATTTTAAAATGCTTCTAATACGCCAAGTATTATTAGGTATGTCCAAAGCACAGCTTCTAAAGAAAAATATGGATCATTTTAAAAGAAAGTCTCTATAAATACTACATACCACTACTCACTGCTGGGAAAAAGTAATCAATAACCAATTAAGCTGCAAGGCAAATAAATTTATCTTTCACAGACTACTTCAACATCAGAAACACTGATCCAACAAGACATCTAAGGGGGACTGGAAGCCCCGGAGTTCGGTGTCATCTATGAATACTCAGCAGTGGGAACCAGAGCACGAATCAGACCAAAAGTGCGAGAAGGATCCCAGAGAAGCACCAAAACCATCATAGACAAAACACTGGAGAAAGTATTTAATCCAAATCAATAACCCAAATCAATGCTGAACAAAGATTAGATTTACATCTAGTTATGTGTTGGGATCGACAGAGCTAATTAATTGCTCTGAAAAAGCAATTAACTTCATTCTATCAATTAACTCAGATCTGTTTCTAAAGTCAAAAAAAAAAAAAAAAAAAAAAGCCATAACAAGGGCATGGTGGCTCACATCTGTAATCCCAGCAATTTGGGAGGCCTTAGCAGATCACCTGAGGTCAGGAGTTCGAGACCAGCCTGGCCAACATGGTGAAACACCGTCTTCACTAAAAATACAAAAATTAGCTGGGTGTGGTGGCGTACACTTGTAATCCCAGCTACTTGAGAGGCTGAGGCAGAAGGATCTCTGGAACCCAGAAGGTGGAGGTTGCAGTGAACCAAGATCACGCCACTGCACTCCAGCCTGAGCAACAGAGCAACACTCCATCTCAAAAAAAAAAAAAAAACACTCCAAGATTGGATATTTTTTTAAAATTCCAATCTGAAAACCCCCATTGTTCTAGAAAGTAGTCTGCAGTTTACAGAGTTAAGGAGAATAAATAAAGGTCCCATGGTTTGCTCCTCTTTGTCCTCAGTTTCTATAATTATTCCAAATAAACTGCAGACCTACTTTGGGGCTCACCCCATGGGGAACCAGACACTGGGTCAAACTGTAGTTTTTTTTTAATTAATTAATTTTTTTGAAACAGAGCTGGCCGGGCATGGTGACTCACACCTGTAATCCCAGCACTTTGAGAGGCTGAGGCGGGCAGATCATCTGAGGTCAGGAGTTGCAGACCAACCTGGCCAACATGGAGAAACCCCGTCTCTACTAAAAATACAAAACTTAGCCGGGCGTGGTGGCAGGTGCCTGTAATCCTAGCTACTTGGCAGGCTGAGGCAGGAGAATCGCTTGTACCCAGGAGGCAGAGGGTGCAGTGAGCTGAGATTGCGCCACTGCACTCCAGCCTGGATGACAGAGCAAGACTGTCTCAAAAAAAAAAAAAAAAAAAAAAAGAAACAGTCTCTCTCTGACACCCAGGCTGGAGTGCAGTGGCATGATCACAGCTCACTGCAGACTCAACTTCCCAGGCTCCAGCGATCCTCCCACCTTAGCCTCCCAAACAGCTGGGACCAAGGGCTAATTTTTGTAATTTTGGTAGAGACAGGGTTTCGCCATGTTACCCAGGCTGGTCTCAAATACCTTAGCAGAAGCAATCAGTTCACTTTGGCCTCCCAAAGTGCTAAGATTACAGGCATGAGCCACCAAGCCCAGCAAATTCTAAAAATATGGAAATTACTATGATCCTTACCCTGCAGGAACTCAATCTAACATACACAAAAGAGCTTTTCTGTATACTGTGGCACATACAATGAGTGCTTAATTGAATCATATGATTAAAACATATACTATACTAAAATGAGATGTTTCTCTGTAGTTTTCTGAAGGGACATGTTTATTGTTTTAACCATTATTGTAATCACAATGATTTAAAATGTCAAATATTACAAGGCTTATTAATTTCTAAAAAGTAATCCACGGCCTGCCCCATGTCACCTTACCAGTTCACCTTTTTTTATTTTTAGAAATGGAGTCTCAGGCCGGGCGCGGTGGCTCATGCTTGTAATCCCAGCACTTTGGGAGGCCGAGGCGGGCGGATCACGAGGTCAGGAGATCGAGACCACGGTGAAACCCCGTCTCTACTAAAAATACAAAAAAAATTAGCCGGGCGTGGTGGCGGGCGCCTGTAGTCCCAGCTACTCCGAGAGGCTGAGGCAGGAGAATGGCGTGAACCCCGGAGGCGGAGCTTGCAGTGAGCCGAGATTGCGCCACTGCACTCCAGCCTGGGCGACAGAGCGAGACTCTGTCTCAAAAAAAAAAAAAAAAAAAAAAAAAAAAAGAAATGGAGTTTTACTCTGTTACTGAAGCCACAGTACAATGGCACTTATCATAGATCACTGCAACCTCAAACTTCTAGTCTCAAGCGATCCTCCTGTTTCAGCCTCCTGAGTAGGTGGAACTACTACAGGCACATACCACCACACCCAGCTAAGTTAAAATATCTTTTTATAGAGACAGGGTCTCACTATTTTGCCTAGCCTGGTCTTGAATTTCAAATTAACCTCTTTAAACTGTTTCATGTGCTATTATCCTGGGATGTTTTATACCTATATTTTTCTTTTACCTTCAAAATTTATCCTACACCTGATCCCTTCCACGAATTCCACAAGTCCAAGACACCTTCATCTCACTTGGTCTTTAGTCTATTAACCAGTTAGTATCTTAACTTCCACTTTTAACTTCCTTCAGTTCTCCATGAAACAATTAGAATGGCCTTCAAAATATGAAAATCAGATCATAACACTCCATTATCTAAAATCCAAAATCCTCCACTAGCTTTAATGAGCATGAATAAATTCAAAATTCTTTTCTATATCCTACAAAGCCCCAGGTAATTTGGCTCCTGCCTGTATCTCAGACTTCATTTCCTATACTCTCCCTCTCAATCACTATGTCCAGCCACACTGGCTTTCATGCTTGTTTCTGTAACTTTTAAGCTCACACTTGCCATTACACTTGCTTTTTCCTCCACCTGGAATACTCATCCCCAGATATTATCATGACTGGCCCCTTCTCATCATTCAGGTCACTACTCAAATGTCATCCCCTCAGAGATGGTTTTCTTCACCACTCTACTTAATATAGCACCTTGTTCCCAGGCTACCATCCCAGTTACACTCCACTCGATCACTCTAGTTTACTTTTTCAGAGCTGTTGTCACTATATGAAATTATGTTATTTGCTGCTCATGTGGTTAAATTCCATAAAGTTAGGAGCTTTGCCTAACCTAGTATTTGATATTTAGTGTCTAGTTTTGTGGTAGCACATACCAGAAACTCAAATATTTGCTGAGTTTGTTTCCTAATTTGCTGAGGATATAAATTACTTTAGGCCAGGTGCAGTGGCTCATACCAGCAATCCCAACAATTTGAAAGGTCGAGGCAGGTGGATCACCTGAGGTCAGGAGTTCAAGACCACCCTTGCTAACATGGCAAAACCCTGTCTCTACTAAAAATACAAAAATTAGCCAGGTGTGGTGGCCCGTGCCTGTAGTCCCAGCTACTTGGGAGGCTGAGGTTGCAGTGAGCCAAGATCGCGCCACCGTATTCCAGTCTGGGTGACAGAGCGAGTAACTAAAAAAAAAAAAAAAAAAAAAATTACTTTAGAATCCGTTTTTTGTTTTGTTTTGTTTTGAGACTTAGACTTGCTCTGTCACCCAGGCTGGAGTGCAGTGGCGCAATCTCGGCTCACTGCAACCTCCACCTCCCGGGTTCAGGCGATTCTCCTTGCCTCAGCCACCCAAGTACCTGGGACTACATGTGTGCACCACCATGCCCGGTTACAGGCAAGAGTCACTGAGCCTGCCTACAATCCTTATTCAATGGAAAATTTCATAATGAAAACTTTCAAACATGAGAGAATTATTTTACAAATCACCATATACAATCAGTTTCAAAAATTACCAACAAATAGCCAATCTTATTTCATTTATACTCCTAGCCATTTCATTCTCCCACAGAATTTGAAGCAAATCTCAGATAACATTTCATATACAAATATTAAGGTTCTATCACTCAAAAATAGACTCTTTTATATATAATGGCAATATAGAGAATCTTCAGAAATTTCCCCATCTCATAGTGGCTCATGCCTATAATCCCAGCACTTTGGAAGGCTGAGGCAGGCGGATCACCTGAGGTAAGGAGTTCGAGATCAGGCTGGCCAACATGGGAAGCCCCAGCTCTACTAAAAATACAAAAACTAGCTGGGCGTGGTGGCGCACGCCTGTAATCCCAGCTGCTTGGGAGGCTGAGGCTCAAGAATGCCTTGAACCTGGGAGGCAGAGGTTGCAGTGAGCCAAGACAGTGCCATTGCACTCCAGCCTGGGTGAAAAAGCGAGACTCTGTCTCAAAAAATAAATACATAAAATAAAATAGGCCAGGCACAGTGGCTCATGCCTGTAATCCCAGCACTTTAGGAGGCCAAGGTGGGTGGATCACCTGAGGTCAGGAGTTCACGACCAGCCTGGCCAACATGGCGAAACTTCATCTCTAAAAAAAATACAAACAAAATTAGCCTAGCGTGGTGGCAGGTGTCTGTAATCCCAGCTACTCAGGAGGCTGAGGCAGGAGAATCACTTGAACCCAGGAGGCAGGGATTGCAGTGAGCCAAGATCGCACCATTGCACTCCAGACCGAGCAACAAGAGCGAAACTCCGTCTCGTAAATAAATAAATAAAATAAAGAAAAGAAATTCCTCAGCCAGGTGTGGTGGCTCACGCCTGTAATCCCAGCACTTTGGGAGCCCGAGGGGGGCAGATCACGAGGTCAGGAGATCGAGACCATCCTGGCTAACGTGGTGAAACCCCATCTCTACTAAAAATACAAAAACGGAATTAGCCGGGCATGGTGGCGGGAGCTTGTAGACTCAGCTACTCGGGAGGCTGAGGCAGGAAAATGGAGTGAACCCAGGAGGCAGAGATTACAGTGAGCCGAGATTGCACCACTGCACTCCAGCCTGGGCAACAGAGCGAGATTCTGTAAAAAAAAAAAAAAAAAAAATTTCTCTATCTGTATCTGGAACCTAATATTATCAGAAACTCTAGGGTGAGGCCCGAGCTTGTGTATTTTTGAAGTTTTCTTCCGATTTCTGATTCATCCAGACTGTTAATTTAGCCAAAGACTGACATCTGGAAATGGTTCTAGAAGGCTCAGAGTTGTCAGTTACATAGAAATCATATCAAGTAAAGACATAAATGAAAATACCAGTTAGAAAATATGTCATTTCTGATTTAGAAGACTTTAAAGAAATTAGAATTAAAAACAAAAAAAACCTGAACAGAACGGCAACTGTAATGAATAATAATGCATTGTATATTTCAAAATTGCTAATAGTAGACTTTAAATGTTTTTACCACAGAAAAAGCTAAGTATGTGAAGTGATAGATTTGTTGGTCTGATTTAATCATTCCATACTGTAAACATTGTGCCCCACAAATATACACAATTATTATTTATCAAAAAAAATTTTTTTTCCAAAGTAGGACGAAAGACTAAATCAAAGAGACCTTACTTGGATACAGAAAGTGGCTGGTTAAATTCTTCTTCCACAGCAATGTTGCTCTCTTCAAAACTGGGAATATCAACTGCTTTTAATGAAGATGCACTACCTGGAAGACTTGTGACTTCATTATTAATATCAACAGAAAAATTCATGTCCTCACTGGAAATTTTGGTATCATCTTGCTTCAGTTGAGAGTCAGGCTCTTGATCCTCACCTGCTGCATTCCAAAACAAGCTAGCACCTGGAGGTTAAATAATTTAAGATATTGAAACAAACACTCAACTTTAAAAATAATACTCTGCCAAACCTTTGTTAAGAATAGCCGTATCGGCCGGGTGCAATGGCTCACGCCTGTAATCCCAACACTTTGAGAGGCAGAGGCGGGAGGATCACTTGAGCTCAGGAGTTCAAGACCAGCCTGGGCAACATGGAGAAATCCTGTCTCTACAAAAAAATTAGCCAGGTGTGGTGGTGTGCCTGTAGTCCCATCTACTCAGGAGGCAGAGGTGGAAGATCACTTGAGCCCAGGAGGTTGATGCTGCAATGAGCTGTGATTGTGCTACTGCATTCCAGCCTGGGCAACACTGTGAGACTCTGGCTCAAAAAAAAAAAAAAAAAAAAAAAAAAAAAAAAAAAAAAAAAAAAAAAAATATATATATATATATATATATATATATATATATATATATATATATACACACACACACACACACAATTACTTAGAACTAAATTTTTAGATTATATTTCCTCAGAAATGCCAGGAAGAGGTAGGTGGAAGACAGAAAGACAAAACACAGGGGGACAGGTCGGGTGGAAGGGCGCATTCTGGGTTCTGCTTTTTCAAGAAGGGTGGCTCTGAAATGATTTGTTTACATATTAAGGTTCTGAATATGATCTGTGGGGTGGGGTGTGTATGTTGAAAACTGCTGCTCTGAATAATACGAGATAATATATAAAATACAAATCCCTAGGTTCTCTGGTTTTGACACTTAAATGCAATATTTAAAAGACTATACTGGTGATGCATCAGACATGTGTAATATCTGTAATACCAGGCAGGTATTAAAAAAAAATCAAGTGGGCCGGGCGCGGTAGCTCACGCTTGTAATCCCAGCACTTTGGGAGGCCGAGGTGGGCGGATCACGAGGTCAGGAGATCGAGACCACGGTGAAACCCCGTCTCTACTAAAAATACAAAAAAAATTAGCTGGGCGTGGTGGCGGGCGCCTGTAGTCCCAGCTACTCGGAGAGGCTGAGGCAGAAGAATGGCGTGAACGTGGGAGGCAGAGCTTGCAGTGAGCCGAGATTGCGCCACTGCACTCCAGCCTGGGCGACAGAGCGAGACTCCATCTCAAAAAAAAAAATCAAGTGTTTCCCAATCTTTTTTTTTTTTTTTTTTTAAGACAGGGTGTCACTTTGTTGCTCAGGCTGGAGTGCAGTGACACAATCACGGCTCACTGCAGCCTCAACGTCCCTGGGCTCAGGTGATCCTCCCACCTCAGCTTCCTGAGTAGCTGGGACTACAGGTGTGCATCACCATATGTGGCTAATTTTTGTATTTTTTTTAAAGATGGGGTTTCATCATGTTAACCAGGCTGGTCTCGAACTCCTAGCATCAAGCAATCCACCTGCCTTGACCTCCCAAAATGCAAACATTATAGGCATGAGCCACTGTGCCCAGCCTATTTCTCAATCTTTATGAACCACTTACACCTATCTTCAGAGCTATTTGCATGTAATATTGTTTACTTACTCTTTCTTTAAATTAACTCTTTTTTTACTGAGCCTCATTATTTCTGTAAAATCACAGATTTGATATGCTTATTGTATTTGTACCTATGAGTACTGGAAAAGATATATTTACAAAATATAAATATTAATCTATATAACACCCTAAATCATCTTTTGTACCACGAGCCATAGGCATTCTATAATTTGGGGAATATTGCTAATACATAATGGTTTAAACAGATGGTTAAAACCAAAAAGTAGCCTGGGTGCAGTGGCTCATGCCTATAATCCCAACCCTTTGGGAGGCTGAGGTGGGTGGATCATGCGGTCAGGAGTTAGAGACCAGCCTGGCCAACATAGTGAAACCCCATCTCTACTAAAAATACAAAAATTAGCCAGGTGTGGTGGCAGGCACTTGTAGTCCCAGCTACTCAGGAGAATCACTTGAACCCAGGAGGTGGAGGTTGCAGTGAGCTGAGACTATGCCATTGCACTCCAGCCTGTGTGACGGAGTGAGACTCCGTCTCAAAAAAAAAAAAAAAAAAAAAGTAAATCCTAGTCAAAATGGTTTCTACTCTGAGGATATACTTGGGTGATTTTATGAAAATAAATTAATACAACCAAGACTGGCTGGACGTGGTGGCTCACGCCTGTAATCCCAACACTTTGGGAGGCTGAGACAGGAGGATTGCTTGAACCTAGGATGTGGAGGACCACACTGCACTCTAGCTTGGGCAACAGAGCGAGACTCCATTTCAAAAAAAAAAAAAGAATTGGGTCCAGCCTAGAAAAGTAGCAAAACCAAACACTATATCATGTTATGCAGTTTGCAGGTATAGTTTTATTTCACAAAGACTAAAATTACACAAAAACTTAAGTCATACTCTCATCACCTTGGTTTTGGTCCTACTGCACCATGCACCAATTTGGACGTAAAATTCAAAAACCAGATATGAAAAGCATTTTTAACAATTTCCTTACAAATTAAAAAAAACTGAAATTACCTGTGCTCACAGCAATGCTTACACTTTTTCTCATGTGCAAGCCAGGGGAAGACTGTGCTTCCACGGAAACCAACTCCATTTGTCTACCAGCTTGCACTGTGTCTTCAACAGTGGTTGTCTTAGGGGAACAGGGCGTCAGAGACTGTGCTTCCAACAAACGCTGAATCTATATCAATTAAAAACATACTTTAAACTGACAGGGAAGTAATCAACAAAACTGGCAGCAGTTTAATAATGAATTACAAAGCACCCTAGTTATAAGAAACTGACTTTTAAGTCTATTTTCTCACATTTCAACTAGACCATACCATGAAACTTATTCAATATAGAAAGCCATTATCACTAGTTATTAAGAAGCACTTTAAGTATACTTTTTTTTTTTTGAGACAGGGTCTTGCTCTGTCACCCAGGCTGTCACCCAGCCATGGTGCAATCATGGCTTATTGCAGCCTCAACCTCCTGGGCTCAATCGATCCTCCCACCTCAGCCTCCTGGGGTAGCTGGGACTACAGGCATGCACCACCATGCCTGGCTAATTTTCACATGTTTTGTAGAGATGGGGTTTTGCCATGTTGCCCAGGCTGTTCTCGAACTCCTGGGCTCAAGCAATCCACCCACCTCAGCCTTTAAGTATACATTTAAAAGCAATACATAAAGGTGTTTAGCTTAGTATTCATAAGTTGATACTCATGTAAAAAAGTGTGAATGGTTAATACTTCAAACTAACATTATATTCCTATTTCGCTTATAAATCAAAAGTTAGATTGGAGGTATACTCTGACTCTCTGACTCCATATACCAAATACTGAACATATCACACAATATTATTATAAAGGTAAATCAGAATTGCCCATGTCTCCCCGTGTTGAAATTGGATATATTAATAACAATGGCTAACAGTTACTGAGCACCTGTTGTTTGCAAGACCCTATTACTATAGGCTTTTATGTATGATTTTTACAACAATCCTCTGAAGACTATATTACAATTAAGCATTTTTTTACAAGTAAGAAAACCTGAGGCAAAGAAAAAGTTAAGTTACTTGTACAGGACATATAACTAACAAGTAGCAAATCTGAAAGCTGAGGTTCAAACACCAAAAGCCTCCCCTCTTTCTTTTTAAATTGAGATATAATTCACGTACCATGAAATCAGCTGCTTTAAAGTGTACAATTCAGTGGTTTTTGGTATACTCACAAAGTGTGCAACAATCACCACTATCTGATTCCAGAACATTTTCATCAAACCCCCAAAACTCTGTACCCATTAGCAGCCACACCCTATTGCCCTTCTCCCCAGCCCCTGATGGTCTAACATAATTTCTATCTCTGAATTTGCCTATTCTGGACATTTCATATAAACAGTACCATACTGTGGCCTTGTATCTGGCTTCTTTCACTTGGCATAATGTTTTGAAGGTTCAACCATGTTGTAGCATTTACTAATACTTTATTGCTTCTGGTTGCTGAATAACATTCCCTTGTATGGATATATCACATTGTGCTTTTCCACTCATCAGTTGACAGATATTTAGGTTGTTTTCACTTTGGGCTATTAGGAATAATGCTACTATGGACATTTATATACAGCTTTTTGTGTGGACATATTTTTTTCACTTCTCTTGGGTATGAAACTAGGAGTGGAAGAGCCTCCCTTTGTAAACACTATGATTTTCTGCTTCTCTACAAATGGTACTACTGTGCTCAATATAATTTTAGTGGATTAACCTTATTAATATAGGAAAATAAGTATCATCAATCAATTAAGGTCAGTAGAAATATAAACTACGCTAATAGTATAAAATGGCATGTGTATTTATAGTGGTTTGGAGTACGGGCTTTGGTATCATGTGGCTATGTGGCTATAAGTTTAAATCCTACCCTGCTACCTTTTGGAAAAGTTACTTAATCACTATGAGCTTCAATATCACCTAAAACTAAGGTTGTTAAAAGAGATAAATACAACAGTTGTAATTTGTTGCGTACTTACTCTAGTCAGGTCCCATACTAAGTAAGCACTTTACACACACACACACACACACACACACACACTCATTTAATCCTTAAATCTACATATAATACTGATCATTTCTCCCATTTTATAGGTGAGAAAAGTGAAGTGTAGAGAAATCACATAGGAAATGTACAATAAAAGACATTACACACACTCAGGTCCTAAAACTGATCACCCAGTGTTTTTAAAACATTAATCACTAGAATTCTATAGTGCATTTTAACATTTGAAACAACTAATATTCTCAGAACTTTTCTTTTTTTCCTTTGAGACAGAGCCTCGCTCTGTCGCCCAAGGCTGGAGTGCAGTGGCGTTTCTCGGCTCACTGCAAGCTCCGCCTCCCAGGTTCACGCCATTCTCCTGCCTCAGCCTCCCGAGTAGCTGGGACTACGCCCGGCTAATGTTTTGTACCTTTTTTAGTAGAGATGGAATTTCACTATGTTAGCTAGGATGGTCTCGATCTCTTGACCTCGTGATCCGCCCACCTCAGCCTCCCAAAAGTGCTGGGATTACAGGCATGAGCCACCGCACCCAGCCTCTTTCTCAGAACTTTTAGGGATCATTTGGCAGGACTTCAGTGTTATTTTTTAAAGTTCCTCTCCTCAAGCTGCATCTTCTCCATTAAAAAAAAAAAAAAAAAGCCATTGAAGTTGGAATATTGAAATATAAAGCTGTGGGTGATTAAATCAAATGGTAGCTAGTGGTGGGGGGCAGGCAGATCAGTGGAGCAGAATATAGTTCAGAAATAGATGCAAACATATGATACTTTCATTATACAATAAAAAATGCATCTCTCGCTGGGTGCAGTGGCTCACGCCTGTAATCCCAGCACTTTTGGAGGCCGAGGAAGGTGGATCACCTGAGATCAGGAGTTCAAGACCAGCCTAGCCAACATGGTAAAACCCTGTCTCTACTAAAAACACAAACATTAGCCAGGCATGGTGGCACATGGCTGCAATCCCAGCTACTCAGGTGATAAATGCAGGAGAATCATTTGCACCGGGAGGCGGAGGTTGCAGTGAGCTGAGCCGGTGCCCTCCAGCCTGGGTGACAGAGCAAGACTCTGTCTCAACAACAACAACAACAACAATAACAAAAAGCATCTCTAAATCATTCATAAAAAGATATGTATTTATTAAATAAATATGTGAGTCTAGTCATCTGATTAAAAAAACTTACTTAAATAAAAAAGAAACAACAAATATAATCTTGAAGGGAGAGGGAGAATTTTTTAAAAAGATTTTTTTTTGCTGGGCGCTGTGGCTCACTCCTGTAATCCCAGCACTTTGGGAGGCCGAGGCAGGTGGATCACAAGGTCAGGAGATCAAGACCATCCTGGCTAACATGGTGAAACCCTGTCTCTACTAAAAATAGAAAAAAATTAGCCCGGCTTGGTGGCCGACGCCTGTAGTCCCAGCTACTCAGGAGGCTGAGGCAGGAGAATGGCGTGAACCCGGAAGGCAGAGCTTGCAGTGAGCTGAAATTGCGCCACTGCACTCCAGCCTGGGCGACAGAGTGAGACTCCATCTCAATAAATAAATAAATAAATAAAAATAAGTTTTTTTTTTTTTTTTGAGACAGGATCTTACTCTGTTGCCTAGGGCAGAGTACAGTGGCATGGTCTTGGCTCACTGCAGCCTCAGCTTCCTGGGCTGAAGCAATCCTCCTGCTTCAGTCTCCCAGGGAGCTGGGATTACAGGTGTGCAACACTATGGCCAGTTATTTTTTTTTAAATTTTTTGTAGAAGTGGAGTCTCACTGTGTTGCCCTGGCTGGTCTCATATTCCTGGGCTCAAGTGATTCAACCACCTTGGCCTCCCAAAGTGCTGGGATTACAGGCATGAGCCACTGGGCCCAGCCAAGAATAAATTTTTTATAATCTTGAAAGGAAGAGGCCGGGCGCGGTGGCTCACGCTTGTAATCCCAGCACTTTAGGAGGCCAAGGCAGGCGGATCACGAGGTCAGGAGATCGAGACCACGGTGAAACCCCGTCTCTACTAAAAATACAAAAAATTAGCCGGGCGTGGTGGCGGACGCCTGTAGTCCCAGCTACTCGGAGAGGCTGAGGCAGGAGAATGGCGTGAACCCGGGAGGCGGAGCTTGCAGTGAGCCGAGATCGCGCCACTGCACTCCAGCCTGGGCGACAGAGCGAGACTCCATCTCAAAAAAAAAAAAAAAAGGAAGAAGGCTTTTCTAAACATAAAACCCAGAAAGAGAATGACTGATACTTTTTTTTTTTTCTTTTTGAGACAAAGTCTCGCTGTCGCCCAGGCTGGAGTGCAGTGGTGTGATCTCGGCTCACTGCAACTTCTGCCTCTGGGGTTCAAGCGATTCTCATGCCTCAGCCTCCTAAGTAGCAGGATTACAGGCGCCCACTACCATGCCCAGGTAATTTTTGTATTTTTGGTAGAGACGGGATTTCACTATGTTGGCCAGGCTGGTCTCAAACTCCTGACCTCAGGTGATCCAACTGCCTCAGTCTCCCAAAGTGCTGGGACTACAGGTGTGAGCCACCGCACCTGGCCTACATTATTTAACTGTATCTAAACTGGAATATTCTGTACAAAACAAATGGTTAAAATGCAAAACACTTAAGACTAACTGTAAGAAATACCACATATATATACATATATATATATATATGATAAAGGACCAATTTCCTTCATATACAATGAGCTCTTATAAATAATAATCAATTAAATATGTTAATATAATGTAAATTAAAACAACTTCTAGGAAAGGCATGGTGGCTCACACCTGTAATCCTAGCACTGTGGGAGGCCGAGGCAGGTGGATCACCTGAGGTCAGGAGTTCGAGACCAGCCTGGCCAAAATGGTGAAACTCCTGTCTCTACTAAAAATACAAAAATTAACCAGGTGTGGTGGTGGGTGCCTACAATCCCAGCTACTTGGGAGGCTGAGGCAGGAGAATTGCTTCAACCCCGGGGGGCAGGTAGAGGTTGCAGTGAGCCCAGATCATGCCATTTCACTCTAGCCTGGGTGAAAGAGTGAAACTCTGCCTCAAAAAAAAAAAACAAAAAACAAACAAACAAAATACCTTCTAAGACTGGTAATAATTTAAGTTTGCCTAATGTTGGACATGTGGATGTGGAAAAATGGTTTGGGCATATTAAATTGGTATAATCTGGCATCATTCATCTCATCTAGAAAATTAATAAATAAATAGATAGAGCCTTTCCAGCAGCCATTTTCACTCATTCAAGTAACAAACTATGTATTAAGCAACGATTACACATCAGGTACTATTCAAGGTGCTAAGAAAACAGTGATGAATGTGAGCTCCTTCCCTGGAGCTGACTTTCTATCACAAATAGAACAAAAAAATGTGATTAAGGGCCTGAATGATGAGAAGGAAATAGCCATTAGAAGGGCCCAAGGAGGAATATTTCAGGCAAAGGAAACCAAAAGCTGAAGAACCTAAAGTATAAACATGTTCTGGCATTTTTAAAGAACAAAAAGTTAAAGAAAAAAGCACTACAGCTGAAGTGTAGTGAACACAGAGACAGTGAGAAGAGATGAGTTTGCAGAGAAAGACAAGCCAAGTCATAAAGGGCTTTAAGGGCCAAGGTGAAGCATTTGGATTTTATTCTAATTGCAATGGAAATCCACTGGAGGATTTTAAGCAAGAGTGCTACAATCTGACCTGGGCTTTAAAGATGGTGTGGGGAAAACAAACAAACAATGACAGTGTGGTGTTTCCAAGTACAGGAAACACGAGGGGATAGTACTGAATGGAAGCGGTACGCAAGGGTGTGTCATCAGACAGTGGTTTGAATTAGGTTGGTAGCGGGAAAGACAGTAAAGAGTAGTTAAGTTCAGTATATATCTACAAAGCAGAGCCTGGGTTTGTGACTCCTGAGAATTTTGCCTGAGTGACGAGATGAGAGGTGATACCATTAACTAAGATAATAATAGTGAAATAATAGTAATAGTTAACATATACTAAGCACTAACTATATGTCAGCAATATTCTACACCTTTATCTAGTAACTCATTCAAATCCTTAGAACTCCATACAACTGTGCCATACATGTGAACAACTAAAAAAAAAATTAAAACAAAAAACAAAAGAACTCCATACAACTTATGTATATCCCTATTTTGTATGTGAGAAAACTGAAGTCAATGAGGTAAGGTAACTTGTCCATGGTCATATAACTTACATTACACACAAACTAGATCAGAATCCAAGGAGTCTGGTACCACAGCCCACTCTCTTAACCCTTATACCAAAATGAGATTTGCAATACTAGAACAGGAACAAATTTGGGTATCTTTGAACATTTAAAATGTTTATTCCCTTTGGCTTCACAGTTTTACTTCTAGCAATCTATGGTATAGAGATACTTGCACATAGGTAGTAAGATGCAAATATAGGAATGTTCACTGCTGCATTGTTTGCAATAGCAGAAACTTTAAATGGTTGAAATAATCAATAGTAGAACAATTAGAAAATGTGTTGTATATCATTATAATAGAAACCCATGCAGGGTAAGGGAGTTCGATATATACTTATATAGAAAATGTATAAGATACTTTTTAAAAAGTGGTACCTAAAAAAAAATTTAAGTTCATATATATATAAGGAAAATGCTATATGTATTTACACACAGAAGCATATTTTTATATATTTCATCTTTTCTAAATATAATGATTCAGATAGTCTAGACCAGGGCCTGTGATCTATAATATTATATTTTAAGTATACACATTCCAAGTAACTAAGATTTCTAAATAGTATAATGGGTCCTTTCAGCCTCTAATTAGTCTTCTTTTGAACAAGACAGGAAATAAGTGAGAAATAATTATTTTCAATGTAAAAATATTTAGGTATATTCAAATTTTTGCTAAGTGTTTATAATGTTAAAATCCAATTTATATTTTACATTGTCTGGGAGTGGTGACTCACACCTATAATCCCAGCACTCTGGGAAGTCAAAGCAGAAAGATCACTTGAGCTGAGGAGTTCAAGACCAGTCTGGGCAATATAGTAAGACCTTTTCTCTAAAAAAAAATAAAAATTTTTAAAAAATTATATTTTACCATTTCAAATAATTTACCTAGATTTAAAAAAACAGCAGAGCTAAATTTTTCTCAGGTGTTCCTATCCAAAGCATTTTCACTGATTTGAAAAATGTCATTGTCTTTTTTTTGATAAAATGCAAACACTATAGCTCCAATTTTATAAAACAAAGATTTTTTTAAAAATCATATGTATGGCCGGGCGCAGTGGCTCACGCCTGTAATCCCAGCACTTTGGGAGGCCGAGGTGGGCGGATCACAAGGTCAAGAGATCGAGACCATCCTGGCTAACATAGTGAAACTCCGTCTCTACTAAAAAAATACAAAAAATTAGCTGGGCATAGTCCCAGCTACTCGGGAGGCTGAGGCAGGAGAATGGCGTGAATCCGGGAGGCAGAGCTTGCAGTGAGCCAAGATCATGGCACTGCACTCCAGCCTGGGTGACAGAGCGAGACTTCGTCTCAAAAAAAAAAAAAAAAAATCATATGTATATATGCACATCATACATGTATTTGCATAGTTATAGGATCATGAAAAATATTTAAAACTACATTTCAGGTTGTTCCCATTGGTGCTGGGGAGAAAGAGAGGAACAACTGTTTTGGGGTAGGTATGTGGAGGAAGGACGTCGGCGAGGAAAGAAGAAAAAAGACAACACTTACACACTAAACACTGCGCAAGGATATAATTAAGACAAAGAACTTTGTCGAGACTAGCCTGGCCAACATGGCGAAACCCCGACTCTACTAAAAATACAAAAACTAACCAGGCATGGTGGCGCGTGCCTGTAATCCCAGCTCCTAGTGGGGCTGAGGCAGGAAGATCGCTTGAACTTGGGAGGCAGAGGTTGCAGTGAGCCAAGATCATGCCACTGCACTCCAGCCTGGGCAACAGAAGAGACTCCGTCTCAAAAAAAAAAAAAAAAAAAAAAAAGACTAAGAACCCCTGCAACAGAGGTTCTGAAGAAAGGGAACATTTCAGAATACAAGAAGTAGAATAAGTCCAGTATAGACACACGGAAAGGCTCTAACTATATAGACAGGCATTATATAGGGTTGACAAACTAGAGATGAAGCATAAGCCACTGTCCAGACTTTATATTTAGCTGTATATAAAGATTTAGTTAATTATAACAGACTTTTCATTAGAGGCAAAAAATAAAAGAAAAATACAATTCTATTGTAGGTTAGGATATGCATAAGATGGTTCTACTACTAACTAGCAATGTGGTATTGGGTTAAATTATTCTCTCTAATCCTCATTTTACTTACCTGTAAAACAAGAGGGCCTAGAATTCAGTTTCCAAGGTCCCTCCTAATTCTGACATTCTATACTTCTATAAAACATCATTACTGAGGAGAGGTGCCAGTTTTTAAGAAATCATAATACCAAGAATTTAATAGAACTAGGAAAGCACCAAGCAAACCTGTGCCTGAAGTAGTCTCAGCTGTCTCTCTTGTTCTGTGAGGAACCGATATGCATCTGGAGATAGTCCCATCATTCCATTATCTGACTCAGTCTTGGGTGTGTGCATGCACACTGTGCAAGGCTGTGGGTTACATGAGTCCATATGTGAAGGCAGTCTTGCCACAGGCGATGGTTCTATATTGCTGTGGGGAGAACAACTGTCCATACCTCCCTGAGGTCTCAAGGCTATAGGACTACTTGAAGAACAGAATGCATTACAGTACAGGGCTGGACATCCACTTGGGTGAAATAATGAATGCTTTTGAAGGGCTTCAGACTGGACGTCTTGAATGGATCCAACTGTGTTTGCTCCTTGCCAAGAATTTAGCGGACTATATTGAATATGACTATGATGCTGACAACACCTGCAAACGTTTGTGGAACAGTAAGATGGTGGTGGGGGAGTAGGTATCTGAAGTTCCATTGGTCTTCCTGAATTATGGGGTGAAAAAACACAATTGTGTAGTTGGGACTGCGGGGCAAGAGAAGACTGCTTAGGATTAAGTGTGGAGGGTCTTATAGGATACTCTTCGTTTTGTACATTTCCAGCAGAAACTGTTTGGAGCTTTTCAAATACATCATGAGATGGCCCATTATGAGAAGATGGTTTAACACTGTTCCTGGTATGGGGGTTCCCTTTCTTACAGGCACGTGGCTGTCTTACTTTGCAGTGTCTCAAAAGAGCTGGTTTATCCTGGTTTAACTGATTTGGTATTCCTCTCAAGGAAGGCTCTCCAGCTTCAACTTCTGGACTGTGTTTCTCATCATAAAGCTGGGGTTGCAATGGCTTCAAGTGTTCCGAGTGGTTAATCAAAGGAGGATTTTCATTATTCACCATTTCCAATGGAGTAGGCAGAGAGTTTGATTCTATGAAATTGCCATCCAACACAAGCGAAAGTTCAGGAACTGATGGTTGGATCTTAGAAATCTACAAATAAGAAAGAAATAGAAAAAAGTATTTTTTAGGAGAAACTGTATACTTTACTTTCCTCAGACCAGTATTTCCAAAATTATATCTAATTACATATTAACAAGTGTTCATTCTTTATTTAGACCATCAGTAAATTTTTTTTGGGCATGTTTTATGTGCTAAGCACTAGGAATACAATTGTAAGCAAAATAAACAAGGTCCTTGCCCTAAAAGAATAAAACTAAACACTTCCCAAACTTACTTAATAATGTAACTCTTTTTATTAAAACACTAACACTGCTAAGATCACAGAACACAATATGAGAAACTGTTTTATACAACTTTTTAAATCCTCTCTGCAAAAAATAAAATTGTCACAAGCAGAATGTTTTCACAGATCTAGTAGCAAATGTTTATGTACCTTAAATAGTAAAATCTTCCAATAAATGTTTCAGAATATTTCTCCACTAAGAAGTCACTCACTGTTATTCCTTCTATTGATATCAACTAAGAGTTGGAAAGCAAAAAAGAGTAAACAAAATACTTGCTGTGATGAATTTGGTTATAATTTGATATTAATTTAAAAAAATCCTTCCCATTCCTTTTTCTTCTAAAATAAGTAATTACACCAATTAAACAATTCTAAAATGACCCACAGGTTGGTAGCAATCAAAAAATTTTGACAAGAATTTTAGCAATTAACTTCTGAAAGCAAGTATAATGTTTTCTCAGAATATAGTGATAAAAACCAATGTCAAGCTCTAGCGATAGTATGTAATGTTGAGTCTATATGGTTATTAAAAGTACCAGATTCTAAAACCAAACCTCCTGAATTAGAATCCCAGCTTTACTACTTACTAGTTGTGTGTCTTGGGTAGGTAACTTAACCAATCTATGTCTCAGTTTACTCTAGGAATAACCATACATGCTTATTACATAGATATTACACATATGTATATATCATTACATATAATATGAATTATTTTATATATAACTGTAAGATAGTTATATCTCTATATATAGATATAACCATAGAGATAGAAATAGCTAGATATATCTAAGAATGATACTTAGGTTTCAGGTAGTATTATTTAGTGTTTTAACCATGAAGAGACTTAGGTCTCTAACCACAAAAGTGAATGCATTTTAAAATCAGTGATACCTTCTGACTCACTGGATGAGGACTAGGAATTGGCCTTGGAGAAAAATCTTCATCTTCAACACCAGAATCGTGATCATGTATTGGCATTTTCCCAGGAGATAACTTTTGGGAAGACCTAAAGAATAGAAGGGGAGACCAGAAAAGCCTTTGGTAATCCAGTGTTTTCTTTCTTCTAGAAATTGAATAAAGTCCTTTAATAAGTTGCAGTAGTACTCAGATCATTTAATTTAGTATCTGACAACCACAAATTATTTTATTTTTCAGGCCAGTGTTAGTTGACCAGGGAAGCTGGCCTAGCCAGCCTTAATAAACTACCCTATTTACCTGATCATAGCAAGTTTAACCCTGTATTGTTAATGTCACAATAAATCAAGTCACTGGGCACCCTCTAGTTGATCACTTTGATAAATATAGAAACAAGTAAGACTTAGTACTTGCTGTCAAAAAATTTATAATCTAGTATTAAAGGTTATTAAACACACCATATTACAAACCCTCTGTATTAAAAAGGAAAACCAAATAAGGAATTATATTTTCCTATGTACTTATATCTGTGATGGGAAAATACTTTGAGGAATCAAGGTACTACCCTCCCATTTAGTCAGGAATACTCATTGTATCACAGATGGCATGCCCAGGAAAACAGAAAATTTCTGAGTGCTGGTACAGAGTTTTAAAAGCTGAAATTAGTGTTTAAGACAAAAGATTTGGAATACTATATGCATCAGGCTTTTTTACATCCTACGCTAGACAAAGTCTCAATAGGATGCATTAGGGAAAAGAAAAGCCAGAATGAAAGCTAACAGCACTCAGGATTAATGGGATCCCTAAAAAAGCACCCTGCATTCTGTTTCATGCAAGTTGAATCCTCCCTAGCAGGAAGAACAACAGAAACTCCAAGGCAGGTTTGAAAATTAAACAGCAGAAGAGACCTTTTGCCCTAGACCCTGATTGTCTGAAGAGGCAGACCTTCACAGAGTTCTTTCTGTACACGGTATTACAATGAAGCAATCAGAATGTCTGCATGATTATGTTTAAGCAGAAATGGGTCTTCAGTCCCACAAAGCTCTTCTCTGACACCCAAGACAGCTTGAGATACATAATGATATTCCAAAGTGCTCAGTGCAGCATGGACAGGAAACAAGAGAGCCAGTGGCCTGAAAAGGGTCAAAAGTTACAGCAAGAACTTGCACAAATCTGACAAAGACCAGATGCAAATGAAAACACCTCTGCAGATTGTAGCACAGATGGATGAGAATCACGTCACCCCATATCACCAGTACTGGCATACCATTAGTCCCCTCTACATTACATATAACCCCAGAGAAAAAGGAATAAAGAAATCTTGAATTAGGTGAAATTTGGTGTCTATAATCCAGTAGAATAAATAGGGGCTTAAAATAGACATTAAGTTCAATTACTAATTTTTTTAAGTTACATTCTTTTGTATACCTCAGTTGTGGCATGGAATTAATATCTGTTTTGTACCTAAGATGAATACACACACAAAACTGTTGACACTGAGCAATAAAATCCATTTCTTAGCATTTTTTTTTTTGGTGGGGGTGGGGTGGGAGTGGGGATGGATAGAGTCTCGCTCTGTCACCCAGGCTGGAGTGCAGTAGCATGACTTCAGTTCACAGCAACCTCCGCCTCCAAGGTTCAAGTGATTCTTGAGCCTCAGCATCCGAGGAGCTCGGGCTACAGGCATGTGCCAGCATGCCCAGCTAATTTTTATATTTTTAGTAGACACAGGGTTTCACCATGTTGGTCAGGCTGGTCTCAAACTCCTGACCTCAGGTGATCCACCCACCTCTGCCTCCCAAAGCACTGGGATTACAAGTGTGAGCCACTGTGCCTGGCCTCATTTCTTAGCTTTTTTAGTACCCAAGAAAAAAAAGGAAAAACTTCAGGTTGTATAGTTATAACAACAGTATTTTAGGAGAGACAAACATTTTGATAACATTTAAATGACTGTTCCTCATTAAAGCTTAGGCCAGAGTGGAAAATAAACAAGGTTTTTTAACATTACTTTTTTTGAAGCCGGGTTTCACTCTATTACTTAGGCTGGAGTGCAGTTGGCGTAGCATGATCATGGCTCTCCACCTCGACTTCTTGGGCCCAAGTGATCCTCCCACCTCAGCCTTCTGAGTAGCTTTTAATAACAATCTTAAAGAAATTGCTATTGTCTCTTTAGTTTGGCTATTTCTTCCATAAATATTCAATAAAATGTTGAATAAGGTCTTAAAATTTAAGACAGTAAAGATGTTCCTGGCTGGGTGAGATGACACAAGCCTGTAATCCCAGCACTTTGGGAGGCCAAGGCGGGTGGATCATTTGAGGTCAGGAGTTCGAGGCCAGCCTGGCCAACATGGTGAAACTACTAAAAATACAAAAATTAGCCGGGCGTGGTGATGCACACCTGTAATCCCAGCTACTTGGGAGGCTGAGGCAGGAGAATTCCTTGAACCTCCAAGGTGGAGGTTGCAGTGAGTTGAGATCACACCACTGCACTCCAGCCTGGGTGACGGAGTGAGACCCTATCTCAAAAAAAAAAGATAAAGACTGACTTCCTGGAGGGAAAAGGAATTCTGCCAGCAGACTGCCTTTGGACTCAAACTGCATTCTTCCCCTGGGTGTCCAGCCTACCAACCTACCTGTAGACATTTTTTTTTTTTTCCTTGAGACAGGGTCTCATTTTGTCACCCAGGCTGCAGTGCAGTGCCACGAACGTGGCTCACTGAAGCCTTGACTTCCTGGGCAAGTGATCCTCCCACCTCAGCCCTGCAAGTAGCTGGGACTACAGGCATGTGCCACCACACCCAGCTAATTTCTGTACTTCTTTTCTGTTTTTGTAGAGGCAGGGTTTCGCCACATTGCGCAGGCTGGTCTCGAACTCCTGAGCTCAAGCAATCCTCCCTCCTCAGCCTCCCAAAGTACTAGGATTAAAGGGATGAGCCACTGTGCTCAGCCTCTACCTGTAGACTTTGGATTTGCCAAACCTTCGCAAATACAGAAGCCAATTCCTTAAAACAAATATCTCTACATACACACATCTTGTTGTTTCTGTTAATCTGGAGAACCCTAATACAAGATAATATCTTTTTTATTTTTTTTGAGATGGAGTCTCACTGTATCACCCAGGATGGAGTGTAGTGGCATGATCTCAGCTCACTACAACCTGTGCCTCTCGGGTTCAAGTGATTCTCTTGTTTCAGCCTCCTGAGTAGCTGGGATTACAGGCATGCACCACCAGGCCCGGCTAATTCTTGTATTTTTAGTAGAGACGGGGTTTCACCACGTTGGCCAGGCTGGTCTCCAAGTCCCGAGACTCAGGTGATCCGCCCACCTCTGCCTCCCCACGTGCTGGGATTACAGGCGTGAGCCACCGGGCCTGGCCGAGAATATCTTCTTTACCACAAAAGGTAGAATATACTGACCCAAGAAGTCACAAGACTTTATTTAATTAATATTCTCCAAGTGTGTTTTAGAAGTTTTAGTTTTAAAACTTTTTTTTTTAGGTAGGAGTTTGTTTTGAGACAGGGTCTTACTCTTGCCCAAGCTGAAGTGCAGTGGCACAATCTCAGCTCACTGCAACCTCTGCCTCCCGGGTTCAAGCGATTCTCCCACTTCAGCATACCAAGTAGCTGGGATTACAGGCACGCTCCACTGTGTCCGGCTAACTTTTGTATTTTTAGTCGAGATGGGGTTTCACCATGTTGGCCAGACTGGTCTCAAACTCCTGACCTCAAGTGATCTGCCCGCCTTGGACTCCCAAAGTGCTGGGATTATAGGCGTGAGCCATCACACTCCAGCTAGTAGTTACTTTTACAGTAGTTTATCTGATAGGTCCAGATTTAAAACTATAAGGAAGGGTTGGGGATGATGGTTCACACATGTGATCCCAGCACTTTGGGAGGCCAAGGCAGAAGGATCACTTGAGGCTAGGAGCTCGAGACCAACCTGGCCAATACAGTGAGACTCCACCTTTAATTTAAATATTAAAATAAGAAACTTATAAGGAAGCAGATTCTTTCAAAGCAAGATAATTTTTTGACAAATACTTTTGTATTTTTCCTGTATAATACATCAACCCAAATGAAAACCATATCAGAGTTGCGATTTCATTAAAATTACTATCCAACTTCCTAGTGAATATGAAGGAATGCATTTAAAGCAAAGACATTTATGGTACATAAGATTTAAAAAATTGTTTCATCAGAAATAATTTACAGTTATTTTAATTACTCACCAAAAACTAATAAATGTAATTTTTAAAAAAACATACACATAATAATAAAAAGATCTTTTACCTCTTAATTGAAAAATTCTTGGAAGCCTTACTGAAAAACTCTGTTTCTGCATTTTGGCTTTCAGCGCTCAGTTCACAACGGATTGGATTTTTGTCAGGAGGTTCAACATTCTGAAATGAAGTAGGTCATATTTTGAGATCTGACTTAAATAAGAACACCAGAGAATTCTATTTAGATGAAAAGTAGCTCTGAAACACTAGATGATGGAGTGGCAGACTTCTGATTTCTGTAACCCTCTTTTGTAAACTGTCCAGTTCCCTGCTACATAAGTGAAAAAGTTAATCACCTGTGTTATAATCACAGATTCAGTGAACATAACTGTGACATGAGAGAGAATACCATCTAAAGAATAAAATGATAAAATATGTCTCTAAAACAGAAATAAAATATTAGATCTCAGTTAAAATAGCATGTGTAATTAAAATACAAAAACTTTATAGCTTACATAACCTATAAAATGTATATTATATATTATATAAAGATATTTTTATATAACATATATATGTCATATAATGTATATATTATATAATATTAAAATATATATTTATATAAAATATATAGATGTATAACATATACATGATCTCAAAGAAGGTACTAAATAAGATCTGAGTGGACACACGTGGTTATTTAAAAGTATTCAATATTTTTCTAATAAAGAATGTACTTTTATTAGTCTGAGACCTAAAATAACCAACAACTTTATTGAAGAGTAGCATTTAAATATTTTCATATAATGACACCTAGTTTCAAAGATCTACTTCCTCTTTTTTTTTCTGAGACGGAGTTTCGCTCCTGGTGCCCAGGCTAGAGTGCAACGGCGTGATCTCAGTTCACTGCAACCTCCACCTCCCAGGTTCAAGCGATTCTCCTGCCTCAGTCTCCCAAGTAGCTAGGATTACAGGCACCCGGCACCATGCCCAGCTAATTTTTGTATTTTTAGTAGAGACGGAGTTTCACCATGTTGGCCAGGCTGGTCTCAACCTCCTGACCTCAGGTGATCCACCCGCCTCAGCCTCCCAAAGTGCTGGGATTGGAGGTGTGAGCCACCACGCCTGGCCTAAAGATCTACTTTTTCTATGATCATCATCTAGTTGTGTTTCTAGGTATTTTATTAGATGATATAGTAACAATCTATTCTGATTCCTTAGATACATAATATAAATAATGGCCTGTAAGTATAAAAAACCATTTCTTATTCCCACACATTTTAAAAATAATACAGTCACGGTCAGGTGCAGTGGCTCACACCCATAATCCCAGCACTTTGGGAGGCTTAGGCAGGTGGATCACCTAAGGTCAGGAGTTCGAGACCAGCATGGCCAACATGGTGAAACTCCATCTCTAATGAAAATACAAAAAAAAAAAAAAAAAAAAAATTAGCCAGGTGTGATGGTGGGCTCCTGCAATCCCAGCTATTCTGGAGGCTGAGGCAGCAGAATCACTTGAACCTGGGAGGTGGAGGTTGCAGTGAGCCGAGATCACGCCACTGCACTCCAGCCTGGGCAAGTGTGAGACTCCATCTCAAAAAAAAAAAAAACGTCAGGACAAAGAAAAGTACTGAGATCCCACAAAGTTAACCTTCACAAGTATAAAATGATACATGAACAACTGATACATTCTTCAAAGATTTTAGAAAAACATGGGCAAGTTATTCTGTGGGTAACCTCTGGTTCTCTATTGTAATTTCGTTGAAGGTATGATCTCAGATTTACTAAAAAAATTTAACCATAAATGAATAAAGTTAATATTTATTGAGATTATTTATAAGTAAACAAAGCATAATAGTTTGGATTACTATTTTAAAGGGTAAAAGCTGTTGGGTTTAAACTGCCAAAGTGCAAAACCCTAAACAGTCACTAATGTACTAGGTAATCAAATCACTTACTTTGAAAAGATGTAATGTTTCCTTACTGGTTAGCAACTGAAACCGAAAGTCAGGTATCTTGCCATCACAAGGGAAGCATTCATAAAACTCAGGCTCCTTATGTGTCATAGAATAGAGAACTATGATGAAATTTCCAGATTCTGAAAAAACCCTGCACAAAAAAAATGTCATTTAATTAAAATTTAATGAGGATAACATGATTACACTCAAATAATTTCATGTGAGTCTCCCAATCTAGTTAACAAAATGACTAAAGGGTGCAATTTTTGTTCAAAAACTGGGGTCCACCACTTAGGAAGGCAAAAGGTGGGAGGATTGCTTGAGGCCAGGAGTTTGAGACCAGCCTCATCAACACAGAGAGACCCCCTTCTCTACAAAAAAAAAAAAATTTATTTTATTCAGGAGGCTGAGGCAGGAGAATGGCGCGAACCCGCGAGGCGGAGCTTGTAGTGAGCCAAGATCGCACCACTGCACTCCAGCCTGGGCAACAGAGCAAGACTCCGTCTCAAAAAAAAAAAAAAAAAAAAAAGAATAAGAGAGCAATTCAAAATTAATTTTACTGAGGATTTACTATCAATATGAACTTAAAGCACGATCAGTAATTGATAATAAAACATAATTGTACTAAATCATAGCAAGGGATCTAAAACTAACGTTTAATTTCTGCTATCTAAATATAACTATCTTGAAAAGTTAAAATAAAATGTTAAAAGTAGAACTCCAAAAGCATCTGAAGAAAATACAAGTGATTTTTTTACTTCAGTAAATACACCTGGAGTGGGTGAATCTTTTCTAAACACGATAGGAAAAAGATTAATAAATATGACTAAAAAACGGTAAGTCTGTTTGGGAAAAATATTGTTTTTTTTGTTTTTTTTTGGTTTTTTTTTTGAGACGGAGTCTCTCTCTGTCGCCCAGGCTGGAGTGCAGTGGCGCAATCTCGGCTCACTGCAAGCTCCGCCTCCCGGGCTCACGACATTCTCCTGCCTCAGCCTCTCCGAGTAGCTGGGACTACAGGCGCCCGCCACCACGCCTGGCTAATTTTTTGTATTTTTAGTAGAAACGGGGTTTCACAGTGGTCTCGATCTCCTGACCTCGTGATCCGCCTGCTTCGGCCTCCCAAAGTGCTGGGATTACAAGTGTGAGCCACCGCGCCCGGCCAGGAAAAATATTGTTAAACTTAAATGACAATCGGGGGGAAATCCATTGCTATATATTATAAATATATATTTCTCTATGTATTTTACATTATATATATAGAGAGAGAGCTTGCTAGCACAAGCAATATGAAAAGATGCACAGGCTGGGCGCGGTGGCTCACGCCTGTAATCCCAGCACTTTGGGAGGCCAAGGCAGGTGGATCACGAGGTCAGGAGATTGAGACCATCCTGGCTAACACGGTGAAACCCTGTCTCTACTAAAAATACAAAACATCAGCCAGGCGTGGTGGCGGGCACCTGTAGTCCCAGCTACTCGGGAGGCTGAGGCAGGAGAATGGCGTGAACCCGGGAGGTGGAGCTTGCAGTGAGCCAAGATCGCGCCACTGCACTCCAGCCTGGGCAACAGAGTGAGACCCTATCTCAAAAAAAAAAAAAGAAAAAAAGAAAAGATACACAATCTAAGAGAAAAATGGCTAAAGACTTGGCAGTTCCTGGAAGATGAGGTTATAAATCATTGGAAAAGATTATTTTTCATCTATCAGGTTAGCAGAGGTCAAAAGTTTAACAACAGCCCTCCACTTACCTCTCTGAGCTCATCTCCAGCTACTTTCCCCTTCCTTCACTCCTCTCTAGCTACAGTGGCCTCTTTGCTGCTCCTTGAAGAGGTAACGTGTTGTTTCACCTAGAGCCCTTACACTTAACACATCCTTTGCCTAGGACAGTGCCCCAGACAGCCACAAGGCTTACCTCCTCACCTCAAGTCGGCCTCCCTGACCACCTATTTAAATTGCAACTCTTGGCCGGGCCCAGTGGCTCACGCCTGTAATCTCAGCACTTTGGGAGGCCAAGGCAGGCAGATCACCTGAGGTCAGGAGTTCGAGACCAGCCTGACCAACATGGAGAAACCCCATCTCTACTGAAAAAATACAAACTTAGCCGGGCGTGGTGGCACACGCCTGTAATCCCAGCTACTCGGGAGGCTGAGGCAGGAGAAACGCTTGAACCCAGGAGGTGGAGGTTTCTGTGAGCTGAGATTGAGCCATTGCACTCCAGCCTGGGCGACAGAGCGAGACTCCATCTCAAAAAAAATAAGTAAAATAAAATAAATACATAAAAATTTAAAAATTAAAAAATAAATAAATAAATGGCAACTCTTTATTTGCCACTAGCATTCAGACACACAACATCCTCCTCTCAGGCTTTATTTTTCTCCACAGTACTCATCACCTTTTAACATACTATTTATTTTATTTACTCTGTTTACTGCCTGTCTCTGCAGGACTATTTTATTTTTTATTTATTTATTTTCTTGTTGCCCAGGCTGGAGTGTAGTGGTGCGATCTCAGTTCACTGTAACCTCTGCCTCCCAGATGCAAGTGATTCTCCTGCCTCAACCTCCCGAGTAGCTGGGATTACCGGCGTGCTCTACCACACCGGGCTAATTTTTGCATTTTTAGTAGAGATGGGGTTTCACCATGTTGGCCAAGCTGGTCTCTAATTCCTAGCCTCAAGTGATCCACCCGCCTTGGCCTCCCAAAGTGTTGGGATTACAGGTGTGAGCCACCATATCCAGCCTATTTTATTTTTTTAAGACAGGGTCTGTATTGTTCAGGCTGGAGTACAGTGGCACAATCATGGCTCACTGCAGCCTGAACTCCTGGGCTCAAGCAATCTTCCCATATCAGCCTCCTGCTGGGACAACAGGCATGTGTCATTATACCCAGCTAACTTGTTTTTTGTTTTTTGTTTTTTTTGGTAGAGACAGAGTCTTGCTATGGTGCCCAGGCTGGCCTGGAACTCCTGGCCTCAAGCGATCCTCCTGCCTCAGCCTCCCAAAGTCCCGAAGTGCTGGGATTACAGACATGAGACACCATGCCTGGTCTGGGGACCTTTATTTTGTTTACTCTGATCCTCCGTATTGTGAACATAATAGATATAATAGGTGCTCAATAAATAAATATTTCTTTCACAGTGTTAGTGCAGGTAGAGAAAAAGGCACTCTCGTGTACTGCTGGAAAAATTATAAATTGGTACAGTCTTTTTGAAGGGCAATTTGGCAATAGCTACCAAATTTTAAATTACATACTCTTTGGCCTAGAAAAAAACACTTTTAGAAACTTATCCTACAAATATACTAGCATATGCACACCAAGATGTATGCATAAAATGTTCAGTCTACCACTATCTGCAAGACAAAAGGGCCAGTTTTTAAAATACAGTATGTATTATATACTCTTCAGTTGTAAAATATGTATATTAAATCTGTATATGCCAAGATGTAATGATCTCCAAGGTATAATTTATACAGAAAAAAGCAACATAAAGAAAAGAAAGGATGCTATGGTTTAATTTTTACAGGCCAGGAAAAGGTGATACTTGTCTATGTTGAATATTGACTATTTCAGGAAGGAAGCAAAAGATATCACTTAACAGTGATTGCCTCTGAGAATGGGGTCTAGGGAAATGGGGAGGAAGAAAGATGTACTTTTATTGTAGATATTTACATATGTCAATTTATTACTATGTGCTTGTACTGCCTTTTCAATATAGTTTAAGTCCTTTACAGCCACCCAAGGTAGATAAAAATAGACCTTCTCATTTAATAGATAAAGAAGATGAGAGACAAATACTGACATCTGTATTTGTCTCTCACCTTCTTTATCTATTAAATGAGTTGAGGTTAAAAGTAAAGTTTCCCTAACTATTAATTCCAATGTTTAGGCTTCAGTTTCAGGAAGAAATTAAAAATCTTGTCTTAAGTATTTCTTTGTGTATTAGTAGTAACACTGTGTAACTTAATAAAACACCTGTAAGGTAACAAATCCAAACTCATTTGCAGTCATTTCACTGAAAGTTAACCTCCTTAATTACAAAATAGGATGCTACAGTAGACAATCTCTACAGTTTTTTTCCACCCCTAAAATGTTTGTGTTCTGTGGTTAGGCAAGTGAATTCCTTGGTATTTCCAGGTATACTGCAACTTCATCTTTTTTTAATCTGGTTTTATTCTCATTTAATATAAGGTTTGTTTTTTCTTAATGTACGTGTTTATGTATAAGTATTGTAAAAGGTTAAGGCATTATATGAACTTTAAATGGGACCATAAACTATGATTGGGGGAAAGGATTGAAATAAAGTACTACAGAATAAAATATCACTTGCCTTTCTCGAACAGAAGAATTGAATATGTATCGCAAACAGCAAGCCCATATCTGAGGACTATAGATATGTATAATTCCAGACAGCCAACTAAAAGAAAAAGATAGAAATTAAAAACCATACTCACTTACATATATAGCATAATTTACATTCTTCCTAAGATAATAAGGTAGACGCATGGCTTTTATCAGCCATTCATTAAAGAGCCTTACTAATAAGAAATCTAAAAACGTGCTGATAATTAAGAGGAAGAATATATAGACATTTGTATCTATATAACTATATTGATATATATAGACAGACATATAGACATATATCGAGAGAAAGAGAAAGACAGAGAGCAAGCACGTGTATCTCTGTCCTCTTTTACCTGAGATGTGGGAAAGAAAATGGTTAACAGAGATGAAAGCAGTATACTAGAATGAATTAGCTTGGACCGGAAAGAATGGGCTGAGGTAGTACAGACTAGTTTGCAGCCTAAAACTACTTCACAGAGTTGCTGAGGATTAAATGCTATAATATATACAGGTAGTCAGCAACACAGAAGGCTCTTAATATTTACTTAAGCATCAACAATCCATTGCCTATGTTAGGACTGTAGCAAACTATAAGTAGATTTCATGGTCCAGAGAACATTTGTGCATTCTCATTCACTTTGCATGTGCCATTCCCTTACGTGGGTTCCCTTCCCCATCAATCTTTCCTTCTACTATCTAAACAATTGAAAGTCTAGCTCAAGTTTGTCTTCTCTAGGAAAATGCTCCCTATCATATCTTTCTTACAAATACTAAGTGTTCACTTTCCATACTGGTCATTTTATAGTAAATCATATACTTTATTTTTCTGTGTATGAACATTTGAATGTTTTATCACCTCACTTTGATTTTAAATTCTTTAAGAAGCTTTAAACCTCAACACATTATCAAGCATAACACTGTATATAATAAGTACTCAATACTGAATGAATATAAATTTCTAAATATTCTGTCTAAATGTCATTAACTCAGATGGCTTGAGCCCAGGAGTTCCAGACCAGCCTGGACAACATGGCGAAAGCCTGCCTCTACAAAATATACAAAACCTAGCCAGGCGTGGTGGCCGGTGCCTGTAGTCCTAGCTATTCAGGAGGCTGAGGTGGGAGGATCACCTGAACCCCAGAGATTGAGGCTGCAGTGAGCCATGATTGTGCCACTGCACTCCAGCCTGTGTGACAAAGTGAGACCCTGTCTCAAAACATGTATACATATATAAAAAAATTAAACACATAAATATCATTACTACTCTACAGAGAAGGCCATTAACACTAATGGGGATTTCTGCAAGATTGCCTGACAGTAGATTTTAAATGGTATTATTATGAGCCCTGAGTTCTTTAGGGTGACTTAAGGATGAGTGGTAGTGAGAGAATACTGAAGAAACAGGGCTGTAAGGCTTCACCTTCAACTAGGAGAATTCAACTTACATTTTTTATTTTTTTTGAGACGGAGTTTCATTCTTTTTTTTTTTTTTTTTTTTCTTTTTTTTTCGGAGTTTCATTCTTGTTGCCCAAGCTGGAGTGCAATGGCGCAATCTCAGCTCACTGCAACCTCCACCTCCCGGGTTCGTGATTCTCTTGCCTCGGCCTCCCGAGTAGCTGGGATTACAGGCACGCACCACCATGCCTGGCTAATTTTTTGTATTTTTAGTAGAAACGGAGTTTCACCATGTTATCCAGGCTGGCCTTGAACTCCTGACCTCAGGTGATCCGCCCACCTTAGCCTCCAAAAGTGCTGGGATTACAGGCGGGAACCACTGCGCCCGGCCATAGAATTAAACTTTTATCTGTTTTATATGTTAGAGTTCTTCCTAAGATTGGGTAAAATCTGGCCGAGCACGATGGTTCACACCTGTAATCCAAGCACTTTGGGAGGCTAAGGCAGGTAAATCACTTGAGGCCACGGGTTCGAGACGAGCCTGGCCAACATGGTAAAACCCCATCTCTAGTAAAAAAACAAAAATTAGTCAGGCATGGTGATGCACGCCTGTAATCCTAGCCACTTAGGAGACTGAGGCATGAGAATCACTTGAACCTGGGGGATGGAGATTGCAGTGAGCCGAGATCTCTCCACTGCACTCCAGTCTGGGCACAGAGCAAGACTCCATCTCAAAAAAAAAAAAAAAAAAAAGATTGGGTAAAATCTTATTTTAGCTGATTCTACTAGTTAAATAAGAAAACTCGACAACCACTTACCTTTGTGGCTTTATAAAATGATCTAAATATTTATAGTACAACTGAGTCACATGCTTATCATATACATTTGAACATTTGGCTGATAAGGTTTTCATAAATAATGTAATACTTACATTCCCACCAATGGTAGAGAATAAACCTTGGGATCAGATTCCAACAAAAGTAACAATTTGCGTGTTTCATCCATCGTAAGATATCTAAACAGAAGACATTCTGTGAAAATAACTGAAATTATGTATTTTTTACCTAAAAGACATAATCTAAATGCTGAAGCACACTTTAGAAAGGGGAGATAATTCAAATGAACATTGTGTTGCACACACAAAAGAAACAGAAACTTTTTACTGACTCAGTAAAAAGACTCTGGTTAAGAGGAAGAGATTAAAGAGATTTAATACCTTAAAACTTCCATCTATCAATTAAAAGACATTGAAGATTATACACCTTTTTTAAAAGTTTTGCTCTATAACTTTACTAACAATTTACTTTAATCAAGAGTGTTAACATTAAGGTAGGCAATTTCAGAACCAAATAGGTTTCCTTGGAAGAACTGAATTCCCTATTACTGGAAAATGTTCATGCATCCAAGTGACTTGACAAGACTGCAACAGATGTGACTTCTAAGTCAAGGAGACTGAATTAGGAGAGGTATAATCAACCTTCCTGTGCCATATTCCTCCAACCACTGTCAAAGGACTTTGGAACCATCATAAAACCCAAAAGCTCACTCTTTCCTAAAAGGACATTATACTATATTTATATTTTATTATATTTATTATTGACAGCAAGTTATAAGAATACAAAAAACCAAAGTAGAATGGTTAATTTTATTGTTATGTCTTTCTTCGAAAACAATGCCATTAGTGGGCCAGGCATGGTGGCTCACGCTTACTGTAATCCCAGCACTTCGGGAGGCCGAGGTGGGCAGATCACTTGAGGTGAGGAGTTCGAGACCAGCATGGCCAACATGGCAAAACTCCATCTCTACTGAAAATACAAAAAAAAATTAGCCAGGCATTGTGGCACACGCCTGTAATCCCAGCTACTCAGGAGGCTGAGGCAGGAGAATGAATCACTTGAACCCAGGAAGCAGAGGTTGCAGTGAGCCCAGACCGCACCACTGCACTTCAGCCTGGGCGACAGAGTGAGACTCCGTCTCAAAAACAGAAAACAAAAACAATGCCATTAGTGATATAAAGCCTTGGTAGTACCACTGATGATATATTTTATTGCTCTAATAACACTAAAACACAAGGCCAGGCGCGGTGGCTCACGCTTGTAATCCCAGCACTTTGGGAGGCCGAGGCGGGCGGATCACGAGGTCAGGAGATCGAGACCACGGTGAAACCCCGTTTCTACTAAAAATACAAAAAATTAGCCGGGCGTGGTGGCGGGTGCCTGTAGTCCCAGCTACTCGGAGAGGCTGAGGCAGGAGAATGGCGTGAACCCGGGAGGCGGAGCTTGCAGTGAGCCGAGATCGCGCCACTGCACTCCAGCCTGGGTGACAGAGCGAGACTCCATCTCAAAAAAAAAATAAAATAAAATAAAAATAAAAAAAATAAATCTGTTGTCCCCTTTAAAAAAAAAAAAAAAAAAACACTAAAACACAAAGACAATACATTTGTCAGGTCTTGTGACAAGAATATTAAGAGCCTGAGTTGGCGTAAGATTTACATATCAACAATGACACAGCTGCTTTGAAAGTTCTCCGTCATGTCTTGCCCATCTGATAAATTTCTACTCCTTAAAAGAATTAGTTCAGGCTCGCCAGGCCGAGTGGCTCACGCCTGTAATCCCAACACTTTGGAAGGCTGAGGCGGGTGGATCATGAGGTCAGGAGTTCAAGACAAGCCTGGCCAAGATGGTGATACCCCATCTCTACTAAAAATACAAAAATTAGCCAGGCATGGTGGCGGGCGCCTGTAATCCCAGCTACGTGGGAGGCTGAGGCAGAAGAATCACTTGAACCCAGGAGGTGGAGGTTGCTGCAGTGAGCTGAGATCGCACCACTGCACTCCAGCCTGGCAACAGAGCGAGACTCCATCTCAAAAAAAAAAAAAAAAGAATTAGTTCAGGCTTTCCATGATTTCCCCAGGCAATTTTGGACATCCCTCCCCCTACTTTCCCAGCACTGTATATAAACCTCCATTCATGTTTACATGTCAACATATTCAATGGATAGGAAGTATAGTTTTTAATCTATTTATTTCCAATGTCTAACATAATACCTATTCCATAATGGGCCCTAGTAAATATTAGGGTGTATAAAGGGCAGATGTCAAATTTTTTTTAATGATGGGGTCTCACTACATTGTCCTAGCTGGAGAGCAGTGGCTATTCACAGGCACTATTGTAGCTTACTGCAGCCTTGAAATTCTAAGCTCAAGCCATCCTCCTGCCTCACTCTCCCAAGCAGCTGGGATTACAGGTTTGTGTCAATGCACCTGGCATGGCAAATGTCACCAATTTAATAGACGATTCTAGATAGGAAGTGGCAAGAATAGGTGATTGACAGAATACTGAACATCCTGGTTATTACCAGCATGCCCAGCAGTCACAGATGGATAATTCCAAGAAAGGTAAATTCATGCTATACAAGTAAATGGGCATGGGTACTAAGGAAAACAAATTAATTTTTTTGTTAATTTAAACAAAAAATTCCATGTTCCACTTGAGAAATACTTTATTAATTAAGAGAATTAAATGTTTCATTTAACTCAAACAATTTTTGCTCACTTTTGACCACTCCATGATTTTGGAATATACCAACAATTTTTCCTTTGGGCTACTCCAATCAGAAAGCACAGCTCTGGTCAGAATCTGGTTCTGAAGAGGTATTTTTAGAGAATAAGACTTGGAATTGAGTGTACTTTGGCAAATATTTTTAGATTGAAAGGCCTAACAGGAACTAGGGTGGAGTCACTGGGAAAGGAAGCCAGAAGTGTAATACTTGGAGCAGTCTCTGGTCAAACTTTAAAGTAGAGTGCTTATATTGTCTAATCTAGTTTTGTAGATAATAGATAAAGATAATAGATGAAGATTCAGGGAAGCAGCCTTGCTGAGGATTAGAAAGCATGCATTTTGGCTTATATTTCCTAAAAAATTAAGAGTGGAGATAGGAAGCTGGAGAGGATTCTACTCTAGCTCTGTGAGGAAACTCCACCCTCAAGTAGCTGGCAATCTGGTAAGCAAGAGTACTGTAACTTTTTATTTAATTATCTCCTTTCTCTATCTGCAATGCTCATTATTCACAGTTAAAACCTCATACTATAAATAAATTATCTAGCCTCCCTTGGGTTCATAATTAGTCAGGTTATAGTCAAGAAAAAAAAAGGCCTAAAACCTAAATAAAATACGAAGAATAATACAGAATATACAATATAGAACATAATTTCTTCTTACATTTTCAAATAATAAATTATCAACCAATTTGTTTTTTGTTTGTTTTTTGGTTTTTTTTGAGACAGAGTCTCGCTCTGCCGCCCACACTGGAGTGCAATGGTGTGATCTCAGCTCACTGCAACCTCCGCCTCCCAGGTTCAAGCGATTCTCCTGCCTCAGCCTCCTGAGTAGCTGGAATTATAGGCACGTGCCACCATGCCCAGCTTTTTTTTGTTGTTTTTTTTTAGTAGAGATGGAGTTTCACCATGTTGGTGAGGCTAGTCTCGAACTCCTGACCTCGTGATTCACCCGCTTCAGCCTCCAATTTTAATGTAATTTTTATCACCAACTTTTTTTTTCTTAGAACTGAGGTCTCTGGGGCTGGGCATGGTGGCTCACCCCTGTAATCTCAGCACTTTAGGAGGCGGAGGCAGGAGGATCACCTGAGGTCTGGAGTTCAAGTCCAGCCTGGCCAACATGGTGAAACCTCATCTCTACTAAAAATACAAAAATTAGTCGGTGTAGTGGCATGCACCTGTAATCACAGCTACTCGGGAGG
Organism: Symphalangus syndactylus; assembly: GCF_028878055.3. Taxonomy (NCBI): domain Eukaryota; kingdom Metazoa; phylum Chordata; class Mammalia; order Primates; family Hylobatidae; genus Symphalangus; species Symphalangus syndactylus. The sequence goes on along the minus strand of NC_072441.2, from coordinate 130,707,277 downwards.
CTGAGGTGGGAGGATTGCTTGAACCAGGGAGGTGGAGGTTACAGTGAGCCAAGATCCCACCACTGCACTCCAGTCTGGGTGACAGAACAAGACACCATCTCAAAAAAAGAACTGAGTTATCCAGACATTATACTTTATGGCCATTCAGTTTTGTCTTTTTTTTGAAACGGAGTCTCTGTTGCCCAGGCTAGAGTGCAGTGGTGCAATCTCAGCTCATTGCAACCTCCACCTCCCAGGTTCAAGTGATCCTCCTGCCTCAACCTCCCGAGTAGCTGGGACTACAGGCATGCACCACCATGTTCAGCTAATTTTTATATTTTTAGTAGAGACGGGGTTTCACCATGTTGGCCAGACTGATCTTGAACTCCTGACCTCAGGTGATCTGCCCGCCTGGGCCTCCCAAAGTACTGGGATTACAGGTGTGAGCCACTGCACCAGGCCCTACCACCAATTTTTTGTAGGTGGTGGCACAACTTAAAGAAAACTTCATATTCAACAAAAATAAACCACTTCATTTTTTACTTTCCCTGGTTATTAACCAAGCCACCATATCTCTGGCATATAAACTGACTGCACAATTCTTTCACATTACATGGACATTCTGAAAATATACTAATGCAACTAATGTTTAATGTATCTTTTACTTACCCATATTTATAAGTCCCTTGAACTTGAGAAATATTCAGATTACTGCTCAAGTTTCTTGCCAGAGCTGTTGGAATAATGGGGATGGGCTTCACAGGTGTGCATTTAAAGTTATTTGCTAGAGTTACTGCTGCCCAATGCAAGTCAAATTCCACACTGTCCAAACTCTCCCTGGAAGTGATATGAACTCTTAGGGAAAGCAGCTTACCACAGTCCAAGGAATCTTTGCTACATATATGGCACTGTAGAGCCTGAGAAATCAATATTAAATAATTATTTTAAAACGTTGAAATGTGCCCATATCTCCAAAGTTTATTTTATACTGATACATATACGTATATAATACCTTGCACTAATTAAATGAGTTCTGATTTACATTTCAGTTCTCATTTATTCCATGTGACCAAAAGATTATGTGAATAATTATATCAAAGCAAGTAAGATTTACTGTCCCAAGCTCCACTACACATTTTCAATGTAGATATCCTAGCAGAACTTCAGTCTTATTGGGGAGTCACCCCCAATAAATATTTACTACATGGGAAAAAATGGACATAAAATAATTTTTTTTTTTTTTTTTTTGAGAAGGAGTCTCATTTTTTTGCCCTGGCTGGAGTGCAGTGTTGCAATCTCAGCTCACCACAAACTCCACCTCCCAGTTCAAGCGATTCTCCCAAGTAGCTGGGATTACAGGTGTGTGCCATAACACCCAGCTAATTTTTTGTATTTTTAGTAGAGACAGGGTTTTATCATGTTGGCCAGGCTGGTCTTGAACTCCTCCTGATTGGCCTGCCTCAGCCTCTCAAAGTGCTGGGATTACAGGCGTGAGCCACCATGCCTGGCCTCATAAAATAATTCTGATTGAGTCTCAGAGAATCTAAAGTCCATTCCTCTTTGATTCCTTTCTTGTTACACAAATTGTCAAGTTAGTTCTACCTCTGTATTTGCCCACGCCCACTGTGTCCTTCCTAGTTTCACTGCTACCATTGCACTATAGGTTAATACATCCCTCTGTAATACACACCCGCCCAACTTCTACAATGGCTACTCTCTCTAACTTCGGTCAGCCTACACTATCAGATTAACTATTTCTGATTTGACAGTGTTTTCTTTTTTCAGGAACCTTCAATTACTACATGGCCCATATGACAAAGTTCAAATTCCTTAGGCTGGCAGACAAGGCTCTTCTTTCTTGAGACAGGGTCTTGCTCCCACCAAGGCTGGAGTGCAGTGGTGTGATCACGGCTCAACCTCCCGGGCTCAAGCAATCCACCTGCCTCAGCCTCCTAAAGTGTTGGGATTACAGACAGGAGCCACCGCGCCCAGCCAAGCCTCTCTATAATCTGACCAAATTAATACTCCAGTCTGACTGCCCACAAATTCAGCAAAAATGTATACCCTAAACACTATCCTAAGTACATCTTGAACTTTCTTGTCTCGGTTACACTGCTTCTTCTGAAAGGCTACTCATATCGCTTACCTAGAATTTTTGCCCTCAGAAACACATTTAGTTGGATTTTAGGTTCACAATAATTCAATCAAATTATTGTGAATAATTCTCAAATATGGTTTTACTAAAATACAGCATACTAAACATAGTTTGATTCTTGTGTTGAATTAACTATCAAGTTGTCAATGAACCGCACCTTTAAAGCTGAACTGAAGTCATCTACACTGTGAACTATCATTTCTCTTGAACAAAGTTCTTGAGTATGAACTTTGCATGGAATCAAAAAGTCCCCAGGAAGAGAAGCAGTAGGGGTTATTTCTAGGCATTCAGGTACTTCTCGACCAGGATCAAAGCGATCTACTGTCAATGTTACACCTTCTTCATCTGTAGAACAAAAATAACAGCTATTATATAGCATACTAATTAAAAACATAAAATCAACCAAGCAAGACTACATTATAGCAAAGCACTTTGTTCATACCAATAGTACACTAAACTCTTAAATACTAAACTCTTACAGTAAACTAAACTCTTATAAGCGTACACTAAGCTTACTTGCTTATATATATTGATCCATCTGACCAGAGAGTAAACTCTGTAATTAATAGTTTTACTCATCTTCATATCCTTGGTACACAGCAAAGAAAATTAGCACAAAGCAAATACAATAGTTGGCCGAATCAATATAGTCTATTGCAGTCATACAAGTAATTTTAAAAAATGTTTTCTTGTACTGATGGAGTCTCACTATGTTATGTAAGCTGGTCTTAAACTCCTAGGTTCAAGCGATCCTACCGCTCCAGCCTCCCAACGTGCTGGGATTACAGGCGTGAGCACTAGTCCATTTTTAAAAGTGTATTACCTTCATCTACTGTCAGAGAACCAAGTAAAAAGCATGATGAATTTTTTTTATTCTGCTTAGCATGACGATAAGCAAGTTGGATGGTCTTTTCAGTCACCACAAGCTTTGGATTTCTGAAAAACAACAAGTCTTTTATGAATATGGTAGACCTCATATCTTAAAAAAACCTCCTGCCATAAAATGCTGTCTAAATTATAACACACATTTTAAAAAATGTACAGAAAGATCATTGTCAGGAAATCCCAGGGTCAAAGGCAGGGGATAGGGAGGGCCACTTGGAAACTAGAATGGCAATAAACAGACACTGAAACTATAGTTGTTCTCCAGGCATTTTGTTAACTTTATGAACCTCAGCAGGTAGGTCTCCTGTTTTTGTAAGTAAATTTTGATTGAAACAGTCACATCTATTTCTTTACATACTGTGTATGGGCTTCAGATATAATTAGCATTACAGTAGTGCCCCCTTATCTCTAAGAGACGTGTTCCAGACCCCCAGTGGATGTCTGAAATCGCAGATAGTAACAAATCCTATATATACTATGTTTCTTCCTATACATACATATCTATGATAAAGTTTAATTTATAAATTAGGCACAGTAAGTGATTAACAACAATTAATAATAGAATAATTTTAACAGTATACTCTAAAAAAGTTGTGTGAATATAGTCTGTCTCTCAAAATACCTTATTGTACCATACTGTGGGTAACTGAAACCATGGAAAGTGAAACCATGTACAAAGGGGGGAAACTACTGTATTGAATACAAAATATAGTATGATTTAATGTTTTAAAAAATGTAAAAGGAAAACCAAAATATAAGCCAGGAATAAGATACTATGAAAAAAGACCAGGCAAATTTGAATAAAAAAGCCATACAGAACTTAAAGAAATAAAAAATATAATTTGTAAAAATTCAATGAGTTACATAATTAACTGGGGATAGGTACACAAATGTGTATTGTTATTCTATTAACTATGCATATATACTATAAATATCCTTTCATATATATGGTACACCACCACATTTAAAAAACCTAAATGAGGGCCGGGCGTGGTGGCACACGCCTGTAATCCCAGCACTTTGGGAGGCTGAGGCAGGTGGATGACCTGAGGTCAGGAGTTTGTGACCAGCCTGACTAACATGGTGAAACCCCATCTCTACTAAACGCAAAAAAAATTAGCCGGGCGTGGTGGCGCATGCCTGTAATTCGAGCTACTTGGGAGGCTGAGACAGGAGAATCGCTTGTACGTGGGAGGCGGAGGTTGCAGTGAGCCGACATCATGCCATTGTACTCCAGCCTGGACAACAAGAGCAAAACTCCATCTCAAAAAAAACAACCAAACTTAAATGAACAGGTTAGATGGCAGCTAAGCACAGCTAAAGAGAAAATAAGCAGACTTGAAAAACAAAGGAAACTACTGAAAATGTACAGAAAGACAACAATAAAAAAAATAAAAACAGGACTAACCATTATTTAGTTGAACTTCCATAAGACTCTCCCTATTTTTGTCAATGGTACCACCCTTCTCTGCCAACTAGTGTTGAACCTGAATACTTTCTGACTTGTATCTTTCCTTCAGTTCCTCTATTTAATCATCAAATACTACAAATTATTTATTCAAAACACCTTGTTTCATTCTTTCCTTTTGATCTGAATACTGCTACATTTCTCTAAGTCCTTATAATGTATAATAGATGCCATTTATGAAATACTTTCTATTCCAGGCACTGTGACAATTGCTTTACAGAGTCTTATTTAACCCCTACAAGAGAACTGTGAAACTGGTATTATTATAATCATTTTATAAATAAGGAAACTGATCCTTGGCTACTTTACTGAGGTTGCATAAATAAGTAGTAGAATCAGGATTTGATTCCCTAGGCAGTCTGCTCCAGTTATTGCACAGTTTTTTTTTCTTATTTTGTTTTTTTTTTTACTTTTTATTTTAATTTTTTATTGAGACAAGGTCTCACTTTGTTGCCCAGGCTGGTTTCAAACTCCTGACTTCAAGCAATCCTCCTGCCTCAACCTCCCAAAGTGCTGGGGTTACAGGTGTGAGCCACCGCACCCAGCCCAGTTATAGCACCTTAAACCATTAAAGTATACACCTGTGTGATTACAGAAAAGCATCCTGAAGCTAGGCTGACTCAAGGCCCTCCCCACCATAATCTATCCTTCTTAGAATACTACTTTTAACAAGTAACTCTTATGTACAAAACCTCAATAGACCTATTTTCTATTACTTTACACCTAAACTTCTTTCTTGTCTTTCTGTCAAGGTCCTGGATGTAACCATAAGATTTTATATTCCTTCTAATCTGATCCACTCAAAAATTGGTTCAAGCTTCTCAATGTTCTACAAAGACACCATGCTGACATAATAAAAAACACTTTCAGTTTTTATTGTATTTCACCTCTTTTGAATTCCTACAATATGCAGAATTTGCAGAAAACTGGGAAAATAAGATTATCTCTCAAAAGTACAAGGAACAGATGTTAAGAAGCAGCAGAAGGAAAATTTTGCCTGAGGGGAGCTTCTAAAGGAAAAGTAAAGAAAAATGAATAACTGGTCATAGTAATCAACTTTGCCTTATACATCTTTGTATTACTCTTGTTTATACTGGCTTGATTTGAAAAAAAGAAACATGTTATACCTGTAGTAACTGAGATGTAAGTAGATGAAATCTCCAGTTGGCGTTGGATTCCAAAGTGCACATTTTGATGGAGGAAAGTGGAAAGGTACCATCCTGCTTGAAGGAAACCTTTTGAAAAAACAATGTAAAATTAAAGCATAAGGAATAGCAAACTCGGTAGACATTTGGTAGGAAACAATTAACTATCTTTAAGGTGATGGTATTTTCAGATTACTTTTGTAATTTTCAAAGAGTTTATATATATATTTTTTTTTGAGACAAAGTCTCACTCCATCACCCAGGCTGGAGTGCAGTGGCATGATCTCAGCTCACTGCAACCTCTGCCTCCCGGGTTCAAGCAATTCCCCTGCCTCAGCTTCCTGAGTAGCTGAGATTACAGGAGTGTGCCACCACACCGGGTTACTTTTTGTATTTTTAGTAGAGATGTGGTTTCGCCGTGTGGGCCAAGCTGGTCTCGAACTCCTGACCTCAAGTCATCCACCTGCCTCGGCCTCCCAAAGTGCTAGGATTACAGGCATTAGCCACTGTGCCTGGCCAAAAAATACTTTTTTATTTTTTGAGACGGATTCTCACTCTGTCACCCAGGCTGGAGTGCTGTGGTGCAATCTCGGCTTACTGCAACCTCCGCCTCCCAGGTTGAAGCGATTCTCCAGCCTCAGCCTCCCAAGTAGCTGGGACTACAGGCGCATACCACCATGCCTGGCTAATTTTTTGTATTTTTAGTAGAGACAGGGTTTCACCATTAGTCAGGATGGTCTCAATCTCCTGACCTCATGATCAGCCCGCCTCAGCCTCCCAAAGTACTGGGATTATAGGCGTGAACCACCACGCCTGGCCTTTTTTTTTTTTTTCAGACGGAGTCTTACCCTGTTGCCCAGGCTGGAGTGCAATGGCGTGATCTCAGCTCACTGCAACCTCCGCCTCTGGGTTCAATTGATCCTCCCACCTCAGCCTCCCAAGTAGCTAGGATTACAGGCGCCTGCCACCACACGCAGGTAATTTTTTGTATCTTTAGTAGAGATGGGGTTTCACTATGTTGGCCAAGCTGGTCTCAAACTCCTGACCTCATGATCCACCCGCCTCAGCCTCCCAAAGTGCTGGGATTACAGGCGTAAGCCACTGTGCCCGGCCCAAAAAATATTTTTTAAAAAAGAAAATTCACTTGTAACTCTACTACCAGAATAGGCACTCAAAATTTGGCTTATTTGTCCTTTTTTATCTATGTATATGTAAATTTATATATACACAAGCTTTTATTTATTTATTTATTTTTATTTTTTTATTTTTTATTTTTTTGAGACGGAGTCTCACTCTGTCGCCCAGGCTGGAGTGCAGTGGCGCAATATCTTGGCTCACTGCAAGCTCCACCTCCCGGGTTCACGCCATTCTCCTGCCTCAGCCTCTCGGAGTAGCTGGGACTACAGGCGCCCGCCACCACGCCCGGCTAATTTTTTGTATTTTTTAGTAGAGATGGGGTTTCACTGTGGTCTCGATCTCCTGACCTTGTGATCCGCCCGCCTCGGCCTCCCAAAGTGCTGGGATTACAAGCGTGAGCCACCGCGCCCGGCCAACACAAGCTTTTAAAAAATAACAAGACAATCCTACAAAATCCCTTTTAAGTAACAGAAAAATGAGTATAAATCATAAATTTACATTTAAATTTAAACTAAAATCTTTCTTTTCTTTTTTTTTTTTTTTTTAAAGAGCAGGGCCTTAACCTTGCTCTGTTGCCCAAGCTGGAGCGCAGGGGCTCAATCATAGCTCACTGCAGCCTTAAACTCCTGGGCTCAAGGGAGCCTATCGAGCAGCTAGGACCACAAATGTGCACCACCACGTGAGGTTTACTTTTGTATTTTTTGTAGACACAGGGTCCCACTATGTTCCCCAGGCTGGTCTTGAGCTCATGGTTTCAAGCAATCTTCCCACCTTGGCCTCCCAAAGCACTGGGATTATAGGCATGAGCCATGGCTCCTGGCCTAAAATCTGTCTTTCTGAACTGATTTCCAGATAATTGTTAGATAATACCCAACAGTTATGAAAAGCAAAAAAACTGAATAGATTCTTAATTATTTTCCAGTGTTTCCAAATTTGGTATTTTGGAATACCAAAATACAGCACAAGTTTAATTACTGAAGCATCAAAAGGACATAATTATAAATAATTCCTCAACAAAGATGCCGGGGCAGTGTAAAGCAAGGTTTCAATATTAAATCATATAGGGTACCATCAAAAACTTTTCATTTTACATGAGTGTATAACACGAGAAAACCACAATAAGAAAAAGACCACTAACGGGGCCAGGCCCAGTGGCTCACGCCTATGTCAGCACTTCGGGAGGCCAAGGTGGGAGGATCACTTGAGGCCAGGAGTTCGAGACCAGCCTGGCCAACGTGGTAAAACCCTGTCTCTACTAAAAATACAAAATTAGCCAGGTGTGGTGCCACGTGCCTCTAGTCCCAGCTACTTGGGAGGCTGAGGCACGAGAATCACTTGAACCCAGGGGGAAGAGGTTTCAGTGAGCCGAGATCACGCCACTCCACTACAGCTTGGGTGACAAGAGCAAAACTCCACCTCAAAAAAAAAAAAAAAAAAAAATTAGCTGGACATGGTGGCACACACCTGTAATCCCAGTTACTCAGGAGGCTGAGGCATGAGAATTGCTTGAATCAGGGCGGCGGAGGTTGCAGTGAGCTGAGACCGCACCACTGCACTCCAGCCTGAGCGACAGAGCGAGACTCCGTCTCAAAAAAAAAAAAAAAAAAAGACAATGGAAAAAAAAAAAGAATAAATTCCTGTCATTTGCAACAACACGGTTAGAACTGGAGATCACCATGTTAAGTGAAATAAGCCAGGAACAGAAATACAAACTTCACGTTTTTGCTTATTTGTGGGATCTAAAAATCAAAACAATGGAACTCATGGACACAGAGAGTAGGATGGTTACCAGAGGCTGGGAAGAGTAGTAGGGGTTGGGTGAGAGGTAGACACAGTTAATGGGTTTAAAAAAAAAAAACAGAAAGAATGATTAAGGCCTATTATTTGATAGCACAGCAGGGTGACTATAGTCAATAACAACTTAAAAATAATAAATAATAACATTTAAAAATAATTAGGCTGGGCACAGTGGCTCACACCTATAATCCTAGCACTTTGGGAGGCTGAGGTGGGCAGATCACTTGAGGTCAGGATTTCAAGACCAGCCTGGCCAACATGGTGAAACCCCGTCTCTACTAAAAATACAAGTTAGTTGGGCTTGGTGGCGCACACTTGTAATCCCAGCTACTCGAGTGGCTGAGACGCGAGAATCACTTGAACCCAGGAAGCAGAGATTGCAGTGAGCTGAGATGGCGCCACTGCCCTCTAGCATGGGAGACAAAGTGAGACTCTGTCTCCAAAAAAATAAAAATAAAAAAATAATAAAGTGTACAGTTGGATTGTCTGCAACACAAAAGATAAACGCTTAAGGGGATGGATACCCTATTTCCCATATGTGATTATTACACATTGCATGCCTTATAAAAATATGTCATATACCCCATAAATACATACACCATGTACCCACAAAAATTTAAATTTTTTTAATTAAAAACAGAATATACTGAACTTGTTACACAACTGTACCCTTCTAAGAATAGAAGACAAAATTTTTCTGTCAACATGAGGTTTCCCCATGTTGCCCAGGCTGATTTTGAACTCCTGAGCTCAAGCGATCTGCCCACCTCAGCCTCCCAAAGTGCTAGGATTACAGGCATGAGCCACCTTGCCCACCGACAAATTTTCAAATAAGAGATGGCGGGGGGTAGAACACAAGGGCCAAAATTAAAGCAAAAGGAATATGATAGCCTCCTTGGGTCATGTTTCCCATTATCTTCATCAAGAACATCTGGCACAAAGAAAGACATTGCAGAGAATAAAGGCGACCCATGAATGCAATTCTAGTTTGGAAGAAAAAAAAATTCACATGTCAGTATTAACTGTTGTTCCCTAGGGGAAAAAAGAGCAATAAATGATCCAAAGAGCCAAACAATACAAGCTGATTTGCCCAGTCCCCATGGTAACGACAGACTGAGAAAAATGGGAGACAGGTGGCAAGCTCTTACTTCACATGACAAAGGCTTAGGAATATCTGAGGAAACCTGGTATACCTAATGTGAAATTATTCCCATCAAGGAATTAGTATTTGTAAGAGGGAAGGAACTCAACCACTTTCCCACTTGTCTAGAAGGTAAACAAACACCGATGTAATTTTTAGCCTCCTAAGTTCAGGTACTATTTCCCATCAATAAAGATCTATGTTATGAAAATAATTGAAGGAGGAATGGAACTAGTATTTACTGATCGTCTATTACGTACTAGACCCTTTAGTTTAGCAATCTTATTTAACCCCACACAATAATCTTCTGTGAGACAGAGATTACCATCCTCATTTTACAGATGAAGAACTGAGGCTTAGTTAATTAACTTGATCAAGGTCACCCACCTAACAAGTGGTAGGGCTGGGATATGAACCTAGAATTTCCTGATTCTAAAGATTATGTTCTTTTTTCTCTTCCAACCTACCTTCCCAAGTTATGTGAACAGCTGTAAGACAAATATCTGTAAATATACTTCTATACCTGGTATTCATCTGGGGCCATGCAAGAGGATATATAGGCTCCATGATGTCTGGTGAATGATTTCTTTAATTTCAAATCCTCAGTATCCTAAAGAATTAAAGAGAATATTACTAATGAATGATAAAAACAAAGAAGAAAAATATGATTTAACCACATATTAAAATTACAGGCAAAATTAGATTACTTATATGAAATGTGACTATAGATTAATAAGATTAAATGCTTGTAGATTCTGCCAATCATTTTCATATGTTAGAGTCATTCTGCCAATAAATTACTGTTAATATTTATTCTAGGCAGCAAAATCTACCAATATATCTATCCATTAATGAAAGCTCAGATTCTGCCCCAAAACCTTTGTATCAACTTAGTGAGCTCGGTAGGGCAGGTAGTATCAAATGTATGAGATTTTGACCAAAAGCCTTACAACCCTCATAAAACCATGAAGCAGCAGAAAAAAATGATTTGGGCTAGATATTTATTTGGGGCCTATAATGAAGTCATTAAAGAATCTTCATTGGAAAAAAAACAGTACTGCATGCATTCCCACAAACTGACTTGTGTCAGTGAAAAATCAGTGTTCTTTTTTTTTTTGAGACGGAGTCTTGTTCTGTCACTAGGCTGGAGTGCAGCGGCACGATCTCAGCTCACTGCAACCTCCGCCTCCTGGGTTCAAGCGATTCTCCTGCCTCAGCCTCCTGAGTAGCTGAGACTACAGGTGCACACCCCCATGCCCAGCTAATTTTTGTATTTTTAGTAGAGACGGGGTTTCACCATGTTGGCTGGGATGCTCTCAACCTCTTGACCTCGTGATACACCCACTTTGGCCTCCCAAAGTGCTGGGATTACAGGTGTGAGCCACCACGCCCAACCCAGTATTCTTTTTTAACTCCACATGCTCTCTCTGGGTACTCTCCTTCACTCCCATTGCTTCTACACCTACCTATCTATAGCAAACCTTTAGCTCCACCTCTCTTCTGAGTTTCAAATCCATTTTCTTTTTTTCTTTTCTTTTCTTTTTTTTTTTTTGAGACAGGGACTCACTCTGTAGCACAGGCTGAAGTAGTACAGTGGTGCAATCTCAGCTCACTGAAACCTCCACCACCTGAGCTCAGGTGATCCTCCCACCTCAGCCTCCTGAATAGCTGGGACCACAGGCATTCACCACTGCACTCGGCTAATTTTTTTGGATTTTTTGTAGAGATGGGGTTTCGTCACGTTGCCCAGGCTGGTCTCGAACCCTTGGACAAAAGCAATCCATCTGCCTTAGTCTCAAAAAGTGCTGGGATTACAGGCATGAGCCACCATGCCCAGATGTTTCAAATCCATATTTCTAACTGCCCACTGGACAGTTCCATCTAAGTATTATTAAAGCAAAACACAGACCTCGTAGTCCTTTCTTTAGAGTTCAGTATGTCCTATATTCTTTCAAGCCTTAGAGTTCTTTAGGTCCTGCACATATTGTATCAATTCCAGGAAAAAGAAACTGTCTAAGGCCGGGTGTTGGGGCTCATTCCTGTAATCCCACCACTTTGGGAGGCCGAGGCCGGTGGATCACCTGAGGTGAGGAGTTCGAGACCAGCCTGGTCAACATGGCGAAACCCCGTCTCTACTAAAAACACAAAAATTAGCTGGGCATGGTGGTGCACACCTGTAATCCCAGCTAGTCAGGAGGCTGGGGCAGGAGAATCACTTGAACCTGGGAGGCGAGGTTGCAGTGAGCTGAGATCATCCCACTGCACTCCAGCCTGGGCAAGAGAATGAGCCTCTGTCTCACTCTGTGTGAAGCAAGATAAAGGAGAAAAGGATTATTAATCCAGGCGCAGAGATTATTTAGAAGAGACTTTTTAGATAAAGTCAGAGGCTGAAAATCCTGTTGAAAATGCTCTCATACCCTGTTCAAGACAGACAAAAATGTGCTTCTAATAAAGTTGACTAGGCTGGGAACGGTAGCTCACGCCTGTAATCCCAGCACTTTGGGAGGCCGAGGTGGGCGGATCACGAGATCAGGAGATCAAGACCATCCTGGCTAACACGGTGAAACCCCGTCTCTACTAAAAATACAAAAAATTAGCGGGCTGTGGTGGCGGGCACCTGTAGTCTCACCTACTCGGGAGGCTGAGGCAGGAGAATGGCGTGAACCCAGGAGGCGGAGCTTGCAGTGAGTGGAGATTGCGCCACTGCCCTCCAGCCTGGGCGACAGAGCAAGACTCCGTCTCAAAAAAAAAAAGTGACTAAACAGTCCTTCTTAGAAATATCTGGACTTAGCCGGGCGCGGTGGCTCACGCCTGTAATCCCAGCACTTTGGGAGGCTGAGGCGGGTGGATCACGAGGTCAGGAGATCGAGACCACGGTGAAACCCCGTCTCTACTAAAAATACAAAAAAATTAGCCGGGCGTGGTGGCGGGCGCCTGTAGTCCCAGCTACTCGGAGAGGCTGAGGCAGGAGAATGGCGTGAACCCGGGAGGCGGAGCTTGCAGTGAGCCGAGATTGCGCCACTGCACTCCAGCCTGGGTGACAGAGCAAGACTCCGTCTCAAAAAAAAAAAAAAAAAAAAAAAAAAAAAAAAAAAAAGAAATATCTGGACTTAAAAGGTTTAATGCAGCTTCCACAGAATGCAGGCTTTAAATCCTAAAACCCTTCCTTAGTACTTGGTTGTCATGGATAACAGTATTCACATGGATAACTGTAACTCTACAAAGTATAAAAAGTGCCAATTTTTTCTTCATTAAACAGAAGTGTCTTAAAATGCGCTATTTGTGTTTTCTTCCTTTATTCATTGGGGTGAAAAGATGGATAATGTTGATTTCTCATTTTAAAACAATATACATAAGGTAGTTTCATTCTGTCAGTGTTGTACAAGCAATTAAAGGTAATGAAACTAAAACCACACATCTATACCTAGCAAAACATATTCTCAGGTAAAGTCATCATCGTGTACAATAGAAACCTTCAAATAATCCTCACCCCTTCTTCCATATAAATTATCTTTCCACACCCACCACCTTAGTTGCCAACTTCATCAACTCTCACCAGACTTACGGAAAAGTCCCCATAATGCTGCTAGAAGAGTGTTTCCATATAAATCTGATCAAATTATTCTCCTGCTTTAAAAGTCAATGGCTCTGGCTGGGCGCGGTGGCTCACGCTTGTAATCCCAGCACTTTGGGAGGCCGAGGCGGGCGGATCACGAGGTCAGGAGATCGAGACCACGGTGAAACCCCGTCTCTACTAAAAATACAAAAAATTAGCCGGGCGTGGTGGCGGGCGCCTGTAGTCCCAGCTACTCGGAGAGGCTGAGGCAGGAGAATGGCGTGAACCCGGGAGGCGGAGCTTGCAGTGAGCCGAGATCGCGCCACTGCACTCCAGCCTGGGGGACAGAGGGAGACTCCATCTCAAAAAAAAAAAAAAAAAAAAAAAAGTCAGTGGCTCATGTCAGGGGCGGTGGCTCATGCCTGTAATCCCAGCATTTTGGGAGGCCGAGGCGGGTGGATCACCTGAAGTCAGGAGTTCGAGACCAGCCCGGCCAACACGGTGAAACCCCGTCTCTACTAAAAATACAAAAATCAGCCCAGCGTGGTAGCGTGTGCCTGTAATCCCAGCTACTAGGGAGGCTGAGGCAGGAGAATCGCTTGAACCCGGGGGACGGAGGTTGCAGTGAGCCGAGATCACGCCACTTGACTCCAGCCTGGGCCAAAGAGTGAAACTGCGTCTCAAAAATAAAAATAAAAATAATTTTTTTAAAAAGCCGATGGCTCTTCTTTATACACAGAATAAAGGATCTTCACAATCCAGCCCCACTCTATTATTCCAACCTTAACCACCCCCATCCACTCATCCTACATTCCAGTCAAACTGAACTACCTGCAGTGCCCCGGTTTCAATATCTGCACAGGATGCCCCCCTTAACTTGGAATGCCCTGGTAAACCCCCGCCATCCCTCACAATCCAACTCGAATGTCACTTCCTCTGTGAAACCTCCCAGACACTGTGGCGATGGTACTATACTGTCTGTACTCACACGCATAGCATTCTCGCACTTTGCTGTTTACACTTTACTTCCAGTAGTCCATGAACTTCAAACATTAACTGATCCCTTACTACGTAGCAGACTGTGAGCCAGGAATTGTGAGGAATGCAAGAGCGAGCATTCAAGGTTTCAGTCCTCAAGAAATTCCCACCGTAAAAACAACTTTAAATGGCACGTTATCGACTGCAAACCTCTTTCACATACCTTAGCTCAGATGATACCCAAGGATTTCATGGATTGCTTAATTTCTCCCACTAGCTCCCCTTCTCGTCATCGGCTCCAGGCTCCTGGAGGGTGGAACCCACTACAGGGCTTTGAATGTTACCCACCAACCTTCCCTGGGCCCCGCTGCCGCCCCTCAAGGGGGAACCAGGAGCACAAAGATCCACTTACCGCAACTTCCGCGAAGCTGAGGTCTGTTTGCAGGGTAGGAGCGGGAGCCGGCTCCAGAGAGCGCCACCGCCGCGCCACCGCCGACTCCGGCCCCGCCTCTGGGACGTTGGGGTCGCGGGAACTGAGGCGGCAAACACAAGCTCGCGAAACCGAAAGCCGCGCCACGCCTGCTGACTGGTCAGAAACCCCGCCAGTCAGGGAGCGGGGGTGGTGCTAGAGAGCCGCGCACGGTCGCCGTTGCGTATTAGTGTGCCAACCAATCAGCGCCCCGCACTGGTTCCGCACTCGACCAATCCCAAGTCTTCTTGGAGAACTGCGGGCGCCACCGGTGCTCCAGGATCAAGGTTCCGAGGATTTAAACCTTTCATTTCGTCAACGGTTAAGTTCCGGGGCGGGGTAGGCTTTCCGCAAGCGCAATGGAAAGCCCAGCTAGGTAGACGGAGGAGCGAGTGGCAGATGAAGCCGAAAGTGCTCTATAAGACGATCATCGGTCGGCGACTGGAAGCGGACACCCGAAGAAGTTTCCAAACTCTTTACCTGAAACCACAAAAGACAATTTTCTTTTTAATTTTTATTCTAAAATTTACATCTTTAATTTTTCCTTTTTGTGATCACTTATCCTCAACTTCTAGATTTCTTGCAGTTTCTTTCCTAGGAAGCCATCTGTTTTAGTGACATAATTTTTTTTTTTTTTTTGACGTGGAATCTCACTCTGTCGCCCAGGCTGGAGGGCGATGGCGCGATCTCGGCTCACCGCAACCTCGCCTCCCGAGTTCAAGCGATTCTCCTGTCTCAGCCTCCCAATTAGCTGGTATTACAGGCGTCCACCACCCACCACCACGCCCGGTTAATTTTTGTATTTTTGTATTTTTTTTTTTTTTTTTTTTTTTGTGATGGAGTCTCGCTCTGTCGCCCAGGCTGGAGTGCAGTGGCGCGATCTCGGCTCACTGCAAGCTCCGCCCCCCGGGTTCACGCCATTCTCCTGCCTCAGCCTCCCGAGTAGCTGGGACTACAGGCGCCCACCATGCCCGGCTAATTTTTTGTATTTTTAGTAGAGACGGAGTTTCACCGTGTTAGCCAGGGTGGTCTCGATTTCCTGACCTCGTGATCTGCCAACCTCGGCCTCCCAAAGTGCTGGGATTACAGGCGTGAACCACCGCGCCCCGCCTAATTTTTGTATTTTTTAGTAGAGACGGGGTTTCACCACGTTGGCTAAGCTGGTCTTGAACTCTTGACCTCAGGTGATCTACCCGCCTCGGCCTCCCAAAGTGCTGGGATTACAGGCGCGAGCCACCACGCTGGGCCAAAATTTGTATTTATTAATTTATTGATTGATTGAGACGGGGTCTTGCTCTGTCGCCCAGGCTGGAATGCAGTGACGCTATCTCGGCTCACTGCAACTCACTGCACACTGCCTTCCAGGTTCAAGCAATTCTCCTGCCTCAGCCTCCGGAGTAGCTGGGGTTACAGGCAAGCACCACCACGGCCGGCTAGTTTTTGTATTTTTAGTAGAGACCAGGTTTCACCATGTTGGGCGCCGGGCTGATCTGGAACTCCTGACCTCAAGTGATCTGCCTCCGAAACTGTTTCGGCCTCCGAAACTGCTGGGATTACAGGAGTGAGCCACCGCCCCCAGCAAAGTAACATAAAAATGTTAAATTCCCGTTCAGTAGAAGAAAAGAATGTGACTTAAATTTATAAACCATATATGCCTATCTCTACAACTAGTATTGATATTATATATAGTATTGATATGTTATGTATTTATATACAGTCAGCCCTCTATCAGTGGGTTCCATGTCCACAGATTCAGCCAACCGCAAATGGAAATATTCGGAGGGGAAAAAAACAAAATAACAACAATAAAAATAATACAAATCCAGCCTGGGCAACATGGCAAAACCCCATCTCTACAAAAACTACAAAAAAATTGCCAGGCATGGTGTCATGTGCCTGTAGTCCTACTACTTGGGAGGCTGAGGTGGGAGGATGGCTTGAGCTGGCGAGGCAGAGGTTGCGGTGAACTGAGATTGTGCCATTGCACTCCAGCCTGGGTGACAGATCAAGACCCTGCCTCAAAAATAATAATACAAATAAGACACACATGTTGGGTGCGGTAGCTCCTGCCTGTAATCCCAACACTTTGCAAGGCCGAGATGGGAGGATCGCTTGAGGCCAAGAGTTCAAGACCAGCCTGGGCAATATAGCAGCACTCTGTCTCTACAGAAAATTTAAGAATTAGTGGGATGTGGTAGTACAGGCCTGTAGCCCTAGCTACTGGGAAGGCTTAGGTGGGAGGATTGCTTGAGCCCAGGAGTTTGAGGCTGCAGTGAGCTATGATTGTACCACTGCACTCCAGCCTGGGTGACAGAGCGAGACCCTATCTCTCAAATAATTTAATTTAAAACTATAACCACTTTGACCGGGCATGGTGGCTCATGACTGTAATCTCAGCACTTTGGGAGGCCGAGGCGGGCGGATCACCTGAGGTCAGGAATTCAAGACCAGCCTGACCAACATGGAGAAACCCCATCTCTACTAAAAATACAAAATTAGCCAGGCGTGGTGGCACATGCCTGTAATCCCAGCTACTAGGCAGGCTGAGGCAGGAGAATCGCTTGAACCCGGGAGGCGGAGTTTGCGGTGAGCCCCGAGATTGCGCCATTGCACTCCAACCTGGGTGACAAGAGTGAAACTCCATCTCAAAAAAAAAAAACAAAAAAAAAACCCTATAACTACTTTTTATATAGCATGTACACTGTATTAGGTATTATACAATGTGTTAGGTATTATACAATTAGTTATTATAAGTAGTCTAGAGATGATTTTTTTTTTTGAGACAGGGTCTCACTCTGTCACCACAGACTCAGCTTCTGGCTGAAGTGATCCTCCACGTCAGCCTCCCTAGAAACTGAGACTACAGGCACATGCCACCATGCCCAACTAATTTTTGTTTTAAGATGATTTAAAGTATAAGGATGACTGTACATTGGTTATATGCAAATACTATGCCATTTTATATAAAAGACTTGAGTATCTGTGGGCCAAATTTGGTATCCCTAGGGTTCCTGGAACCAATCCCCCATGGATACAGAGGGAAGGCTGTTTATATTGTATTAATATTCCTTTGATAATTTATAATGATTTCCACAGCTAATGTGGTAATAGTGCTTTCTCCACCAGTGTCTGATATTATTCTCCTAACAGTCAAAGTAGAGAAGTGTTATCCCTATTTAACAAGAGATGAAATGTGTTAAGATCCCACAGCTAGTTAGTGCAGAGACAGGATATGAAATGTCACTTATTTTGCTCAACACTCCACTTTTGTTAGTTTCCTGAGCAATATGGAAATATCTTAAAGTCTGAGCTGTATTTGTAGGCTGCTCTGGTCAGAATAAGCAGCTACCCTTTTAAGAGAGTGAAAACACTATTCTGAAAAATGTATCAAACTAGCAAAGAAATATGTGCTCTAAGACCAAGTGCAGTGGCTCACGCCTGTAATCCCAGCACTTTGGGAGGCTGAAGCGGGTGGATCACCTGAGGTCAGGAGTTCAAGACCAGCCTGACCAACATGGTGAAACACCGTCTCTACTAAAAATACAGAAATTAGCTGGGCGTAGTGGTGGGCACCTGTAATCCCGACTACTAGGGAGGCTGAGGCAGGAGAATCACTTGAATTTGGGAGGCAGAGGTTGCAGTGAGCCGAAATCACAACACTGCACTCCAGCCTGGGCAACAGAGTGGGACTACATCTCCAGAAAAAAAAACAAAAAAGAAAGAAAGAAATTTGTGCTCTGTAGAGCATCATTCTCTGCTTTCCTGAAAAAATTCTTGGCATCTAGGGTGCAAATTTTAAGGGGCATGATGGTCAGTTCCTGAGCTCTAGTGTGAGAACAGGAAGGGCCTCAGACAGCCATGCATGTCTGACAAACTGTTGGCCAGCCCAATGAGGAGCTCCAGAGCAAAGACTGCCCATTAGAGGAGTCCCACATTAGGCAGAAATGGCTAGGCCCTAGAATTCTTGCTGTGCCTAGTCATTGCCCGAGGCTTCCAAGAAAGAACAAGCACCAAAGCTAAGGCAGATTCCAAAGGCCACGGCAGGAGGCTGTCAGGCAACTGCAGTCTTTGCAGCTGATTGGAAAGTTCTTTCTGGAAAGAGATCTAAGTCATTGAGATCATTGACACATCTCAATGACTGCCATTGGGTACATGAAGTGCAAAGGCCCTGAGTTACATGGGAAGCCTTTGGAAGATTTTTTTTTTTTTTTTTGAAACAGAATCTCACTCTGGCGCTGGGGCTGAAGTACAGTGGTGTGATCTCAGCTCACTGCAACCTACGACTCCTGGGTTCAAGTGATGAACCCTGCCTCAGCCTCCGAGTAGCTGGGATTACAGGCACCCGCCACTACGCCCAGCTCATTTTTTGTATTTTTAGTAGAGACAGCGTTTCACCATGTTGGCCAGGCTGGTCTCGAACTTCTGACCTCGTGATTCGTCTGCCTCGGCCTCCTAAAGTGCTGGGATTACAGGCGTGAGCCACCACCCCCAGCCTGGAAGATTTTATATACAGGACTGACATAATCTGATTTTAGGTTTTTGTTTGTTTTGTTTTTTGTTTTGTTTTTTGAGATGGAGTCTCCCTCTGTTACCCAGGCTGGAGTGCAGTGGCGCCATCTAGGCTCACTGCAACCTCCGCCTCCCAGGTTCAAGCATTTCTCGTGCCTCAGCCTCCCGAGCAGCTGGGAATACAGGCCCCTGCCATCACGCCCAGCTAATTTTTGTATTTTTGGTAGGGACAGATTTTCACCATATAGGCCCAGCTGGTCTCAAACTCCTGACCTCAGGCAACCCTCCCGCCTCGGCCTCCCAAAGTGCTGGGATTACAGGCGTGAGCCACTGCGCCTGGGTGAGGCTATGATTTTAGGTTTTAAAAGGACCATTGATTGCTATATTGAGAATAGACTGTTTGGGGCAAGGGCGGAGATGCAAGGAGACCAGTTAAAAAACTGCTGCAATAACTTAGAAGAGAGATTGATGGTGGCTTGGACCAGAATGGTAGCAATGGAGGTGGTGAGAAGTTATTGTATTCTGGATATATTTTGAAGGAATAATCAATATGATTTGATTCCAGATTGAATTTAGCATGTAAAAGAAAGGAACTCTGTGTCGGCTTCTCATGAGTTATGATTTTCTTTAAAACTACTTTGATATTAGAAAGAGAAATGTAGTATGAGTTAGACAAAAAGGAAGGGGTGAGCATAACACATAACCCCGCACTCCTTAGGTGTGGGCTGCACATAATGACATTTCTTCAAAGTGTATAGTATTGGGTTGGGGGAGAAAGGCAGAGGGAGGAAAGTGACTTTACAATGGGAAAACCTGACAAACTACTTCAGGTGGGTCATCAAGCCTACTTCAATAGTCATGCTGAGGCCGGGCGCGGTGGCTCACGCTTGTAATCCCAGCACTTTGGGAGGCCGAGGCGGGCGGATCACGAGGTCAGGAGATCGAGACCACGGTGAAACCCCGTCTCTACTAAAAAATACAAAAAAATTAGCCGGGCGCGGTGGCGGGCGCCTGTAGTCCCAGCTACTCGGAGGCTGAGGCAGGAGAATGGCGTGAACCCGGGAGGCGGAGCTTGCAGTGAGCCGAGATTGCGCCACTGCACTCCAGCCGGGCGACAGAGCGAGACTCTGTCTCAAAAAAAAAAAAAAAAAAAAAAAAAAAAAAATAGTCATGCTGATAGTAGGTACACTTCTTTGTTTCCTTTTTTTGTTTTTTAGAGACAGTGCCTTGCTGTTGCCCAGGCTGGAGTGCAGTGGCACAATCATAGCTCACTGCAACCTCAACCTCCTGGTCTCAAATGATCCTCCTACCTCAGCCTCCAAGTAGCTGAGACTACAAGAGGGTGCCACCATGCCCAGCTTTTTTTTTTTTTCTTCAGTAGCAAGTATTCTCTCTATATTGTTCAGTCTGGTATTGAACTCCTAGCCTCAAGTACTGGGCCTCCAAAGTGCTCGGATTCCCAAAGTGCTGGGATTGCAGGCATGAGCCACAGCACCCAGACTACTATGCACACTTGATATGATGTGATTAAAATGGCACTTTAGGCCGGGCACGGTGGCTCATGCATGTAATCCCAGCACTTTGGGAGGCCGAGGCAGGCGGATCACCTGAGGTCGGGAGGTCGAGATCAGCCGGACCAACATGGAGAAGCCCCGTCTCTACTAAAAATACAAAAAATTAGCCAGGCATGGTGGCACATGCCTATAATTCCAGCTACTCGGGAGGCTGAGGCAGGAGAATTGCTTGAACCCGGGAGGCAGAGGTTGTGGTGAGTCGAGATCATGCCATTGCACTCCAGCCTGGGCAACAAGGTGAAACTACGTCTCAAAAAAAAAAAAAAAAAAAAAATGGCACTTTAGGCCAGAGGTGGTAACTCACGCCTGTAATCCCAGCACTTGGGGAGGCAGAGGTAGGTGGATTACTTGAGGTCAGGAGTTCGAGACCAGCCTGGCCAACGAGGAAACCGCATCTCTACCAAAAAATATAAAAATGAGCCGGGTGTGGTGGCATGTGCCTGTAGTCCCAGTTACTCAGGACGCTGAGGTGGGAGAATCGGTTGAACCTGGGAGGCAGATGTTGCAGTGAGGCGAGATCATACCACTGCACTCCAGCCTGGGCGACAGAGTGAGATTCTGTCACAAGAAAAAAGCAAAGGGCACTTTATCTCTGTGGTCTTCCTCCCATTAACCTATAACCTTGTATTATCCTGAGAAAGACAGACAAATTCCAATAGTGAGGAATCCTGTAAAATGCCTGACCTGTACTCTTCAAAACTGTTAAACTCATCAAAAACAAGGAAATCCTGAGAAACTGCCAGAGTCAAGAGAAGCTTAAAGAGATATGATAACTAAATGTAATGTGATACTGTGGATGGGATCACGGACGGGAAAAAACTTCATTAGGTAAAAACTAAGAAAGTCTAAATATAGACTTTAGTTAATAATAATGTACCAATATTTGTTCATTAACTGTAACAAATGTACCTACCATACTAATATATGATGTTAATAATATGAAAAACTGGGTGTAGGGTATGGAACTTCTGTACCATGTTCTCAATTTTTCTATAAATATAAAACTTCTAAAAAAATAAAGTATTGCCCGGTACACTCACTTGCGCCTGCAGTCCTAACACTTTGGGAGGCTGAGGTGGGAGGATTGCCTGAGCCCAGAAGATCAAGGCCAGCCTGGGACACATAGTGAGACCCCATCTCTATTCATTATAAAATATAAAATAATTTTTAAAAACAAACAAAAATCCTTCCAGTAAGAGACAATAGCCAAAAATAAAGTGTTTTAGAGGCAAATTTTTTTTTTGAAACGGAATCTTGCTCTGTTGCCCAGGCTGGAGTGCAGTGGCTGGACCTCAGCTCACTGCAACCTCCGCTTCCCAGGTTCAAGCAATTCTCCCTGCCTCAGCCTCCCAAGTAGCTGGGATTACAGGTGCCTGCCACCACACCTGGCTAATTTTTGTACTTTCAGTAGAGACGGGGTTTCAGGATGTTGGCCAGGCTGGTCTCGAACTCCTGACCTCAGATGATCCGCCCACCTTGGCCTCCCAAAGTGCTGGGATTACAGGTGTGAGCCACCGTGCCTGACTGAGGCAAATTCTTAGGATTAAAAAAATTAGAGTCTATTACAAAGAAAAAAGGAAAGTACAAGGTGAGAACTGAGGCATGTGCTAATCTTTTGAACAACTAAAATAGCATGTCTTCCTTTTTGCTTAGTAATAACTCAAATACCAATGAGATTTCAATTAAACATTTTATTAACACTGGACTTTAGGCCGGGCGCGGTGGCTCACGCTTGTAATCCCAGCACTTTGGGAGGCCGAGGCGGGCGGATCACGAGGTCAGGAGATCGAGACCACGGTGAAACCCCGTCTCTACTAAAAATACAAAAAAATTAGTCGGGCGTGGTGGCGGGCGCCTGTAGTCCCAGCTACTCGGAGAGGCTGAGGCAGGAGAATGGCGTGAACCTGGGAGGCGGAGCTTGCAGCGAGCCGAGATCGCGCCGCTGCACTCCAGCCTGGGCGACAGAGCGAGACTCCGTCTCAAAACAAAAAAAAACTGGACTTCTTTTTTTTTTTTTTTTCTTTTTGTTTTGAGACGGAGTCTCGCTCTGTCACCCAGGCACCCAGGCTGGAGTGCAGCGGCGCGATCTCGGCTCGCTGCAAGCTCTGCCTCCCGGGTTCACGCCCATTCTCCTGCCTCAGCCTCTCTGAGTAGCTGGGACTACAG